>NC_045444.1:51529773-51662774 GCF_002776525.5 Piliocolobus tephrosceles
TTTTTTTTTTTTTTAGATTTAGTCTTGCTCTTTGTTGCCTAGGCGGGAGTGTAATGACGTGATCTCAGCTCACCGCAACCTCTACATCCCGGGTTCAAGCGATTCTCCTGCCTCAGCCTCCCAAGTAGCTGGGATTACAGGCATGTACCACCATGCCCAGCTAATTTTGTATTTTTAGTAGAGATGGGGTTTTGCCATGCTGGCCAGGCTGGTCTTGAACTCCCAACCTCAGGTGATCCGCCCATCTCAGCCTCCTAAAGTGCTGGGATTACAGACGTGAGCCACCGTGCCCAGCTTGCATATTCTTTATGACCGTATTTTTCAAATTTGCTCTGTGCTGTATTCTGTCATTTAGAAACTTCGGTAAAGATGGTTGGAGCTACATGCAGGAAAAAGAGACGGGAGAGAGAGAGAGAGAGAAGATTATAGAGTGATTCTATTCTCCCATGGGTATTTTAGAGTATTCTTTAACAACATAAAACTGCTAGATGATGCAATATGAGCTAAATTACAAAATTTTAACCTATAAACCCCACTCATGCATTTAACACATGTGTATTGAATGACTACTGTAGGCCAGATGCTTGGAATCTGTGAATGAGAAAATAAATCAAAACCCTGTTGGAAAACATTCCCCCATGTGTTTTGCACTCTTCTACATCTTTCTGAGGATAATAAGAATGCACTGCCCTGACTTGTCCTTACTTGGACCATTTCTCAATGTTGTGTTTGTAGCAAGCAAGCTTGAGGGATGAGGAAATGTCTTCCTCTGGGACAAAGAACAGTCTTGCTTACTGCTTGCTAAAAACCAGTAGGTTACCAAGCTTTTGAGCCTTTGGTGCAATACAAACCCACTATGTGCATAGCATCTGTTTGGCCCCTCCACATTGCCCCTGTAGAATTTGGGGATCAAGGAGTACCAACAGAAACATGATGCTCTTGTTGCTTCCTGGGCTGTAAGTAATATGATTCTTTATTTTTGGCCCTGGAGTCTCATGTCTTTTGCCACCATCTGTGAACATTAATAAAATGACTTTAAAAAATTAGGGTAAAATCAGTCCCAGACATGCCAAAACCCTGCCCTCATTCAACCTATATTCTAGACCATAATGTTTCAGTTCTATCATGATTTCATATTTTTATAAAATTTGAAATCGTCCTTGCTTATTTCTGCTCCTTCTCTCATGATCTCATCAACTAGGCCTTCTACTTATGTCTCATCACCATTACCCCTACGAAATTAAATTATCTGTCTTAGAATACATGCCTGTGTATTATAAAATTTCACAGGAAATTAATAAATCTTAAGCAATATGATTTTTTTACAGGACAGTCACTCCTTTAAGGCACAGATGACAATTTAAGTACTAAGAGGCAGAATCATTTTGTAAAACCATCACTAATGGACTGCTAGTGGCAGGAACTTCAGTCATGTGTTTTTGCTAGAGGTCAATACCAATTAGCGATACATTATCAGCAGGATTTCTCTTTCAAAATCATTTATAATATTCAGGTAACTCTTCCTCACCAGCTACTTGCTTTTTAGAGATGAGTTTACAAACTCATTATCGTTGGATTTTTTAGAGATTATGGAGCCAGGGTTAGTTTGTCATGTTAGATCTTCTGATGTGTAAAATATAGCATATTTCAAATGGTTTCTAATGCAAAAGTTATGTGTACCCTCAAGCCATGAAAGTCGTGTACCTTTGCTTCAATATATATTTTTTGCTTTGAAAAATACCCCAGGAAAACAGGTAAAGTGATTAGAAATTATTGAAGAAGAAATTATTGAAGAAGAAAGACATGTTGAGCATGAGGCTTCAGGGGAAAACTCTTGAATGTCATCTTATCATTCAGAATTAAAGAAAATATATTTAGGAAATATAAATGCTTACTTATTTAGCCCATTGTTTAATTATTCATTCATTTAGTTTAAACAAACATGTATCAAGTGAATTTTAGTGCCCAGCAATGTGCTATACCCTGAGGGTTCCATACTAAGATATAATCCTTGCAACCCAAGACCTGAGTAGAGGAGAGAGACACACACACACTCACATTTTTATTATCAGTATCGAAGCAAGCATGCTTTGGAAATGTGTAGAAAGAACAGTTACTTCATCCTAGGGACTCCGTGGAAGGCTTCCTGGTGGTGACATTTAAGCTGAGTCTCGATTTTATTTTTCTAGTACATATTGAGTGATAATTCTATGCCAGACATTGTGCTCACGTAATTATTTTATCCATAGTTTTGAAAATTGTTAGACATTGACTTAGTCCATTTTTGCTGCTGTAACAAAATACAATAAAATGGGTAACTTGTAAACAGCAGTTTATTTCTCATAGTTCTAGAGGCTGGAAAATCCAAGTTCAAGGGCACCAGTAGATCTGGTGTCTGGCAAGGGTCCACTTCCTCATAGATGGCACGTCCTTGCTGTGTCCTCATATGGTTGAAGGGGTCACAGTCTCTCTGGGGTGTCTTTATAAAAAGGGCAGTAAGGCCAGGCACAGTGGCTCACGTTTGTAATTACAGCACTTTGAGAGGCCGAGGCAGGTGAATCACTTGAGACCAGGAGTTCAAGAACAGCCTGGTCAACATGGTAAAACCCCATCTCTACTGAAAGTATAAGAATTAGCTGGGTGTGGTGGCATGCACCTGTAATCCCAGCTTCTTGGAAGGCTGAGGCATGAGAATTGCTTGAACCTGGGAAGTGGAGGCTGCAGTGAGCTGAGATTGTGCCACTGCACTCCAGCCTGGGTGACAGAGTGTGACTGTGTCTCAAAAAAATCAAAAATAAATAAATAAATAAAAAGGGCACTAATCCCATTCATGAGAGTGTCACCCCAAAAACCTAACAACCTCCCAAATGCTCTACTACCTGATACCATCACCTTGGAGGTTAGAATTTCAACATATAAATTTTGGAAGAACACAAACAAACATTCAGACCGTAGCAGATACTGAGAAGATTAAGAAAACTTGAAGTGCATGCCCAATTTTAAAATGTGATCTATTTACAGAAAAATCATAGTTATAGTAAAATTTTCCCTTTGTTTTTGATATTTGCAACCCTCCCAAATAACTCACCGACAGCCAGCTAACAGAGGATACCCAAGTAAACCCAATTGTCCCTCTCCTAGCTGCCCTTATGACCTCTGCTTTAATTCTAGTTCTGCAGCCCTGTATCTCCATTTTATTTGTTTATTTATTTTTGAGACAGGGTTTTACACTTTTCACCTAGGCTGGAGTGCAATGGCAAGATCTCTGCTCACTGCAACCTCTGTCTCCCAGCCTCAAGTGATTTTTCTGCCTCAGCCTTCAGAATAGCTGTGACTGCATGCATGTGTCACCACACCTGGCTAATTTGTGTGTGTGTGTGTGTGTGTGTGTGTGTGTGTGTTTTGTAGAGACAGGGTTTCACCATATTGCCCAGGCTGGTCTCAAACTCGTGAACTCAAGTGATTCGCCTGCATTGGCCTCCCAAAGTGCTGGGATAACAGGCGTGAGCCATTGCACCCAGCCTGGATCTTTATTTTAAATATAGAATTTCAGACATATGGATTCAGTAAAACAGAGTAGATTAAATTCCTCCTTTGTTGTTTAATGACTTAGATTTTTATTCGGGATAAGTATAGTAAAGGCTTTTTTAGATTTAATGGCATTTCTTTTTTTTTTTTTTTTATAAGCATGCATCAAGATTTCATCCTTCCTAGAAAAGTTAAAAGTTCAAGTGTGTGATTTTGGGCCCAGTCTTGCTCTCCAGAATAATTTCCAAGATATTTTAGAATTGTTTTGCTGCTCTTGTTGCTGTTGAGGATTTGTTTTGTTTTGTTTCTTCGTTGTTGTTTTTAAGTTATGTTCTGACCTGGATTATCATGATGTATTAGGCTTGACAGGGTTGCATTGTTGTTGGACCAGATGAAATACTGCTTGGGAAGTCACTGAGCAGGTGGAAAATGCTGTTTAATCCTTGTAACAGGAGAGGCTCATGGTGGTATTGAGAAAATGTAAAACGCAGTAAAACAGGTTAGTAGAGCTGAAGAATAGCAAATGTTTCCTTCTGTCATTGTGTCAGAATGCCTCATGCGGCTTTATTTTGCACTGAGATACTCCATGTCCCCAAAATATTTCTCCGGTGGTGGTAATGAATTGCATTGCCCTCTTGGTTGTAAGAGCGCGAGTATTCTGCTGAGGAGCCATATGGTTCCCATTTATTTTAATGTGTCTTTGACATCAGGAGAATTGCTGAGACAGCAGAGGGAAGTGCTTACACCTTGAACTGCAGCCAGAACTGTGATTATTTATGTTTAGTAACGACTGCCTTTTTTTCCCAATAAAAAATGATATAATCTGAAGATGTTATTCATGTTGCGATTTTAATAACACTAGAGTATAGGTTTATATATTTTGGAAATAACTGTTACTTTAGTGGCAGTGAAATTTGTTTCTTAAGCATGAAGTTTTAGTGTTTAATTGCACATATGAGAGATTAAGGAAACAAGCTGGGAAGTAGGTAGTACTTGTTTTCTCCCCGATAATAAAGGAACACACTTTTTATTTGGTTTAACAGCATCACCAAGATAGTACTCTGCATATGTAATGCTTTCCATCTGTGGTTCATAAGATTTTTTACAAATGTAATTATTTCTTATAATATTCATGTGAGGTAGACAAACATAATTCTGAAAATATTAATGGAGAAACTAAGAAATGCAATGTTCATTAATGTAACTTGTATAATGGATTTTAGCAAGTATTAAAATTCAGATTTTAAATCGATTACATTATCTGACAATTTATTATTTTCCAGACATTGGGACAGGAAAATATTTTCTCTAATTCATTAGCAATATGGCATGCTTACAATAAAAAAAAAAAAAAAAAAAAAAAAAAAACAGCCTTTAAAAATGAAAAGGCAGTACCTCAATAATGTATGTTCCGTATGTAAATGTTAATATTGGCTGTGTGGATATCTTTAAAAATTCCCTGGAAAATATTAATGTTATCTAGAAAAATATAGATAGTGTGGAAAGAGAAAGGAGCTGATAACATTGATCAAAATTCTGTAAAATGGCTCTCAACAGTAATAACGTCAGGTGCTAGCTGAGTACAGATAGTCCCTGACTCCTTAATGTTGGTTGGACTTATGTTTTTTGATTTTACAGTGGTGAGAAAGCAGTAGGCATTCAGTAGAAACCATACTTTGAGTACCCATACAACCATTCTGTTTTTCACTTTCAGTACAGTATTCAGTAAATTACATAAGATATTCAATGCTTTGTTATAAATAGGCTTTTCATTAGATGACTTGGCCCCTCGTAGGCTGAGGTAAGGTATTCTGAGCATGTGTAAGCTAGGCTAGGCTAAGTTATGATGTTCTGTAGGTTAAGTGTATTAAATGTATTTTGACTTACAATATTTTCAACTTATGATGGGTTTCTTGGAAAGTAACTCCATTGAAAGTTAAAAAGGAGCATCTGTGTATTATATAGAATGGGGGAAAAATTCCTAATTTTTGGTCTGCTTTGGTTAGAGCTGAGCAAAATTCAGTGCCTATATTCAGCAAAACATTAATATTATATTGTGTTTTCAGTATTTTTCTCTTGGATTTTAATATATAAATTTTAAAGTGATTTGTTGTGTAAGAACAAAATCGAACCAAAACGAAGACTGATTGTCAAATGTAGAATTGGAACACCAAAATTCATGATGCCTAGTGCTATAAATTTGATTTATTGATGCAAAAGGAAAATCATATATCTAAATTAAAATAAAAATTAGTAGATCACTCAGTGGTACAATTTTACACATAATTTAATCTAAACTTTTAGTTTAACAATTCATCATCCCCAATATTAATTGCATTTTATGTTGATGGCTAGGGCTTTCTGCAGTTACATTATATTTTCAGTGGGTTATTAGTTTTGCATAAGCAAGAGGATCAGTGCTAAGTCAATTAGATATAAAAATTATTTATAAAAGATAAAATAATTTTAAAAAATTTTTTTGCTTTCTTGATCTGCAGTCCAGTGCTCTACCTTTGAGCTATACTCCCTCTTAAATTTTTGCTTTCTTAATTTCAAGTTTATAACTTTAAAATATAGTATGTCTTGCTTTTGTCCTAGCAAACAAAGTGCTATTTTGTTGTTGTTGTTGTTGTTTTGTAGATTACTTACAAGAGTTAGGGGGGAAGAGGAAAGGGCATCCTTAAAAAATAAAATGTGTGGATGAACAAATGCTAGTTTTGCAAAATGATCACCTTTTGTGAGTTAATCATATTAATTATTTATGACATGAAGGCTGGAAGGTCAAAGTGTGTATTAAATTTTCATATGCAGCTTTCAGAATTTACATCAAAATCTTGGGCAATAAACCTTACTTTTTTCCAACCTGAGAATTTTCGGTAGATGAGTACTCAATCAAACCAACCCTATGAAGTCAAATTCAGCTTGCAGAGAGCTAAACAGCCTGGGCTGTGCCTGTCAGCAGAGACTGGGAGGAGAGCTGGTTCCCTTCATGCATATCTCTTGCTTGCTTATGTGGACGTAACCGACAGACTGAATGGATGACGACGTGACATGCATGTTCATGATCCAAAACAAAGCTTTAGTCAATCAGCTTCAAGGGTCATCTTTTTATATTATTTCTGTTCTTGCTATTTTGTTCTTGTTGTTTAAATGCGTATGCAGTATTTGCACATATCTTGATAGAATACTTATTATGTCACTTAGTCTTATATGAGGGGATTTTTTTCTTTGTAAACTAGCAATTTAAACAAAAGAGTCTTGTCTTGAATTATTTCACTCAGACGCTGCAATGCGCAAAAGACATTATTAGTCTTGAGGGTAATCCATTGTGAATATGTTCAATTTAATATAGGAATGGAAAATATTTACAGCTAAATGGATAAACTACCTAATCCTATCTATGAATTATAAACCTCGTTCTCCTCTACCAAAGGACTGATATCAGAATGACAACTGGTTCTTATATGTGTCTATCATATTTTATATGATCTATTCTACTTGCTGCTTTACTAATACATAAGTTGGTTGGTTGGTTAGAAACAGGGAAGAGTGGCATTTAAGGGCTGAGGAGAGACACGCACTACAATTTTAATAGCATTTAGAGCTATTAGTTGTAATACAGGGAACTGAATATATCAGCAAGAAATAGACTTGGACTAAAAATGATGAGCATCACCTAAGTGGAGGCTACTTTTTTTTTGATTTTTATTTTTGAAAGCTACTTTCATAGTAATGAGCAATAGTGAAAAAGGAAAAAAATAAGACCCCTGACTTGTTGTCCGTTTGGTACATTAAGATACTTTTTTACATTTACTGCCTCTGTTTCAGTTCGGATTATTCTTCTGGGAAGAAAAACAACTTAATTCCAAAACATTGGATAATTAAAAACATTTCCCTATATCATGCCCGTTGTTTAAGGTGGGTTTTTTTTCTTTTGTTTGTGATTGTTAGTATGTGTTTTAAACTCTTTATAACCGAATGTAAAATAACAGATCAGCTTATATTACATACTTAAGGTAATTTGGATTTTGTTCATGGTTAGAAAGAAAAAGTCCCAATTAATCTTTATTTTCATTTTGCTTCTCATTCACCCATGATACTTCTTTAGTATAAGTCTTTTGGAGTTTTATCCACTTAAGCAATGTATTACTAAATACCTTATTTGAGCAAATTAAATTTAAAAAGATGACTGGGGCAAGTATATTCAGGAAACGAGAATGTGACTGGAATAAAAAGGGACAATTAGAACACGGAAAGATTACTTTTAATACCAAACTAGATTTCATTTTCAAAGGAATTATTGCTATAGTTCTTAGTTGCTAGACCCATTTTTACTCCTTGTGGTTAAGACTTGAGATCATGTAGGTGACACAATTATCAAGAGAAGCCAATCTTGGCAATCATGTCAAGTTGGAGAAGATTTGAGCATATGATCACAGGAAATTTACAGAAGTCGTTTGTAAATGTTAAGTTAATCTTAATAAGTTCAATCATTGGAAATTGATTTAATATTCAATCTGTTATGCTAATTTCTATACGAAATAATTTCTGATGAAACTGGATCTTCTGTTTATAAGCTAAACTTCTTGGTTTGGTAACAGATTTTATCTTGATTTGTTCTTCAAAAGGTAAGAAGCAACACACACATCACACGTCTTCAGAGCCCCTGATCAATTTGGTCTGTATGATTTAAAAACATAAATTTTCATTGACCAGCGCTTACCAAGAAAAACAAGTTGATTTCAGCAATCTCACTTTACTTCTACTAAGTTTCATCTAAATAAATAAATTCAAAACCATAGACTTGCAAATTATCTGGCATTTTCCTTTTGATCAACTTAAGAGAGATAAGTTTATTATTGACTTTAGACCCAAATGGTAGAATTAATATCTTCCACAATTCTCCTCTCATTTAACATGAAACTAGACCATAACTTTTCAACCTTCATGTGCCAAACTTTGTGCCAAAATACATAACTCTGTTTACTGCTTTCTGCCTTTCTAGCAGGACTTTGCTGATAGGTGTTGACACAAAAAACAACAAATGTACTTGTTGACCAACTCATTGCTCAAGCATTCGCTCCAGAGTGGTTGCCCTGTGGTGGAGTTGGTGGTCCAGAACCTGATCTTCAATTTTACAGGCCCAGATATGTGATTGTGTGCATGCAGAAATGGCCAAACTCAAGTGGAATGATACACTAATAATGTTCACAAATAGCTAAAGCACAAATCAGAAAGCAAATTTGATTATTTTCAATAAGAAATGAAGTTGACAAGTCAGGCAGATAATCTGGTAAACTTGAAGATTTATTCCATACCATATAAACAGATTGGTTTGTGAGTGTGGAAAGAGCAAAATCGGTTGAATTTTCCTAGAGCCTAGTGTGAATGAGCTGTGATACTTGATATGCTCATCCCCTGTAGGGGATCAAAATATTTGGAATACTTATTTCGCCGGAGTACTTGCTTCCCTGGATGATACTGCAAACATACTGAATAATACTTAGTCTTTGGTTTTTATTTTTATTATTATTATTTTTTTTTTGAGACGGAGTCTCGCTCTGTCGCCCAGGCTGGAGTGCAGTGGCCGGATCTCAGCTCACTGCAAGCTCCGCCTCCCAGGTTCACGCCATTCTCCTGCCTCAGCCTCCCGAGTAGCTGGGACTACAGGTGCCCGCCACCTCGCCCGGCTAGTTTTTTTGTATTTTTTAGTAGAGGCGGGGTTTCACCATGTTAAGCCAGGATGGTCTCCATCTCCTGACCTCGTGATCCACCCGTCTCGGCCTCCCAAACTGCTGGGATTACAGGCTTGAGCCACCGCGCCCGGCCTTGGTTTCTATTTTTAATCGGCTCTTTTCACGAGTTCTTTCTTTATATAATTTATATACAGATTACTTTATGTGTCTATATTCTTACCCTGGCATTGTGGATTAGTCAGTGTTCCAATTCTTTTCTCCATTCATTTTGAAAGCTTTTTTTTGTTTCTTTGTTTTGTTTATTCGTTTTTTTGTTTGTTTGTTTTTGAGACAGAGTTTTACTCTGTCGCCCAGGCTGGAGAGCAATGGTGTGATCTCGGCTCACTGCAACCCCTTCCTAGGTTCAAGCAATTCTCCTGCTCAGCCTCCCGAGTAGCTGGGATGACAGGCACCCACTACCATGCCTGGCTAATTTTTATATTTTTAGTAGACACAGGGTTTCACCATGCTGGCCAGGCTGGTGTTGTACTCCCGACCTCAGGTGATCCGCCCGCCTCGGCCTCTCAAAGTGCTGGGATTACAGGCATAAACTACTACGCCTGGCCTGAAAGCATTCTTTCAAGGGTAGGTAGCTTGGCAGGGCGCAGTGGCACACGCCTGTAATCCCAGCACTTTGGGAGGCTGAGGCAGGTGGATCATGAGGTCAGGAGATCAAGACCATCCTGGCTAACACGGTGAAACCCTGTCTCTACTCAAAATACAAAAAATTAGCCAGGCATGGTGGCGGGTACCTGTAGTCCCAGCTACTCAGGAGGCTGAGGCAGGAGAATGGCATGAACCCAGGAGGTGGAGCTTGCAGTGAGCCGAGATCGCCCCACTGCACTCCAGCCTGGGTGACAGAGCGGGACTCACTCTCAAAAAAAAAAAAAAAAAAGGTAACCTCTGAAGATAGTGAGTATCAGTAACTGTGTGTTTATTCCTTTAATTTATAAAGACCAATATTATCTCTACTATATGTAAACATTTTATAGTAACACGAATATGGCCAGATGTGCTGAATATAATGGTGTTCCCAAGACCTGGGCAGTGTATACAGTAGTTTTGCATTTAGATACTTTTGCTTCAGGCTGGTACTATGGTTAGGATAAAAGAAAAGGAGCTGAAAGATACTTTAAAAATAGTGTCCAAGCTGGGCACGGTGGCTCACACCTGTAATCCCAGCACTTTGGGAGGCTGAGGCGGGCAGATCATAAGATCAGGAGATTGAGATCATCCTGGCCACCATGGTGAAACCCCCTCTCTACTAAAATACAAAAAATTAGCAAAGTGTGGTGGTGCGCGCCTGTAGTCCCAGCTACGTGGAAGACTGAGCCAGGGGATCGCTTGAACCTAGGAGGCAGAGGTGCAGTGTGTTGAGATCGTGCCACTACACTCTAGCCTGGTGACACAGCAAGACTACATCTCAAAAAAAAAAAAAAAAAAAAAATGGTGTCACATATGAAAACAGACTAATTATTTTTATTCATTTATTTAAACTGGAGTCTCACTCTGTCACCCAGACTGGAGTGCGGTATTATAATCTCGGCTCCCCACAACCTCTGCCTCCTGGCCTCAAGTGATTATCGTGCCTCAGCCTCCCGAGTAGCTGGGACTACAGGCACGCACCACCACACCCAGCTAAGTTTTTGTATTTTTGGCAGAGATGGGGTTTCACCATGTTGCTCAGGCTGATCTCGAACTCCTGAGCTCAAAGGATCCACCTGCCTCAGCCTCCCAAAATGCTGGGATTACAGGCATGAGCCACTGCGCCGGCCAAAAACAGACTAATTTTCAAAGCTCTCATGAAAGCCACATTCTCCTCCCTCCTTTTCTTGCTCTTGACCTTGCCAATACTGAACTCTGTAGAGACACAAAGTAGAGCTTAGTCTTCTTGGAAAGGGCAGAAATTACTAGGTAGGTATATCAGGGAGGTTTCAGATTCCCTACGGGAGATGTGCTGAGTGAATTTAGTCTGCTTCTCCCAGGCTCCAAGGGCAGAGACTCGTTTTTATGACTTCATTTTGTGATGTTAGTCACATTGAGGCCTGGAGGCAGGAGAGAGCCCATAAAGGCTCATGTTAGTCCTCTGATTCAATCATCAGAAGAGAGACTTGGGTGGCTCTTAACTTCAGGAAAGCCACACTTAAAATATTCCCTATAAGGCTGATCTTGTAGTATTTCAAAGACTTCCTTTTAAATAGATTCCATAGGCTTTTGAATAATTGTTATCACAATGTTATGTAGAATATGCAAATACTAAAGTAAACATAAGCACATGTTTGAATTATAAACCCTAATAGATAGGAGGAAGCACTATTCCTAATTCCTTTTGACAGTATCAGCCCTGCCAGGGGCTCAGCTGAAGGCCTTCTGCTCCCTGACACTATTGTCTTCAAGGCCTTAGAAAATCACCTCCAAACTCTGGCTTTTTGGGAAAAGGTAATTAGGCTTTTCTGGGAAAGCATGGTGCAAAAGATTCATCCAGAAGGGTGAATAATTCTTTTTTTTTTTTGAGATGGAGTCTCGCTCTGTCACCCAGGCTAGAGTGCAGTGGCGTGATCTCCGCTCACTGTAAGCTCCGCCTCCCGGGTTCACACCATTCTCCTGCCTCAGCCTCCCGAGTAGCTGGGACTACAGGCACCTGCCACCATGCCCAGCTAATTTTTTTGTATTTTCAGTAGAGATGGGGTTTCACCGTGTTGGCCAGGATGGTCTCAATCTCCTGACCTCATGATTCGCCCACCTCGGCCTCCCAGAGTGAAGAATTCTTATAATGTAAAACTGCAGATGGAGATCTAAATACATTTGGAAAGGAAATTTGTTGAGAGTGCCACCAATTGTCTAAAAAGTAAGTAATAAAATTACCAGATGTAACTGGGCATGGTGGCTAACACCTATAATCCCAGAACTTTGGGAGGCCAAGGTGGGTGGATCACCTGAGGTCAGGAGTTCAAGAACAACCTGGCCAACATGGTGAAACCCTGTCTTTACTAAAAATACAAAAATTAGCTGGGCGTGGTGGCAGACACCTGTAATCCCAGCTACTCAGGAGGCTGAGGAAGGAGAATCGTTTGAACCCAGGAGGCAGAGGTTGCAGTGAGCCAAGATCATGCCACTGTACTCCAGGCTGGGCAACAAGAGCGAAGCTCTATCACACACACACACACACACACACACACACACACACACACGCATGCACACAAAATTACCAGAGGTGTATATAATAATTGTTTTAAATGAGTACATTCAAACCTTTTTCCTTATCTATAAATTTATGACCTTGAACAATAATGCCTTTAGGGCATCATTTTTATGATATCAAGAGCAAAAAAGATATAAAGTTATCATCACAAAACCAGAAGCTCTAGCCTGCTGTAAGGGGTGATGTATGAGGTTGTCGGATTTGATAGCAGATTGCTGGGCAGATTGTTAAATTTGCCTTCTCTGGTGATCTTTTACATTTTGACAAATTCTTCCTTGTTTTAAGATGATTTAAACATATGGTTATGAAACAGATCAGAACTTTTAAATCAAATTGAAAGTTTACTGCCTGTAGTACAGGTGTGTTACAGTGAATATATACATAAATAAATGGAAAAGCATGCACAAGTTGGAAAGCATTCCCTTTCTGGCAATATCTTCTGGAGAAGCAAAACAGTGGAGAAGAAGAAAGTTGGGAAAGCCAAATTTCTGTGCTAAGGTCGTAATTCTCTTACTCTCTAATCTTCTGAGTCTCTTCATTGTGTCTGAGTTTCTCACCACTGGAATGGAAGCTCCACAAAGGCAGGGATCATCATCTGTGTATTTATTTATTTATTTATTTATTTATTTATTTATTTATTTATTTATTTATTCTTTTTATTTTTTGAGACGCAGTCTCTCTCTGTTGCCCAGGCTGGAGTGCGGTGGTGTGATTTCGGCTCACTGCAACCTCCACCTCCCAGGTTCCAGCAATTCTCCTGCCTCAGCATCCTGAGTGGCTGGGATTACAGGTGTGCACCACCCTGCCTGGTTACTTTTTGTATTTTTAGTAGAGATTAGATTTCACCACGTTGGCCAGGATGATCTCGATTTCCTGACCTCAGGTGATCTGCCTGTCTTGGCCCCGCTAAGTGCCGGGATTACAGGCATGAGCCACACCCGGCATCATCCGTGTTTTTAACTGATGTATCCCAATCATCTAGAAAGTGGCTAGCACATCGTAGGCTCTCAATTTATACTTACTGATTAAACAAATCCATAAAATGGTATTAATCATAGCAGCCTCTATATATTTGGCTTGAATGTTTCATGGGGGAAAAATGAGACAAAGGAGCTTAAACTTCCTTGGAAGAAGATTCTTACATAAATCCAATTAGACTCAATTTTTTTTCATTGCTTACACAGCCTTCTAAATCAAAATCATCTTGAAGCCAGCAGCAGTTGACATCTTCCAGAGGTAGTATAATGCCAAATCTCAGCCTTGCTCATCTCCCTTAGTGTGGCCTCAGCTGTATGCTGAAATATGGTAGTGAAAAGACTGGGCTCTGAATAACAGATCCCAGTTTTTTCATTAGTTATATGACCTGGCCATGTTTTTTAACCTTTGGTAATTTGGTTTCCTAACAATGGGGACATGAGTATTATCAACCAGGGAGTTCTAAGGATAAAATGAGATAATTCATGTAAAGTTGCCTGCATAGTACAGCACATGGGAAGCACTCCACAAATGTTAAATTATAGCATTTTGCCATCTGAGGATTTCTTCTCAGTTCATTTTCTTCTGTTCATTTTTCTGCTTGAGCACTTGTGTCAGATTCCTTGGGCTGCCATAAAAATGACGGCAAACAAAATGGCTTACAACAGCAGAAATTGCTCACAGTTCTGGAGGCTCGATGACCAAGGTGTTGGCAGGGCCAGGCTCCGTCTGAAAGCTTTGGGAAAGGATCTTCCCTTGCGTATTTCGGTTTCTGGAGCCCCCGACATTCTTGACTTACGGTAGAGAATCCCCATCTCTGCATCAGTCTTCACATGGTGTTCTTCCTGTGTCTCTTCACATTGTCTTCCCTCTACACGTGTCTGTGCCCAAGTTTTAACTTTTAGAAACACACCAGTCATCTTGGATTAGGGCCCACCCTAGTGACCTTATTTTAATTTGTTTACTTCTGTAAAGTCCCTATTTCCAAAAGAGACTACATTCTGAGGTACTTGGGATTAGAACTTTAGCGTATTTGATGGAGAGGGACAAAATTCAACCCCTAATAGAAAAGCAAACATGAAGAAAAACAATGAACTGAGGAGAATTCCTCAGCTAGCAAAATAATAGCATGATTCTTTCTTCTCAACTAAGCGTGCCTTTCCTTCACCAGCGAGGGTGGATCATATAATTTGGCAGCAAATTAGGAGCTTTCAGGTTTAGGCTTACCTGTCTCACTAACAGTCTACATCAAAAAAAGTCACTCAAATTCTACAGACCTGGGTTACTTCAATGTAAAATGAAGGGGCTGAACCAGATGATTCTACTGTGTCTTCTAATTTCAAAAGGTCATGTTTACAAAGTGTGGCCCTCTTTTTCTTAACTGCAGTCAGTGTCTACCTCTCCTGGATTCTTGTGCATCTTGATGTTCCTGTAACTAGTAATAAAGGCTCCCATCATTACTACAAAAAAATCAGTATGTGAGATAATTGATATGTTAATTAGTTTGATTGAGCAGTTTCACAATGCATACATATATCAAAGCATCACGCTGAGCATCATAAATATATATAATTTTTATTCATCAATTAAAAAATAAATCAGAAGGGCTGGGCGTGGTGGCTTACACCTGTAATCCCAGCGCTTTGGGAGGCCAAGGCAGGCAGATCACGAGGTCAGGAGATCGAGACCATCCTGGCTAACATGGTGAAACTCCGTCTCTACTAAAAATACAAAAAAAATTAGCTGGGTGTGGTGGCGGGCACCTGTAGTCCTAGCTACTTGGGAGGCTGAGACAGGAGAATGGAGTGACCCTGGGAGGCAGAGCTTGCAGTGAGCTGAGATTGTGCCACTGCACTCCAGCCTGGGCAACAGAGCAAAACTCCGTCTCAAAAAAATAAATAAATAAATAAATAAGAAGAAGAAGAAGTAATTCTGATATATCTCAGGCAATTTCATTTGTCCCAATGTATACTTACATTAGAATCCCATTGTTTATAATGCTATTTAATGAGAACACTGATCTTTTCCAATGAAAGTTTTATTAGATTTAGATTGGTAAAATATCTAAATAGTGCCAGTGAGCCTTTTTGTGTGTGTCTTTATTGCTTTTTGAAATTTTCTAAAATTTGTAGACATTTGTTTTAATGTCAAACACCCTCCACATAGAAATAAGATCTGAGGTATGAGGGTTTGTACTATGTGTCTTTTTTGATTATAGTATAATACAACTTCTGTGAAAGTCATAAAACCAAAATTCAAAGGATTAGAGGAAATGAGAAATTACAGTTGTCCCCGGTTATCTGCAGTGTTGATTTCCCCAGTTTCAGTTATCTGTGGTCAAGCACAATCCAAAAATATTAAATGAAAATATCCTGAAATAAAGCATTTTTAGTTTTAAATTGCAGGCTGTTGGGAATAGTGTGATGAAATCTCACACTGTCCCATTCCCATTCCCCAAGGATTTGAATCTTCTCTTTGTCCAGCACATCAGTGCTGTCTATGCTACTGGCCCGTTAGTTACATAGTAGCCATCTCGGTTATCAGATCAACTGCCATGGGTATCCCAGTGCTTATGTTCAAGGAACTCTTATTTTACCTAATAATACCCCAAAGCACAAGAGTAGTGATGCTCTTATATCATTATAATTGCTTTATTTTACTATTAGCTATTATAATTAATTTCTTACTGTGCCTTATCTTAGGTATGTATGTATAGGGAAAAACACAGTATATATAGGGCTCAATACTGTCTGTGATTTCAGGCATCCACAGGAGGTCTGAGAACGTATCCTCTAAAGATAAGTGGGGACTACTATAAATGCTGCCACAGATTCACAGACTATTGACAACTTTCCTGAAAGTTTGCTTAGAATATCGTTTACTTAAAAGTACAGACCACCATTATACTTAAACGTCTACTCTGCCGCAGCTAGAAGAAAATTTAAGAAAGAAAATAAGAACTCTATGCCAACTCTGGGATGTAACAGTTTTAGAGTGCTGTAGCCAACAAGGGTCGACCATGGATAGATTCAAGATCACCAAATGGCATTTTCTTGGCCTTGTCTGAAAACTGCTGCCCCAAGTGTTCACAGGATTGTTTCTTTCTCTTTCAGCTTCCTCCATTCTCAAAAGGGAGAAGCGGCTGAGGACAAAGAATGTACATTTTAGTTGTGTCACCGTGTACTACTTCACCAGGAGGCAAGGCTTCACAAGTGTACCCAGTCAAGGGGGCAGCACCCTGGGGATGTCCAGCCGCCATAACAGCGTGCGCCAGTACACTCTTGGCGAGTTTGCAAGGGAACAGGAGAGGCTCCATCGGGAGATGTTGAGAGAACACCTTAGGGAGGAAAAACTGAACTCCTTAAAACTAAAGGTAAAAAACAAACTCATTTTCTGCAAAATCTCATATCCTTACAGCAATTTGATTGAGTTAACCGGTTTCATATTTATAATCACGAACCAAACTGCGCATTTTACATAACAGACTGCTTGCTGACATTGTTTTTAAAGCAAAACAACATAGTCTGTTTACTGAAGGCAATGTGGGAAACTTATCTGACACCATTTATTCATTAATTCCACCAATATTTACCATTGAATATTGTGAGATCATATACCCTGTGCTTGGGCTAGGGGCTAGTAGGTGACCAAAAATAGATGTGGTTCTCTCTCTATAGGAACTCACAGAATAATAGAAAAGAAAAATATTAAAGTGCTAAACAAAATAAAAGCACAACTTTATCAAGTGCAATGTAGAAGAGTTGCAAGGTATTAGGAAAGTTTATAACAGGAAATTGATGTGGTCAAGGGAGTCAAGGAAAGCTTTCTCAAGGAAATGAAATGAAAATCTGAAGAGGCGACTAGGTGAAGAGGATTGGCAAGAGCATTTCAGATATCAGGAAAAGCCAGAGCTACTGCATTAGTCTGTTTTCACGCTGCTGATAAAGACACACCCGGGACTAGGTAATTTATAAAGAAAAAGATATTTAGTGAACTCAGTTCCACATGGCTGGGGAGGCCTCACAATCATGGCGGAAGGCAAAAGGTACTTATTACATGGTGGCAACAAGAGAGAAAGTGAGAGCCAAGTGCAAAAGGAAACCCCTTATAAAACCATCAGATCTCATGAGACTTATCACTACCATGAGAACGCTATGGGGGAAGCGCCCCCAGGATTCAATTATCCTGCACTGGGTCCCTCTGACAACACATGGGAATTACGGGAGTTACAATCCAAGATGAGATTTGGGTGAGGACACAGCCAAACTGTATCAGCTACTTTCTGCCAGGAGGGAGCGCAGTGAGTCCACAACGGCTTGTGTGGCTGGAGCAGAGGCAAGAAGAGTGAAGTAACATAAAGGAGGCGGGAATGGGGCTTTGTAAACCACCTTAAGGTATTTTTTCCTCTCCTTCCTAAGGCCATCAAAAGTCATCAAGAGTTTTAAGCTGAGTTGGAGTGGCAGGATATGATCCAGCTCATGAAATGGTGGGAGAAAAAGTTGCGGGTAGGGTAAGCAGTGTTGAGAGGGGATGGAATATATGAAATTAGACCAGTTAGAAGGCTATTACCACAGTCTGGGAGAGAGGTGACAGTAGGTTATATTAGACTGATGATGGTAGGGGAGTCAAAGAGGGATGACTAGAGGGAGAAATTTAGCAAACAAAATCAACAGTGTTTGATGACAGGTTGGATTTAGGCGGAAGAGAAGGAGATTGTCAGGAATGACCCCTAAATTTCTGGCTTGCAAAACTGAATGGGTTGTAGGTGATGTTACTGTTTTGCTATGACAAGGAACACAGGAAGGGGACAGGCTGAAAGGGTGGGATGTGGAAAGTGATAGTGAGACCATTTTTGGACATACTGAGTTTGAGGGGCTTTTGAGTTACCAAGAGATGGCAGGAAGGTATCCAAGTGGAGAAATTTATTTTTGTGCCACTTTAGAGATTAAATGGGGAGAAATACGACACTGAAAACATCATTTGTCAGCTAAAGACACTCTTCCATTGGATTATCACCTTATCAATTCATAGGAAATATTTTTCCATCATTATCTAATGACAATGAAAATCTTTCTTAGGTAATCCAGGGTACTTAACATAAATGGTCATTTGTTAAGTACCTGAAGCACCATAAGCACAGCTGAGTTAGTGTTACTTTTAGTTTTCAGAATAAAGTCAGTCGGCAGGGGTGTGATGTGTGTTTCAAAACATCTTGTTTTTATGTACTTTGCAATGTTTGCATGTGCCATGTTCCCAATTGCATGGCAAAGCAGTCACTTCAATTAAGCTGGAGACAAGCTAGCTTACAGCATGTCTCTTATTTCCTTTGGTAGTATTTTTGGCAGGTTTCACTGAAAGTCTCGGGTCGCATTAAAAGCTTTGTCAGTAGCAATCCACTATTGTTGTTGTTTTTTATGCTTGCTCTGCGTGTAGCTTAATTTAGTAAAAATTCTCAGATTTGCTTCTCTTCTGAAATCTACCCTCTGCCTTTGTCACCTACAGCAAACCAACTCTACCCTCTAACCAAAGAGTGAAGTCGTTCTCCAAATTCAAGTATTGGTAGCACAATAGTAATGGCTGCCAATTATTAAGTTATTTTTATTTGCCGAGTACTTTATGCCCTTGATTTAATGTAATTCTCAGGAAGACCCAGTGGAATAGGTAAATTATTAGAACATGTTTACAACTGAGAAAAAAAGAAGCACAGAGATGTGAAGTAACTGGCTCATCCAAATAGAAAAGAGATTATATTATCTTATTACTTCCTATTCTTAAATTAATTAATTAGCTCCTATAGGCATTGAGAAAGACAATCTTTGTACCTATGGGAAGTCATCCTGTCTGGAGTTTGGTACTGTGTGTAGTGGTTTTTAACAGTTGGGGGACTGACTTGCTATCTGAGAACCAAAAGATTGATTGTGGTGAACTTTGAGGCACGTGGTACATGTGATGAATGTTAGGGGAAGCCACAAACATACAGCAAGCTTCACCCATGTGCTATGTACTATAATTTGTATCCAGCTACTTTCATACATTTTTTTTAAACAAGCTGAATGAGAAAAGAAGGCGCAAAAAGACCACTCTAATACTAATTTGTTTTTTAAAATTCTGCTTAGTGTTAGATGTTGGAGAGGCAATCATCTGAGCGAGTGTCAGGTCTTGGTTTGTTATTGGTAAGTGAAAACACAGTTTTCCCCTTTGGTGAAATGTAAACAAAAGGCATTTGGTTATCATCACTACTTCCAAATAAATGCCAACCTAAAAGATGAGATTTTTAAATGATCCAATCTTAACCTCACTGTGTTTAAAGTATTCTGAAACACATGTCACACAAAGCTAAAAGATCAAAGCAATGATCTTTTAACAATAAGCTTTGTAAAACTCTGAGGAGAATTAATGGAGAAAAACTTGTGTATATTTTCACTGTAATTCCTCTAGTATATGAACTTTTATGATTTTAAAAATATTATTGACTATGGTTTAGCTATCCAAAGTCAGCTACCCCAAAACATAGCCATTCAAAAATTTCACTCTGATACTTGAAATTTCACTTTTAATGTGATATTTGTTTGAAATATAAACACCTCTGGTGTAAGTAACAAAATATAGATGCCCCTCAGTTTGTGGCGGAGTTATCTCCTGATAAACCCATTGTAAATTTAAAATATTATTAAGTTGAAAATGCATTTAACACACCCAACCTACTGAATATCATGGCTTAACCTAGCCCACCTTAAACATGCTCAGAACACTTACGTTGGCCTACCGGGCAGGAAGATCATCTGGCCACACAGTTTGCCATGGGGTAGCAGTTGTTCATCCTCATGATTGCATGGCTGAAAATACCCTGCATTGCGCAAGGGTATTGCTAGCCCAGCAAAAGATCAAAATTCAAAATTCAAAGACTAGTTTCTACTGAATGTATACTGCTTTTGCACTATCATAAAAATCGTAAAAAGCCAAACCATCGGAAACCAGAGACCTTTTGTAAATGTGGCTAAATTGATTTCATTATTTTGACTGGGGCAGCAGAAGGGTCATTGGTACGGAAGAGAATTCCAAAAAGAAAAGTAAGCATTGTTAAAGACAAACTTTGCTCACTGTGAGTTGGCCTGAGTTGGTCCTTTGTGAGTGGCAGTGAATTGCCTGCTGAATAAGGAGAGAGGAAAGGCAGCATCTGACAAGACAGACATTTCCAAAGACATCATTATGGAGACGTGGAATACAGCATGGGAAACTCATTGAACTCAGTTTTCCTTCTACTCTGAGAACCAACAGCCCCAAAACAGGAAGGAAAAGCTCCTCTCTGCACTGTGCCTCTGAATCTTTCCAGGGTGTCTCTGCTGAGTTCCAAATAGAGAACCCATTTATATAACGGCACCCATTTATATAATGGCACCTCTCGTGATGGGGCTTTAATAGAGAAATGTGAGAAAAAGAAATACATTCATATACACTTCTAGATGTTGTAATACATCTACAGATGTTATTTTGAAAACAAAAGTAGAAATGTATGTTTTGATTATAAAATTGCTCCTAATTTACTAATTCATCTTCCAATCAAGTTATAAGTTTAGATATATCAAAAAATAATATGTATGTATTACCTTAGTAGAACAAATCCAATTCTATTTGGGGGAGTCCAAGTGTGTCTTTTTTTGTTAGTGGTGTTGGTGTTTCAAACATTGGCTATTAATGACTAATAGAGAAAGCTGATCGAATAAAATGCATTTCTAGAAGAAATGAGTAGCTTTAGATTTCTAAATTACACAGCACAGTTCTTCTTCTCTGTCAAGCCCATTCAAACATGTCATACTCTTCACAGTAATCAATGCAGTCATCTTAATACTATACACTTTTCCAAATTAAGTGCTTAGATTTCATCATCTGCACTATATTGTTGAACAATTACATTAGCCTTTATTCCCAATTCACATGTATCTGTAAAATGCATTAGGCAGCCATTTGTATGTTTTAAAAGAGCATTGGTGTTCCAATTGCCTCTAGGTTCTATCATACTGGATTCTACTACCTTGTTCTAAGAAATTTAATTTAGCTTTCACAGCTTTGGCTTGCTTTTCTCTTAATATTTTTTCAACCCACGTTATTCCTCTTATTTCTGAGATCCAAGAGTCTATCTTCATTCCTGCTGCCATTTCTAATTGCTTTTCAGAATTATATACTTTTCTCAATTTCTCAGTCATATGTTCTTTGAGTAATGCGTGACTGATACTTGCCCTCCTTCCCTCATTTAAAAAACAAACAAACAAAAACACAATTGGCAGATGGTAACTCTTCCTTTAATGATTAACCTTTAAAGAAACTCTACATAAAATTTTTTCATCCCAAATCTCAGATTTATGACTGTGCTTTACCCATATAGTGACTTACCAATGCGATATTATAATTCTCCACTTCACCTCCAGCCCTTCCTTTGTATCTCCTCAAAAGTCTTATGATTTATCTTCCAGATAAGGGCCTTAAATGCCCTGATAGATAGAAGAGATTAGAGGCTTTTGAGAGACGGTTGAACTGTATCAATCATCAACATTTTTGGATGTGTTATTAACTATGTCCCCATACTCTGATTCTTTATTAGATGTGTCAGAACCTGCTGGTCATGATATGTTTGAACTCCACTTATCCTTACAGAATTTCTGTTAGACTGTAGAGATTACGCCACAGCATACTTAGTGTCACAGCTTCCGGAATGCATCCCCAAATGGAGGCCTGCTTTAACGTCAAATGGAAAACTTTGATGTGCCAAATACCTGCTCTGTCACATACACAACCTATTTTGACAGAGAAAATTAACCTAAACAAAGTGATGGAGACTGAAAGGGTAGACTGCAGCCCCAGGCAAATGCAATACATTTAAGAATATGTTCTTTCAAAATATTGTTGATATTTTAGTTTAAATGGAACAACTAAGCATATGTAATCAAATCTTTAGTTTCTTTCTCTGCAACAAACATTGGACTGTTAATTTAGGGAAGTCAATTGCACTGATTCTCCTGATTAAAATGTGGGGTACATTCAGTGGTGTGCTGGAGGCAGCTTGTTAAAGTTGCTCACTAAAGTGGATTGTGTACTTCTCTTCCCAACGGTAACTTGAAATCAGCTATGATGGGTGAATTTAAACCATGAGATTTGGCAAACATGACAAATTAGAGTTTTTTTCCAGAGTATCAGTTGTTAAATATTTACTCGCATGCTACTGGATCTGTCTGGCTTATTAGCTACCACTGAAAGAAGCAATGCTGGTCTAAATCAGAAGGTAGGAGAAAAAATTTTGAGAGGAAATTTTCATGTGTCTTATATGCTGGTACTATCATCATCCTTCCTGGTGACTGTGTGGTAATATGTATTCCAAGGTCCTATTGTGACTTCAGGTTGTTGAAATTCTCATAAGCTAGCAAACCAACCAAACATTCCTGGTTCTTCAAGGGCATAATTAAACTGGTTCCAGTTTGCCACCTGCAGTTAACTTTAGCTGATGAACTAAAGAACTATATTATAAGATTTGACTCAATATCCAAATGATGTACATATTTTCCTTTAGTTTTTCAGAGGCCTTATAGACTAGGTCGTCTCTCCAACTCATACCACAAAACCAGGAATTTATTGTATTAGATACATATCCTATGCTTTCTAGCCTCTTATTGAACAATTCTGGTGATCCAGAACACACAGCTTTTTGAAGTAGCCTATTTCATTTTGCAGCTTTAATTGTTAGAAAGCTCTTCCTTACATTGAGCAACGTGCTGCCATGTGGTTGCAAACTTTTGACCCGAATTCTGCCCCATAGGTACACAGAGTAAATCTTCCCTATTTTCTGAATTCTGGCTGTTTGAAAGCAATGGTGATGGGCATGCAAATATTTGAAGAAAGCTTGTGGGCTCTATGTGTTTCTGTTCTGTAGTATTAAACATCCTTGGTTCTTTCCACTGATCATCCTGGGGCATGGCTTGTAGGCTCTTTGTTGCCCTGGTTTCCCTCCTCTGGATGCAGTGCTATTTATTTCTCCTTCATAATATGGTACTTGATTGATCTGGACATAGTGCTCCAGGAATATGTTACATTATCTTCTCCCAAGTTCTGGATGTTCTTTCCATAGAATACACTAAAGATATAGTGGCTTTTGGACTGTGATCAATTTTGTTGTTCTTATTAAGCTCATGGTGAGCAAAAAACAAACAATAAACAAATAAACTAAACTAAACAAAAAGCAACCAAACAAAACTCAGGTCTTTTAAGCCAAGTCTGCATTATGATATAAGTCAAAATTTTGTAACATATCCATGGCAAAAAAATCCTCTTTAGTGCCAGATATGGCCTGTAGAGGGTGATCAATAAAGTTTTGTTACATTTAATTTCAATAAACTTGGTCTTGTCATCTGTAGATGTGATAAGCTTGCCTTTTAGGTCTTCATCCAAGTTATGGACTAAAAACTGCATTTAACAAAACAAGGCCAAGTTTAGGATATCCTCTCAAAGTAGCTATCCTCAAGAGTAAAAGGAGAAGCACCCCACCATGACCTCCATGGAGAAACATTGCCAGCGTGCACTGCTACTGATAGGATGTATAGATGCCATATCCTTCATTCCTGACCTCCTTGTTGGTACGAAAAAGGCTGAGCATCACTGGCCTTAGAGGCACTTTTACTTCGCAGCTAACTAAAAAATCATGTATCCAACCATATTCTTATTAATCAGGTTACATTCCATCTTTCACATGAAGAGCATAAAAAATTCTTTCAGAGTGAAAGAATGGGAAATTCTCAGAACTAAATTCTTGCCTTAGTGACAAAATAAGACATTCTCTGGCCGGGCAGGGTGGCTCACACCTGTAATCCCAGCACTTTGGAAGGCACAGGCTGGAGAATTGCTGGAGGCTGGGAGTTAAAGACCAGCCCAGGCAACATAGTGAGACCCCTTGTCTACAAAATGATTTAAAATGTAGCTGGGCAGTTGCATGTACCTGTAATCCCAGATACTTGGAAGGTTGTGATGAGAGCATCACTTGGGTCCTGGAGTTGAAGCTTGTAGTGAGCTATGATTGTCCCATTTTACTGTAGCCTGGGTCCCAGGTGACAGAGTGAGACTCTGAGAGACAGAGAGAGAGAGAGAGAAGGAAAGAAAGAAAGAAAAGAAAGGGGAAGGAAGGATAGAGAGGAAAGAAAGAAAGAAAGAAAGAAAGAAAGAAAGAAAGAAAGAAAGAAAGAAAGAAAGAAAGAAAGAAAGAAAGAAAGAAAGAAAGAAAAGAAAGAAAGGAAGGAAGGAAGGAGAAAGGAAGAGGGAGGGAGGGAGGGAAGGAAGGAAGAAAAGAAAGAAAGAAAGGAAAGAAGGAAAGAGAAAGAAAAAAAGAGAAAAAGAAAGAAAGAGAAAGAAAAGAAAGAAAGAAAGAGGGAAAGAGGAAGGAAGGAAGGAGAGAGAGAGAAAGAAGGAAAAGAAAAGAGAGAGAAAGGAAATTTTCAGGACTAGAGCACTGGTTTTCCAACTGTAATCCATGGGGTCTGAGATTAGGGGCCAGGGCAGAAAGCCCAAGACGCATATCTCATTCTCACTTTTATCTTCCATATATTAAAGTTCTGCGTGGAATTTTAATTGAAAAGTGGACACTTTCACCATAGTAAAATTAGGCATTGGTCTAATGATTACTGCTCTTTTTTTGTCACATGTACAGAGACCATCTTTTAAAGTATTTTTTCTAGAATATTGTTACCCACAATTAGCTTTTTTTAAAAAAAATTTATTCCCACTTTGATTATCTTGTAATTATTTTCTCCATGACTCTTCAAAACTGTTAGGCTGCACAACCATAACTTCAAGCTTTTTCATTGCCTGAAAGCATGAATTGTCTGGGTCTGGAGATTCTTCCATAAAACAGCTGAGTCCTCTTTCACTGTCTCCTCACCTCCCTTTTGTTTTAAATCCTTCCTGACATGCCTGTTCTTGCATTTTTGGTTTGAAGGTTTTTCTTTTTGAAAAAGACTCTGGAATCAGAATAGGAAGTAAATAATTCTGCTTTGTGACTTTGTACCTAGCCTTCCTTTTCATGTCTATTCTCTCTTCCTCCCCACCACTTCAATAACTTGCACATATATTTGTGCTCTTACCACATTATATCGTGTTTATTACATGGTCATCTCCCCCAGCAGACTGGAACCTCCTTATATGGCAGAGCTGTTGTACATCTATAAACCCCCATACCTAGTACAGTGTTTAACAATATACCATAGTGATTAAGAATATTCATTTATTTGTTTTAAAGATGTATTAATCAATTACTATGGGACTGGTAATTATCAAGGTGGACAGGATACGCTGGTAAACGAGACAGATGTCGTCTCTGCTGTCAACATGCTCACAGTATGATAGGGGAGATAAACAGTAAATCAATCACCAAAGCTAATATAGTATTACAACACTAGACCACAGGCTATACAGATTTCTCAGGCCAGGATAAGTAAGTTAAAAGTCAGCTGAGAAAATCAAAAGAGCTCAACCTGCTTCAACCAACTTTTTCTGATGTCATCTCCATTAGAAATGCCCACAAAGTAGGACCCAAAGGAAATACTAACTGGTGAGATGTTGTATTTTTGGTTTGCTCCGTTTTCTTCTTTCCTGACCTCTCACTTTCTGTGTCTGAATCATATCCTTTCTCTCTTTTTTTTTTTGAGACAGAGTCTCGCTGTCGCCCAGGCTGGAGTGCAGTGCTGTGATCTCAGCTCACTGCAACCTCCACCTCCCAGATTCAAGCAATCCCCTTGCCTCAGCTTCCCAAGTAGCTGGGACTACAGGTGCCTGCCACCACTCATGGCTAGTTTTTGAATTTTTAGTAGAGACAGGGTTTCACCATGTTGACCAGTCTAGTCTTGAACTCCTGACCTTGCAATCCGCCCACCTCAGCCTCCCAAAGTGCTGGGATTACAGGCATGAGTCACCACACCCGGCCCATATCTTTTATTTCTAAGTGAACTATTTCTAGGGAAGCTTGTTCTGCTCTTTTGTCTCTTGCCCCACAGCACTGAGATCAGCTCTTAGAGTGTACTGCAACCTTATCTTTTTTTCCCCTTTTGTTCAATTTTTCTACCATTGCTCTTAAGAATTTTTACTCCAACTGGTCTTGAAAGCATCGCTCAAGCTTTGGAATCAAATAAACCTAAGTTTGATCTTCAGCGTCATCACTAATTGGCTATTTAGCTAGACTTTGGCAAATTATATTCTCCAAGCTTCAATTTTCTCAACTACAAAAAAATTTACTTTATAAGATTGTCATGCAAATTAGGTGAGATAATTTATACACAATATGGATCTTAATGGCTAGTATTTACTATATGGCAGCTTAGGTCATTCTCAATGTCATCATCTTTATTATAATATGCAGTAATCAGTGTTTGTGAAGGTGAAATAGTTTTTCACATTCTTGTTTCTGGAAATCATTCTTTTTCACACGTGTGAATAATTCAGTAATGACCAGAAAATTTTGTTAGCAAACATACCTTTCAAGTGCTGAAAAGAAGTGTTTTTATTTTTGTTTCTTTGTTTTGTTTTGTTTTGCCTTGGCATTTTAGTCAATCTATACTTTTAGTATTGTTTCCCTCTTCTAATCATTTTATTAGTTGAATTGAGTTAGGTGTTTTGGGGTCCTTGATGGCAACAAAAAATTTTATCTCATTAAAATTTATGGAAGAACTCATTCACAACATGATATGGTGGAAACAACAAAAAGTTGAGCCTTGATTTTTATTTGGGATCCCTATATTTGACTCAAAGCTGTCTGAGAAAAACTCCGCTGATTCTGACAGTAATGTGTCCCATCCCTCAGGTGTGTTTAGATGGGCAAAGTAATTTATCCTGTAGGGCTTTGGGAATGGTTTTCTCATAGTCATCAGTGCATACAAATCTGCAAAATTAAGACGTTTGGTTTCCATCTGTCAAAAAAAAGTTATAGTGGTTTTATTTGTAGTGAGTCTGAACAAGTTTACACAGTGGCTTAAGAACTAAGTCCATTTTAAGTGTCATCATTGGAACAAAGCAAGCATACACACATGTGCATGCATGCCCACTCACACATGCCCACCCCACACATATATACACACAGGGGCCTTGACCTGGAGATCCTTCCAGTACAACATAGATACATGCATACAGAGATAGGATAAACATAAAATAAAGATGATTAAGTCAAATCATAAATTAAGTCACTATTCATCACCTGTAAACTAGCTAAGCCAAATGGCAAAGAAGAACTTCTCTCTGAATAACTGCTCTTTATCTACTTTCAGCTCTTCAATTATGGACCAAGACAGGGAGTGATCCCATACAAGTTCAATCATCTGGATAATTTTTAGGTCAATGACTGTATCATGCCCTGTCCTGTCTCAGGACTTTGAAACTATTGTTGCTCAGCATGGAATGCCTTCTGTCACCACTGTTCATTTAACTGCGACTCTATTTTCAGATTTGAATATTGAAGTCTTTCCACTTCACCCCACTGCCAGACCCAGCTGTAGGTACCTCTCCTACATAACCCTCAAATGCCCTGTGTTCACCCTAAGCTAGGAAATCCTTATGAACTGGGCTAAAATTGCTAGACTCTTTGTCTGTTTACTCCAGTTCACTGGGATCAAGGGCTGTATGTTGTGCACCAGTACACCTAATCTGATTCCAGATAATCATAAAAGACTGTTCAGTACATGTCAAGTGTATTAAAAGAGTAGATATATGTAATTATTATTACTTTGAAGAGCACAAGCTGTAGAGTCACGTAGTAGGATCGTAACTTGGTGCACATCCTCATTACTTGCAATCTTGGGCAAATTATTTAACATTCCTGTGCCTCATTTTCCTCATCAGTTAAATGAATACAATGATACTATTTGCCTCTTGAGATGTATATGATCCTAAATGAGCTAATGCAGGTAAAGTGTTTAGAACAGTGCCTGGCACACAGATCCAAAAGCTGTTATTAATATTATGTCATATCTGTTTCTACCACTTCTCTTTCACCCCCACCTGCAATTTCTCTTTCTTTCACACTCAAGAAAACACAGAAATAAAAACAGTTTTAAGGGTCAAGGCTATTTGGTAATTTCTTTAAATCACATTTTTTTGCAGACTTGCTTTGAGCTCTTGGGGAGGCAACATTATTTTTTTGAGAAAAAAAAAAAATACAGGAGAAATAATCCAAGTCCTAGATTGGCAGTATCTACTTGAGAAGAGACCTTTCATTTGGAAGTACTGGTTATCCTATCAACAGAATAGCTTTTAGACACATTGTGTTTAATTCCATGTTACATTCCCAGCTTTGTCTTGAGTACCATAGAATACTCATAATCTATCTGTGAGATATAAAGAAAAGCATACTGAAAGAGGAGTCAGGAAATTGGGCTCTATAAGTATGTCTTAGAGAAGTTACAATTAATTTAAACTTCATTAATGCATGAAATAAGGGAGTTGCATTTGACTAACTAAAGTCTGAACATTTAATGATTCTATTTGAGATAGGAAAAAAAAAGACATTTAACGGTAGCATCATGTCAAGAGGAAAAATGGACAAAATGAATATCACTGTGAATGAAGATGGGTTGTATTTATAAAGAAAAAGTGGTTTAATGAACTCACAGTTCCATGTGGCTGGGAGACTTCTCAATCATGGCAGAAGATCAAAGGCATATCTTACAAAGGCATGTGGAAGCTGTCAAGGCTTGGGGCTTGCACCCTCTGAAGCCACACCTTGAACTGTAACTTCACCCCTTTTAGCCATGGCTGGAGCAGCTGAGACACAAGGCACCACGTCCCTAGGCTGGACATAGCAGGGGGGCCCTGGACCAGGCCCAGGAAACCATTTTTTCCTCCTAGACCTCTGAGACTGTAATGGAATGGGCTGCTGTGAAGGTCTCCAACATGCCCTGGAGACATTTTCTCCATTGTCTTGGTGATTAACATTCAGCTCTTTGTTACTTATGCAAATTTCTGTGGCAGGCTTGATTTCTCCCCAAGAAATGGGTTTTTCTCTTCTATTGCATTGTCAGGCTGCACATTTTTCAAATTTTTATGCTCTGCTTCCTCTTGAATGTTTTGCCACTTAGAAATTTCTTCCACTAGATAACCCAAATCATCTCTCTCAAGTTCAAAGTTCCACATATCTCTACAGCAGGGGAAAAAATCCACCAGCCTCTTTGTTAAAGCACAGCAAGAGTCACCTTTGCTCCAGTTCCCAACAGGTTCCTCATCTTCATCTCAGACCACCTCAGCCTGAACTTGATTGCCCATATCACTATCAGTATTTTGGTCAAAGCCATTCAACAAGTCTCTAGGAAATTCCAGACTTTCCCACATTTTCCTGTCTTCTGAGCCCCCCACATCTCTAGGAAGTTCCAAACTTTCCCACATTTTTTTGTCCTCTTCTGAACTCTCCAAACTGTTCCAACCGCTGCCTATTACCCAGTTCCAAAGTTGCTTCCACATTTTCAGTTATCTTTACATCATCACCCTACTCCTGGTACCAATTTACTGTATTAGTCTGTTCTCACACTGTTGGCAGACATACCTGAGGCTGGGTTATTTATAAAGAAAAAGAGGTTTAATGGACTCACAGTTCTATGTGGCTAGGGAGGTCTCCCAATCATGGCAGAAGACGAAAGGCACATCTTACATGGCAGCAGGTGACTAGGGAATGAGAACCAAGCTTAAAGGATTTCCCCTTATGAAACCATTGGGTCTCATAAGACTTATTCACTATAGTGAGAAAAGTATGAGAGAAACCACCCCCGTGATTCAATTATTTCCTACTGGGTCCCTCCTACAACATGTGGGAATTATGGGAGCTACAATTCAAGATGAGATTTGGTTGGAAACACAGCCAAACCATATGGTGCATCATGGAGGAAAGGAGTCAACAAGAGTGAGGCAGTCCTGGCTGACTGCCTCCATTATTTGCGCTAGCTCTTGAGAGGGTAATCAATGTGAGTTGGTGGACAAAATTAGGGAGCTCATTGACTTTTTCCCCTAAAATGCATTTGGAAATAATCTGTGTAGTGCTCTGATTTTAAGGAGCATTTAAACTCAGTAGTTTGGGCCTGGATTTTAAAGAAGCAAATGGGCACAGACTGGAGGAAAAGACTGGGGAAGGACTTCAGGGGGATAGCAGGGATTAGGAATATGTCTCGAAGGCTACACACCAAACCAGAAACTGTGAGGAGAGGATAGGCCAGTGACCAGCCTAAGCTAGAGTATCTCCAGTCTTTATTAGAAACGATAGAGGTGATATTGAGATGATGAAGAGAAAACCCTATCAGCTCACTTCAATGTTAATATCAGATTTTGAAAATCTCAATTAGAAAACTTATAGTTTACTGAGCAAGAGTGAAACAGTATGTAGCTCTTTTAGATTTTTTTTTCTTTTTTTTTTTTTTTTTTTTTTTTCTTGAGACAGGGCATCACTCTGTCACCCAGGCTGTAGCATAGTGGTGCGATCTCAGCTCACTGCATCCTTTGCCTCCCAGGTTCAAGCGATTCTCGTGCCTTAGCCACCTGAGTAGCTGTGATTACAGGTGTACCCCTCCATGCCTGGCTAATTTTTGTATTTTTAGTAGAGATGTGGTTTTGCCATGTTGCCTAGTCTGGTCTCGAACTCCTGACCTCAAGTGATCCACCTGCCTCCATCTCCCAAAGTGTTGTGTTTACAGGCATGAGCCACCACAGCAAGCCAGATTCTTAATTAAATTTTTATTTTGAAATGAAATTCCTTATTATAATTTTAGTATGAAGGAATAGGAGATGCAGATTTTATTTCTAAGGGCACTTATATTTGGAGTAAACTGAAGCTGCAGTTCATATGAGATACAGTTGTTTGTTTTTTAATTCTTAGGCGCCAATTGGTTATTCATGTTGCCCTGAAAATTTTGGTATGTTTTTAAATGTTTGCTAAAACCTTACATGTTGACTTTTAGATTTCATATATTATCTAATTATGAATTAGAATTCATATATTATCTGATAACGACTATTTAAAAAATTAGACTGATAACAACGATTTGAAAAAATAGAGGTGGCTCGTGCCTGTAATCCCAGCACTTTGGGAGGCCAAGGCAGGTGGATCACCTGAGGTCAGGAGTTCGAGACCAGCCTGATCAGCAGGGTGAAACCCCATCTCTACTAAAAATACAAAAATTAGTTGGGCATGGTGGTAGGTGCCTGTAATCCCAGCTACTCAGGAGGCTGAGGCAGGAGAATCACTCGAACCTGGGAGACTGAGGTTGCAGCTAGCTGAGATCACGCCACTGTACTCCATCCTGGGAAACAGAGCGAGACTCTGTCTCAAAATAAATAAATAAATATAAATAAAATAAAAATAAATAAATCTCTGTTGATATAAAATGGAGATTTTGTTGTTGCGTTACCAACTGCACAAGTAAGCATAAATATTACAGAACGTGGAGATTAAGTAGGAAGTGTTAAAGTGAATCATGCTACCCAAGTCCTGAGTGTGCTCCATGTGCTGAGGAGTCAGGAGCTTGCTGAGGTTCACAGAGACAAGCCAAGAATTAATGAAAACAAACCAAAGTGCCATACAGTGGTAAGATGTAAAAGGGAAGACTTCCTTTCTGTTACTACAGCTTTACCTATCACAGAGGATTGAGTGTATGTTAGGCAATTGTACACTTGAATTCATTAGAAAATCAGATCTTTACAGCTAAAAACATGCAGCTTGTTACAAATGACAATTAACAAAAATGATAAACACAACCAGTCAACGTGACATCCTACTAGTGGCTATCACAGTTTAAATAATGCATATGTAAAGAAATGCCAAGGAAGGAAATAAATGTTGGATTATACCAAGAAACAAAACCCAATAAAGAGGAATGTATACCTTTGCATGATCACAGTTTTAGCTCTGAAACATTCAGAAGTATATATATATTTATACCTTATAAAGTATGTATATATATAAATACTTCTAGGATCTCACTTTGCCACCCAGGCTGGAGTGCAGTGGTGCAATCATGGCTCGCTGCAGCCTCGACCTCTCGGGCTCAAGTGATCCTTGCACCTCAGCCTCCCAAGCAGCTGGGACTACAGGCACCCACCACCATGCCCAGCTAATTTTTGTGTTTTTTTGATAGAGATGGGGTTTCATCATGTTGCCAGGGCTGGTCTTGAACTCTTAACCTCAAGCAATCTGTCCACCTTGGACTCCCAAAGTGCTGGGATTACAGGCATGAGCCACTGCACCTGGCATTTGTGATATATTTAACATACACCTGCTACTGTGTTATTTCCTCTGTGAAAGTTTCTCTGCTTGAGGGCAAAGTCCAGTCTTCTATTTGTTTTTTAATACATTCAGAGTTTTCTAGTTAGAGGGTTTTTTCCAACAAAATTTTATCTAATTCTTAGACTTTTTCCGGTAAAGATGAGACAATGATGTCTGATGTTGCAAGTATTTTAACTGTGTGATGGATGAACTGTTGTTAAGCTTACCAAGCTTAGTAATAATTATAATTAATGAATTTTCAGAAGTAATACATTTAAATATGAAAGAATTAAAACTCCTTCTGTATTTAGAACTTCCACGATTTTTCTCGTGGAGTTTCTGCATTAATTCTATGCTGCTCCTCAGGATAGATATCTTGCTCATATTCAGAGAAAACTTATTTTTCTCAATGCTTTTTTATGAAGGACACATAACATGATATAATAGTAAGAAATGAAATACTGATTCAGGGCTTACTGATGGATGAGATTAATTTAGAGAAGAAATATAAATAGAAGCAGACTAGTCACGGGTGTGTAAGACACTTTCCACATGAGCTATTATGCAGAAGGTACCGTTTTGGGTGAGGGTTTGTGTGAACTCCTCTGAGGGCAGAGTTTACTGTTTCAGCTGTTGGTTGCTGAGAGCTTGCGGGCCCTTCCCTCTGTTCTTTGTCTTACTAAGAGCACACTGACCTGACTGATTACTTTATATCAAGCCCTCATTCCTGGAATGTTCTGTAGAATAATTGTATTTGTAATCTCTGTAGCACAGTGCAGCACACCTTTATTTCCTGGTGCATGGTTTTGCTGGAGCTCAAAAGACAGCTGTTATTTCAAGGACAACATATTTGCTGAGTTAGGTGGTGATGGCTTCCACAAGGATGCTATTATCTCTGAACAAGGACACATTTATTCCATCATTGGAGGTGCCTATCGTGAACTGCGTCTAAAGATAGCTTTCAGTGATGAGCATTTGTAACCTTTGGTGTTTTTCACATGGCACTCTCTAAAAGCTCCAACAACTGTAGCTCCTAACATTAGGAGGTTATGAGTTCCAATCAACAGTCTTCTGTTACCAGTACATTTAAAAACCTAACATTTTGATGCCTTTATTTTCCTTTCTGTGATTTCTCCTAAGGATTAAAAAAAAAAAAGATCTAACAAACACTTGTTGATTACGGGAGACATGATGGTATGTAACAGTTCATTCTCACCCAGTAAAGACATAGAGATTTTGTACCCTGCCCTTAATGAGTCTCTTATTTGCTGCTTTGTGTTTTTAGATGACTAAGAATGGCACAGTAGAATCAGAAGAAGCCAGCACTCTTACACTGGATGACATTTCTGATGATGACATTGACCTGGACAACACAGAGGTAGACGAGTACTTCTTTCTACAACCTTTGCCAACAAAAAAACGAAGAGCTCTGCTGCGTGCCTCTGGAGTGAAAAAGATTGACGTGGAGGAAAAGCATGAACTCCGAGCCATCCGCCTCTCACGAGAGGACTGTGGCTGTGACTGCCGAGTGTTCTGTGATCCAGACACGTGCACCTGCAGCCTGGCTGGCATTAAGTGCCAGGTAAGGGTTGAGATTTCAGGGCATCCAAAGACAAGACATTGTCTACCACCCCCTAAGGAGGCAGTCATGGTACCTATAATGAAGCTTCCCACATGTAAAAGAAAATTTTGTGGCAAGGCAAGACATGTAATTCAGGAAGAGAGAAAGACATAATTCAGGAAGAGAGAAAGACTAATTTAAGGACATTCATGGGAATACATAAAGTGATTATACATATAAGATATAATTTGAAAGACAACCCAAGTAGCAGCTGAGTTAATTAAAATTAGTTTATCTTGGATTCTTGTATTATATCACCTTATTTCAGCTTTTTACCAACATTGAAGGATATCATGACATCCCTAACACTGGAGTGTGTATTTTCTGATCCATCCATGGGATATAAAATCATGATTGATTAAAGATGGTTGGATTAGTGGAAAAATTACTAGCTTGAGACTGCGGGAAACGAAATTGTACTCCCATCTTTGCTATTTGCCAACTGTATGAAATTGGCAAGTTAGGTAAACCCTCTGGGTTACTTTCTTTATCTCTAAAATGAAGGAGCTGAACTAGGCCAGGGGTTGGCACACTGTAAGTTCACAGGCCAAATCCAACCTTGCCACATGATTTTGAGTTTCATTGGATCACGGCCACATTTTTTTTCTTTACATATTGCCTATGACTGCTTTCTTGCTCCTACAGCAGAATTGAGTATTGTAGTTGCCACAGAGCCCATATGACCCACAAAGTGTAAAATATTTACTCCTTTGACCTCTGCAAATAAAAAGTTTACCAAACCCTGATGATTGGCAACCAGATAATTTCCTGGTCCCCATTCATTTATAACATCGTTGGTGCCCTATGATTAGTGTCACTATTTTATGTAGAAACTTGGCTTTTTCAATAAAGAAAGCAACTCAAGTAGGCAAAAGAAGAGGGCAGTGCCTATCTGCTAAACAGTTGCTTAAGATGGATTCACGGAAAAGAGATTCATGAATTTAAAAAAAAATTACAGAGACAAATTCTGTCTCTAATATCTGCTATACGTTTTACTGGGGCCAAGATTATTGTATTAGAATAGTCTGCCTATTCTTCTTTAGCATAGGAAATTCCCTGGCTGGATAAGGTGACAGAGCAAGTTTTCTTCTCTTGCCTATACTCTGGTCTGCATACAGATTAATCTGTGGAATCTGAGACAATTGGCAAATCTCTCATGAGTACCCTTGGATTGTCCAGAACTCCACCTCTCACCTGAGTGAAGAGGTCAGTTCAACACTTGTTGAACCCAATCACTCTATCTCCAGTGTCCAATCACCAAAATCGTTTTGGAATATTGATGAAATGTACATGCCCTTCCCTCAAGAAGATTGTATCTAATGGAATGGGGAGGGAAGGGGGGATTGAGGACTTAAACACATGAGTCCACCAGTCATAGTCATGAATGTGCATATCCATTGCAGCCCTGCAGTATGGTACACACACATGCACCCATGTACCAAGCACCCCAAACAATGAGAAGGTAAGCAAATGAGAGCACATTGTGAGGGTGCATGATGCTAAGTCGTGTAAGTCCATTTTATGATAAGCAAAGGGATAAGCAACTTTATAATAAGCAAAAGGAAAAGTTAACATGGGGTACATCATATATGTTAGATTAATAGCATGTGGGGAGGAGTACAGTAAGTTTGCTTGTTTAAAATCAGGCACAAGAGCTGGGATGCAGCAGAAAGAAAAGGAACTTGGGGGAAAGACAGGAGCATTGAAAACATGGGAGCAAAGTTAAAGAAATGGAGGGAAGGGAAAGTGGGGAATAGAGAAAAAAGGGAAGAAAGCCATGGAGTGGGTCAGTGAACTGAAAATACACACTTATGCCCATAACCCATTTTTATTTTAAATATAGGTATAAAAAGCAGTTAACTCTTATGGTTTAAGCCTTCACTTTCCCCTTTTCATTTATATTTGAAGTTTGGTTGTCATTTGCTCTGGCATACGTGGAATTAAGTGGATTACCTAATTCAAAGAAGTTGCTGAAAGGTTCTGGGCTTTTATTTGGTTTGTAATAGTTCCATGGTGCTAATCTGTTTTCTTCCTTCCAAGGTGGATCGTATGTCTTTCCCGTGTGGCTGCACTAAAGAAGGATGTAGTAACACAGCAGGTAGAATTGAATTTAATCCTATCCGTGTTCGGACTCACTTTTTGCACACAATAATGAAACTTGAACTGGAGAAAAACCGAGAGCAGCAAATCCCCACGCTGAATGGCTGCCACAGTGAGATAAGTGCTCACAGTAGTTCCATGGGCCCTGTCGCTCACTCCGTAGAATATTCAATCGCAGACGGTTTTGAGATTGAAACTGAACCCCAGGCTGCAGTGCTGCACCTGCAGTCGGCTGAAGAATTAGATTGCCAAGGAGAGGAGGAGGAAGAAGAAGAGGACGGGAGCAGCTTTTGCAGTGGAGTCACAGATTCTAGCACGCAAAGCTTGGCACCTAGTGAGTCAGACGAGGAGGAGGAGGAGGAAGAAGAGGAAGAGGAGGAGGAGAATGACGATGATGACAAAGGAGATGGCTTCGTGGAAGGTTTAGGCACCCATGCCGAAGTTGTGCCTCTTCCTTCGGTTCTTTGTTATTCTGATGGCACCGCCGTTCACGAAAGCCACGCAAAGAATGCTTCTTTTTATGCCAACTCTTCAACTCTGTATTACCAAATAGATAGCCACATTCCAGGAACTCCAAATCAGATCTCTGAGAACTATTCTGAAAGAGACACTGTCAAAAACGGTACCCTTTCGCTGGTGCCTTACACCATGACCCCGGAGCAATTTGTTGACTATGCCCGACAAGCAGAAGAGGCCTATGGTGCCTCCCACTACCCAGCTGCCAACCCCTCTGTAATCGTTTGCTGCTCCTCTTCCGAAAATGATAGCGGTGTGCCCTGCAATAGTTTATATCCCGAACACAGGTCCAATCACCCTCAAGTGGAATTTCACTCATACTTGAAAGGCCCCTCCCAGGAAGGGTTTGTCTCTACATTGAATGGTGACAGTCACATTTCAGAGCATCCTGCTGAAAATTCTTTGAGCCTTGCAGAAAAGAGCATATTGCATGAAGAGTGCATCAAATCACCCGTGGTTGAGACAGTCCCTGTTTAGTAGCTTAAATTATTCTAGGACCAACTCTTCTCCTATTTAAGGCACTGTATTTAATTGGATTTCCTGGGCTCATCATTGTTTAAACTGAAGACCAAGAAAACTTGGACGATGGTTAATCTTCCAGACTGTATTTTGTTTTTTCCTTTCTAGCCACATGACTGTGGCATTGCACAAATACAGTCTCTGTAGGGATTTTAAAAGATTTCAGACTGTTTTGATAGAAAATGCTAAATTTTAAAATGCATATCTCACAGTTGCCTACCTGTCAAACTGTGTGAAACCTGCCAATCTGTGTAGATCAGAGCTCCAAATTTTGGATTATCGGGCCTGTGCAAGATTGTTAACTAAGGCTGGGAAATAATAAGATTTAGAGTCCTAATTTTCGATATATCTGAAGATAATGGTGACTTTTTAATGTAAAAGTAATTATTGTAAGAAAAAGATTTAATTGTTCCATGTGTATTTTATTTATGGTAGTTTAGAAGTCATGTTTTGATGAAAATGAACAGCCGCATGTTCATTGAAGCTGAAGATGCATAGCTAGTTCCACAGAGCATGCCCACATGGATTGCATCTGGAATCCATTCACATTTTTATGATCATGACTGATCAGATTTGCAAATTCTTAAGGGTGAAATAGGCCTATTTTTGCTATTTTGGACAAATAAATGATTCTATATGTGCAGGTCCTTACACAGTTTTCTCTAAAGTTAAGAGTTAGGACAATCCTCTGGGGAGAGTCTAGTTCACTGTCCTCCCTCAGCTGACTCCAGAGATGGAGGTAGAAGGAATTGCCTTTCTTTTTTAAACAGCATCATCTTGGTTCTTAGCTTGGACAGCACCTTTAAGCTCTACCCCCTACATCAAAATGCACTTTAGTGCCCCTTCACGGTACCTCGTGTGGGGTGGGGACTGAGAACTCTTTGAGATGAAAAAATTTTTTTAAAAATTAAAAAGATCTTTAACTATTATAAGGTTCATATAATTAATATAGAGGAATCATCCAATGATACTTATGAAGGGAAAATGACCTATTTTCCTTCGCCACTCTGAGGACCTAACTCAGTAAATGCAGAGGAGGCTGAGGAAACATGGAAGAGACACGACCTCAGCAACCAGCCTTTTCTCCAGCGTGATCAATCCATCTCTACAAAATCAGTGTATAATGAGATTTCCACTTAGTGACTAGCTGATTGAAGGGGGGCCTCTACCCAAATACTCAACTAGGCCTTTCTTTTCTGAAGCATTTCTATTTGTCTTGCCTGGGACAACTAGCAGAACAGTCCAGAATGCATTGCATACTTTCTAATTACCTCACATTCTCTTATTAAAGAGAACAGATAGAAATAAAACATGCACTCCCCACCTTTAGATTATCTGCACTTGGTTCGTCGGAGGACTTCTAGGATCCCGTTTCCCTGTAAATTAATTTAGGTAACTAAATAGTGTAATTCTACCTTTTTTTTTCCAACGCAATATGACTATGCTAAACCTGTTTCACATTTTTGACCTTCTATTGTTATATCACTTCACATGTTTTATAACTATTTGAAATGTGGACATGCCTTGCTATTCAGTGACTGCATCGCTACTTATTTTTTATGTCTTTTAGACTTGGGTGTTTAGAATTATGGATATAAATATATTGTAGATCTCAATTTCTAAAAAAATATTTTATTTAATTGAACTTAAAAATGCTTGATCTAGAGAAAGTCCTCCAATGGAAAAAGTTTCTACTGAAATTTGTTTTGGGGAAAAAATGTTTACTTGGCAGCTTTTCCACTGTGCAGTTGGTTTCTGCCCCTTCTCTTCCCCCCTCCATTGGGCCAAATTTATAACCATTAATATTAACATTAAAAGAGCTTTGGGTTTGTGTTTATGTAGGTTGCAGTAATGAGAGCAGGGTTGTTCCTTTTGAATGATTGGCCCTTTGGGCTAATTAGAATGAGGATTTGTTGAAATCTCAAATATATATATATATGTATATGTGTGTGTGTGTGTGTATATATATATATATATATATCCCATGTTGTCTGCAAAGTGACAGTTTTTAGTGCTTAATCTCCAGAATTTTCCCCCTACTGATACAATCGAAAGAGCACAGGCCCAAAGAGAAAATGACAAGAGGCTATTGTTCCTTCCTTCAAGCACATGAAAGGATCATGTGTACTGTATTTGCTGGACCATTACAAGCTCTTGAAGGATCTGCTTGTGAAATACTCTGAGGTTATTCTTGGAACACAGAGTGTGGGAGAGTGGGGAAGAGCCAGCTCTGGCCTGAGCAAAGCTGAAGGGTAGAATGACAGTCCAGTTTCTGAAAAGAGGTATTTTCATTTTAGTTCAGCTTTATTTTCCTAAGACAATATGAAGCCTACTTTTTATTGTTGGCTAGGTCTTTGTTTTCTAGCTTTGTTTCCGAAAGGATGCTTAAGAAAACAGAGGGTTTTTTCCCCTATCATTCATCTGGGGTAGAAAGTCACTGCCCTGTGAGAAGAATTAACCTTCTAATCATGACAGCTTCTATCCCAAGTTTTCATATACCTGACTAACCTGTAAACATCTCCCACAAACCACATACACAGGCTACCTATTAAAACTCTCCCATATACCTAATACATACACATGCACACACATACAAAATATATGCATATCACACACTTAGAGAATGACAGATTTCAGGCAATGGCCAGTAGTAAGTATTGAGATTTTCTGACCCCAGAATCTGGTTGGGCTTTATGATCTAAAAAAATGTGGTTTAAAAAAGAGGATAATTGGTAAAGCTATAGTTTGAAAATATCAGGTCAAAGTTGCAAACATACTTATGATGGAATCATTTCATTGTTAGTTCCTTTCCCAGAAAAGCTGAGAGAGCACACTGTTCCATCTGACCTTTTTTTTTTTTCCATTAATAGCCATTCTATTCAACAAAGAACTGCCCACATGCCAGGAAAGTGCTACAGTCCTTCTAAGCTTTTTAAAATGGGGATCAAGCTACATACAGCCAGTTGGAATACTTAAGATCTTTATGCCAAGACACAATAACCTGACCTGCAGCTGTTGTATTGCCCTCATAGTATATCTAGCCAAACTGTAGTCTTTTTTGACACACAACTTTTTAGTCATTCACTGTCAATTGCAAAGCTTCATGCTCCAGTCCTGGCTGTTCTGGTACCAGTCCTATACCTTTAAATGAGACTTAATTCCCAGTTATAATCCTGGCCAAATTTATTTGAAAGTCAAGTGGCTGAAGCAGCTGCATCTCTTTTGTCATTCCCAATTTCCTTTGGGAGAAAGAAGTCAATGAAAGAGATTGACTTAAGTTTTTCCCCCTTATCTCTTGATCATTAATTATTAAGACATGGGTAAAATTCATTTGTCACATGTCTTTTGGTTGATTGAATAATATAGTTACTTTTTGAAAGCCCATCATTTCTTTGTGATAAAACCTTTTTCCCAATGTGACAGCCACATGTAAAATGTGAAACTCATGTTTCTTAGAAGGATTAAAATCTTCACAATTATATATGGCCCTGCAATACTCCCTGAATCCCTCCCCAATGAAAAAAACTATGGGTTGCAAAAATACTAGTTACAAATTAATCAAGAAGCAAAGAGATTGTTAAGTGTTATGTTAACGTTAAAATTTTACACTCTAATAGATGACTTCTAGGCAAAATTTTGGTATGATTACCATTAAACAGGAAAACATACTATGATTTACTTTCTATAACTTGCTAATCACTATTTCTTTTCTTTCAATTTTTGATATTGTTTCACAAGTTTATAACTCTTTGGTCTTTATATTCAAAATTTATTAAGTATCAGTTCTTTCTTTCAACAAATGTGTACGGAACACATGCTGAGTTAGGACAATTGTCTTGGGTAGTAAAAAGAGGGGAACACTACAAATTCTAATGGATAATGTTAATGAAGGGTGGCATGAAATAATCAAGCTTTCTCAAATCCTCTAATATATGATTTTATCAAGTGATATTAGAAAAACTGACAACAGTTCTTGTCTAATTATATGTGACTGCAACTAAAAGAAACTTCCTTTTCCTAAATTAATAGAACTCACTGGATCTTCCTTCATCTCTCTCCCTCCATCTGAAATGTATGAATTAAATCTGGACTCAGCTAGGACCGAATCAAATGAAAAGATATTTGTGATTAATTGCTTCCTCAATGTTAGAACTATATAAGTGATGCTAAATTTACACCAGCAAACTCCTATCAGACAGTTTCAAGGAGGATTTGACTCATGCATAACCCAGGAAACATTTCAGGAAACTTTTAAGACAACAGTGTGGAACATAATCACTCTTACTTCTATTTATAAAAAAATCCTATCAAAATAGCAAAATCCTGTTCCAAATTGCAAAGACATCAATTTGCAGCAGGTGGAAAACAGAGAGGTCATTAGACTCCGTCACTTTCAGCTGGAGTTACAAACCATCAAATTAGCAGGTGAAAAATTTGTATTCTCAGAAACCAAAAGGAGACTGCCTTTTTAAAAGGTGTCATGAAACCTTCTATTTCTCCAAATATAACTCAATATTTATCTTTAAAATGGCATCTCTGCTCCTTATTCTCTTGAAGACAATTTGCAGTGCCATTATAGCCGGTGTATTAAATACCAAGCTTAAATGGGAAGCACCTTTGTGCTTTCAAAGGCAAGACTTGTCTGTAATTTTAAATTGGAACTGTTGGTTGTATTCTTATCACAACCAAAACCCAACATTTAAAGGCTTGATTACTCTTAGGTCTAATATGAATTTTCAGCTTCTGATTGCATTACTTTTTCTGAAATCTGCTAACTAATTCTGGAATAACAAAAACGCCTAAGCCAAAATGCTATAACTTTGCACCATATATAATTGTGCAGAAAATAGATGTTTTCTGCAGCAGTAAAGAATTTGATTGATTTAATTGAATATCAGCAATGTAAATACCCACTAGAATTATGGAAGTATCAGAGTGGAAGTGAGGATGAAATGAAAGTTAATAAGTGGTGGTGTCTTCTAGGAATTATTTAAAAAAAAAAAAATGCTCAGCAGAGCTAAGCTAGATCTTATGACACCATAAAGACTAGAGTTACAAATGACAGCCCCAAACCTAGAAGGGGCAGTTACAATGTGGACACCCTTTCAGCCCAGTTGGTGCTCACATCTGCTGACCAACATTCATATCAATTAATTTTTACTGTCTATAAGTCATTTGATGCTTTAGAAAACAAAAACACATACCTACAGCATTCTAAAGAAACTATTTTGTTAAAAAATATAAACACATTTTATATTAAAATAACTGATCAATGACTTTCATGATTGTCAAAAGTAAAAAGTGCAGACATTTAAAAAACCTCTTCTTTAACATTTTACCTACCAAATCTAGATATTCTATGTGAGTCCTTGAAACAGTCACTTCTAAATTTTATTTGACTCCTTTCTTGGCTTTTCCAAACTGGACCGTGAGACCCCCTTCATAAACAATGCAGGTGTTTTGTTTTATTCTTTTTTTCCAGAAATTCAAGCTGAAACATTTGATATGACCTGTGTTTTACCTGGTGATCAGTTCTCAGACTAGTCTAAGTCTGTGTTGCCTTGGGTTTCCTATCCCAAGAGTGGTAATGCCAATAGAATGATGGGAACCAGGAGAGTGAATATGACCCGATTCAAAGCCTAAACCAATATCTTTCAGTTCACTTTTATATGTGGATTTTTAAAATATTCACATCTAGCCTAGAATTTTAGTAAATACAGATACTTATTATATCCATGGGAGATGAAGTCATTTCAAAGATACAAGTCACATTGGTGACTACTTTCTTCTACTTGTGATAAATATATCACTATACAGGGTAATTGCTTTTATAAATTTGATCCTTTGCATTGGCTTATAATTCAAGAACTGTCAACTTCACTCTGTCATCTTATGTCATCTCTCATAAAAGTTTCTGGCAGGACTAAAGTTTCAAAGGAATGTGATAGAATTTATTTTGGACAACATTTGTATTCAGCATGCTAATGATGTAATTCCTCTCTTTATCATTACCACGGTGATAGTTAAGTTCATTCATTAACTCATTTTAGTGACATGTGAGGCCATTTAAATCTTTTTAAGATAACGTATATTGATTAGAAAGAGTTAGAAGGAGACAAATTTATGGTAGAAATTAGCCTTGCCATTGCCTAAGTTAATTTATGTGACCTGATTGAACAGTTTTAGTTGTAACTTTAGAATAGCTTCTCTGTTGGAGTATCTCTTTCCTTTCTCTTTTGGTTTTCTCCCAATATTTTTATCTGTCTTGGGATTATCTTAAAAGGTATTTATTAATGAGTATTTTGAAGAAAAATGACTTAGATGTCTCTTTTAAATTTATCTAGGTACTTGTATTACCAGAGACCTTCATCAAGTCCTACTGCCCCACTGGATAAGGCCACTACCCTCCGCCCTTCTTGTCAGGGGCATGGCTTCCTAATAATGGTTTTGCTGTTGTCTCTACATAGGGGACCTATGGAAAAGGAGTTTGAAATTTCTACCTTTGTAGTACATTGTATCCAATTTTGTTTTGCTCCTCCTTTCCATGTAGTCAACAAGCTTTTTTCCTTAGCCATTAAAAAAGCCACCCCTCTTTAAAACAAATTTAAAGATCTATATACATTTTTGCAACTTTATTTAATAAAAAAGAGAAAAGAAAACTAAAATCCAAATCTCAATTACCCTAAAATGGAAAAACTTAAATATCTAACCTAGGAGCTTGTTGTCTGGTGGTAGTTGTTGTTTTGTTTTGTTTTTATTTAGTGTTGGTCCTTGAGTTGTTTAATGGTATCCACATGATATCTGAAGGTGACTGATTTTTAAGATGTAATAGTTGGCAAAGTCATTTCATTTGTATCTCAAACAAATGGAGCGCACTGTGATGGGTTACCATCTGAACCCTGATTCCTTTGGCGCTAGTCATGCCAAATGGGGATCTCAGAATAGTTTAATCTTTTCAAAGATACTCACAATGGCCAACTGTGTGTGAATAATGGAAAGTTTGAGATTCTTCTGTATTCTTCAAATTTTATGGTCTTGAGACTAGGGGGGATCTCCAGAGGTCGTATGGCTCATCGATCTACTGCCAGGGAGGACTGTCACTCAGGCATGCCCAACAGGAGAGATCACCATCTATTCTTAACATCTCTAGGGAAGGCAGTTTCCTTGGCAACACAATTCAGCTCTCTTAGGTTTTCTCACAATAAGAAAATATCTTGGCCAGTCTTTGAGGGTTAGGCACCTGGCAACAGTTGTGGTGATTTGGGCCATTGTTCTAGGGGATTCAAGGGAAGCTGGGTTTCCCCCTACATTTGGTGATTATTACATTACTACTACGTGATCGTTCCATAAGTCTCCTAAGAAATCAGATTTTTAAAGAAAGACACGGATTCAGAGACCATGGTCAGTAACATGACCAGCTTTTGACAAATATGGCTGTACTAGGTTTTCATAAAGTTGTTGTTTGTTTTTGTGATTGCTCTTATGTTAGTAGGTAATGTCAGGAAAAGTGACTGTTTCAGATCCCCAGTGACAAACATCAGAACTAGGATCAAATGACTTGACTTTTAAACTGTTCCATTTTCTAAGAAGTTACAATTACAAAAGTAAGCATTTTCTACATTCTTACTTCTAAGTAATGACCTTCTCATTAATCTTTCCTTGGCTTAAAATGGCAAATAGGAATCCAAAGTTTTTCTACTCCTCCTGGGGGAGATAGGAGTAGTTGTGAAGAGTCTGATGGAATAAAATGACTGCAGAGATTTACACAGCCACCATTTGATCCCAGCCTTTGTCCCTGTGTTATTTAAACAATGGCTTCTTGCTTTCTCAGGGGTCAGGAAAATGATTTAAAAATTTGTCTTCTTGACAAGGCCTGAAAATGAAGGAGGAGTCCTGGAGAATGGTGATTTTTCTGGTTACATCACTTGATTCAAGCACTCCTTGGAGCTTTCAGAGCCTTTTTTGTCTGCTCAGAGTTGACACCCAACTCAGAGTCAGAACTCACCAGAAGATGAGGAGCACCCCTGAAATCAATGTTTCATTTCTCCTTGGGATTTTTTTCAATCTTGGTACAGCTGCTTATCTCCCCAACTCGGACGCTCTTGTGAAATGACAGCCACATCAGTGTGGTTACTCCCCACAAATAACACTAAGGGGGAAATGACCCTTTTTATTTAAAAAAAAAAAAAAAAAAGGCTAATGCTATAGAATGATCATGTAAAGAATGGTGAATAAAATTTGGCCCATGTTTTAATTGACTCTAGGCACCTCTATGGAAATAAGTCTTGAGGCATAGTTTGTGAAACATGTTTCAAAAGTGTTTGATGTATAATAAATGCTAGAAATTTACAGTACAGAAATAGTAAAAAATAAAAATAAAAAATAAAAATAAACCTGTAGATTACAGCTCTGTTCCTAAGAACCTCAGCCTTTATTGTGTCTTAGTAAAGTTGATCTGCTTTATTTTTAGTTTATTGAATTTCTGGTGTAATAGCCTCTTAAGATAGAACTATTAATACATATGTACTGGTTAATGCCTGTTTATGCAGAAAATGGCACTTTGTTCTTTCAGTGTGTTTCCCTCAGTGTCACAGGGTATATCAATTTGATAGATCATTTGACATTTGTCAAAAATAACATGTTTCCCATTTTTAAAATATATATAATTGGTTGCATAGACATATGTCACTTTTTGCAGCGTCTTCATCTTGATCATAGTTTTAGACATCAACTATGTCTCACTTTCCAACTGCCATAGAAATTTGGTACATTTGCAAATTCTGGTGGAATCTAGTGAGCTGAATGTATTGGTAGATCAAATGATCCAAAGGACTTGGGTATTATCCTTCAGTCTGTGTTGAACCATTCAGATACTGGGAATGGTCCTTACACAAGGGAAGTCTTTTGAGGATATTTGTTTTCTTATTTTTTGTTTGTTGCTGGCAAAAAAAAAAAAAAAAAAAGTAACTTTAAAAACTCAGAAAAGCCACTGAACTGTATTTTGTGATGTTATGATTAGTTTTATCTTTCAGCTGATTTTTATTGTTACTTTAACTCAATATCAACAGTACTTCAATAGGTATTTATTAGTTATGTTCAATCTAATGACTTAAAATGGTTGAAAGGGAGGAAAATCAACTCCAGTCCACACATACAGTCATGTTACACTAAGATGTCATGTTGTATGTCGCACAGTTTCTAGATTGATTTCTCTTGTGTGTAAGTTATAACATCAAAAATGCCAAAGGGTATATAAAATAAGCTACAATAATATTCAACAGAACTTAACCTGGACCTTATGTCGTAATAATTTATTCATATTAGCTGTAGTCTTCTGTATTTATATTTTCAGTATTTATTATGAATGACATGGAAATTCGTGTATTTATTGTGGCTTTTTATTGCAGTGTGTATATATATATAACAAATAAGCATTTTTAAGTCTTATCCTTAAGTTTCTTTTATTAGTGGCACTTGTATTATGCTGTACTTTTTATTACATATTGTACAATATCTTGTCCATCTGTTTGCAGCACAGTAAAACCGGTTTCTAAGTTGTATCTACTGTTGCATTTCTGTTGTGTGTTGTGTAAACCATTCGTTCTTACATCCTGAGCTGCAATCCCTTAACGCTGTCCCAGCACACACAAGGATACCTCCCTTCCACTGTGTAACAGATACTATTCTTGAAAAGTTGTGTGTGAAGCCAGTTCCTGTGAAATGGTTCATTACATTGTCATTTCAAAGATGTGTTAACTTTATCAGGATTCATCCCTAAGTGAAGATGCTTATAGCACTTTACTTTCTCAGCTGTTCAACCCCTTCATCAAGTGATGATGCGTAAACAAACACAAGGGCCAGAGGAGAACTCTCTATGTAAATGAAATTTGGAGGATATTTTTACAAGGACAAATTCAATCTCTTGTAAGTAGTATCCTTAACTGCTTAGTAGTATTTTTGTTTTGCTTTGCTTAAAGCAGAATCTGTGTGATTTGATGTTTAGAATATCTGCATACGCATGGGTATGTATGTATGCCCATCTGTTTAAAGCTGCTGGCTTAAGGTAACTAAAACTTAACTTTTATTGGCAGTAGGATGAAGGAAAAAAATTGCATTTTTTTTAAATCGCCTATCGTATTAAATCTCCTATCGTATGCAACACACTTTCTTCCAACAACTTGTTTTATATTTAGAGACTGGATCTATATTTTTAAAAGCAAATAATAACATGATTGTAAGATCATCCTAAAACTCAAATTTGAACAGGTTATTCACTGAATTAAAAATATTGTGTGGTGTTTTCTCCTCACTGCCAATAAAACAAAATTCAAACTCCTTGGAATGCCTCACAAGTTCGCCTGAGATCTGGGTACAAACTCTCCCTTTATTTCCCATGTCCTCCACTGCCCACAAGAGTGGTTCCTTAGATTTCACCTGCTACTCCATTTTTCCCTGCTTCTGTTCAGCTTGTCTCTTCTGCCAAGAATATACACCCCATAAACCTATCCTGACAGCACAATTCTAATGACCATCTATTTATTTTTCAAGAGAAAACTCAAATATTCCTTCCTTTATGTTGCCCTTCCAGTACTCCTGAAAATCGATTGCCTAAAACTGTTGTTTTATGCAAAGCAGACATGTATTAGAGCCCCTTCGAGTCTCACTGCACTTGCTTATTTATGCACCTACTCCCCCTCAGTACTTCCTGAGAACAGAAAACACTTCTCATTACTCTCTGTCTTCTCAGCATTCAGCTTAGTGTTTAAAACACGGTAGATGCTTAAAAATACATTTACTGATGTATGCAAAGTACAAAAATGAGTGATGCAAAGTCCACTCCTGTACAGGAGTTCAGATGAGGGAAAGATGGCTGGCTGAAACCGTGGAAAAGGTGTCAGATTCAGAGAGAGAGGGAGAATTTCAACTAGCAGGGGCATCCCCATGGTCCACATTATGGAGCAATTTGAGGAAAGGTTGATCAGAACAAAATCACTCTTCTGGTCGGGGGCAGAAGGACCTGGTTAAGAACAGATCATTTACTCTCAGGAACAAATGACAAATCAGGTGAGGAGAGTGAATTTAGATAGTGCAAAGCTTTAAAGACCAACCCAAGGAATCTGGCTTATATCCTTAGGGAAATAAGGATATTTCCTTCAGGAAATCCTGAAGATTTTAGAAAAGGAAAATCAATCAAATAAGAGTGATTTGCAGTGTAGAGCATCAGTGTGGCTACAGTGCACAGACAGTTGGGGAGGATGGAAATGCCAGAGTAAAAATCTTTCCAGTCGCTATTGCAGTCACTGTTCATTAGAAAAAATTAAGAGTTGAGAACCTACTCTGATTTAGGATACTGTGCAAGAATGTGCTACAATGAGGAGGCACTGGGGGAAAAGACAGGCAGAGTCCCTCTAGACAAGCAAGTAGAAAGATGTGGGCAATTACAGCAGAGAAAAAGCTATTTGAAAGCCTATCATGATGTGAGAGATTAAAGGTAACAAAATAATTATGAGCCAAAATACCATAGGTGGAATATGGAGAAGGACATAAGAAGATAAACATCACCAGCATAAATTAGAATGTTATAAGGAGGAAGAGATGTGTTCATTTTGGACAGCTTAAATTGATGCTGTGATACTCAGTGAAAATAACAAATGGACAGAAGGAAATGTAAGTCTAGAGTTTAGACAAAGATAGGAGATTTGGAGCGAGTGAGAATTTTACAGGGAGAATATATATATAGAAGTAACTAAATAACAGAGGACCGAAGCTTTAGAAAGGCTAGTGTTTCAGGCTGTGTTTGCCATAAGCACACAACTCTGAGATGGAGTTTAGCATGCAGGATTTCCATGAGGAATCAATTCTTGTGGGAGCCAGTGGGAGGAAGCAGATTAGGAAAAGACAGAAATCAGGCTGTGATACAGACCGACCCCACTGGAGTGCTCTAGAGGATAAGGGATCCTCTGAGTCATCCCCTCGCGGGCTGCAATGGCTGGGCCTTTATAGCTACTCCACAGTCAGTCTCTGGATGTCTTCCGCCCCAGAAAGGGAGTGCTCTGAGATGAGCTGGCACTCTGCAGTGAGGAGAAAGCCTGAAAAGAGCTGAAAGCTGAAGGATGTTTTTCTGACAGCACTCTTAGGACCTGGGACAAGTCCTTCCTCGAAAGGGAATTTTTGAAGGTCGAACAGCTCTATGTCTTCCACATCTATCCCTCAGGTCCTCATATTCATGTCATCACTTAAATTTCAGGGAACAACTCCTTCAGGATTCTGGTGGGCCTCTCTCCCTGGGGAAAACTTAAAGGAGCAAGGTTAATAAAATAAATTACAGTTCCTGCCACTCTGGCTGGTCCTAAAGCCACAGCTAAAACTGACCATCTCCCCCTCTCACTATTAATTCTACATTCCTCTTGGCTTCAGCAAACACAGTTGCTAGCCTCAATGGCTTACTTGGTGGTGTGACCCAGAGCCAAAAGGCACCTAAGTGAATATTACTTCCTGCACCTATTATGTAGCAGTAGGCCCATCTCTTCCTGAGGATCAAGGTCAAATGCCTCTACCAAGATGGTGAGGTATTTTTTCTCCTTGCCTAAAAATCCTAGGATGTAGCAATAGCTTAAGTCCAATGGGACTCTTTAGTCCCCTGATAAAAGTGTGACCTCTTTGGGGACTAGGACCTCTAAGACTGCAAAGACATTTAACCCTATAGAGTTGTGGAATAGGAACCACAGTTTTCTCCAGTGGGTCATGTTAAGTGGAGCCATTCCTGTTTCCACCCAATGGAGTTTGGATGCATGTGTTATTCCTATGGGGGACATATTATTATGTAAAGGTTTTTTATTCAATGTATATACTGGATCCTGGAGGATAGTAACCTATTCTTGCAGAACATCATCTCCAAACTTGGACTTCAACTGCGCCTTCTACAGGCCAGTCAATGCTCTGTCAGGCCAGAAGCTTTGAAGTCTGTGATATGATCAGTGGGTCTCATGGTCATGTGCCCAATGCCACACCTCCTTTACTGTAAATTAGTTCACCTGCTCTGATATGATGTTATGTGGGATCCTAAGTGAGTAGATCAAATATACTGTAAGTCCTTGAATAATGGTGTTAGCCAAGGCCCTACAGGTAAGAAAGGCAAACTTATACTTGGAATATATGTCTATTTTTATTTAAAACAAACAACAAATAAAAACACAAAAAAATCTCTGGCCCTTTGAAGATGGAAGGGACCCAATGTTATCAATCTGCCAACAAGTGTCTGCTTAGGCTCCAGAAGAGTAGTGGCATATGGAGGGCCCAGCATCAGTCTCTGTTGCTGGCAAACTGTGCATTTGGCAGCAGCAGGAGCTTTATCAGTCTTGGTACGTGGCAGGCCATGCTCATGGACCCAAGAAGAGCCTTCGTGGCTCCCACACACCCAGTCCATGTACCTATCACAGCAGCCCTGGAGTAGCCAATAACTGAGCCTGGCTGCTTGCTGCCAAACAGCCAAGTTATTCTGTCTATATGAATACTATCAAAAACAAATATAATGTGAGCTACAAATGTGAGCTGCATATGCAATTTTAAGTGTTCTTATAGTCACCTTAAAAAGAGTTAACAAAAAGATAAAATTAATTTAATAATATCTTTCACTTAACCCAATATACCAAAGATTTCAACATGTAATCAATATACAAATTATTAGTGATATTTTACATCCTTTTTGGAAGACTAAGTCTTTGAAATCCAGTGTATTTTGCAATTACAGCACATTTCAATTTGGAGTAGCCACGTGTGGTTAGTGCATACAATATTGGACAACACAGGTCCACACTGTTGTTTAGTGTGTCTTCTGTGGTGGTTGCTCTCTAGTTGATAGGTGTTAACATGTGACACAAAGATCTTCACACTTTGTGTCCTCTTTCACAAGTCATTCACACGCTTATACTCCAAGCCTCCTATTCCCCAATCTTCTAATATCTCTGCTTTCAGCATCCTGAGCCAGGCTATTCACTTCTACCCATCAGTCCATAAATAATCTAACAGAGCTCCTATTTATTCTTCCACACAAAGAGAATGACAAGGTGGACCTTAAAGTTCTGCCTATTTTAAGGATTTTTCTCTAGCCCCGTGAGCTACTCCTGAGCAAGACTGCAATGTAGCTGCCATGGATTTTTGGCTTGTTTGGCATCCACCTACAAACCAGCTCATCTATAAACCAAATCTGAAGGCTTTTTCCTCCTCCAGAAGTGAGCCATGTGGCATCCTCCATATGGAGTGAGGGATGAGCTGAGGAAGAGGTTCAGGGAAAATGGTGGCAAATGACATGGAAGATGGGACTATCTTGTCATGCAGCTTTTTTGTGTCTTCCAGTCCTATTTATGCTTGATCCAAGTTTTCCACTTCTAGAATTCACCTCTTAAAATAAAGTGCTGCTAGCCCTGCCTTAAGATACATGGTTCTACAGGTGCAGTGCCTTGGTGTCCCATAGCAGGCACGTAATCTCTATGAGGCTTCAGTAATATACCAGGAGTTGTTTCTCAAAAGGCATACACATTACTGCTACAAATAGCAAAGCTTTAATCCCGTAGCCTACGTTGGGATTCTACCACTGGCACTTAACTTCCACACAGCATCTTTTCCCACCACTGCTACCACTAATATCGTGGTGTCTGCTGGCTCACATGACCCAACAACAGGGCTTGGTGGACTGCAACCAATACCTCCTACTGAGATTTTCCCTGCTCTATGTCTCACTCAAAGCTGTCAGCCTTTTACATTGCCCAACATACGGGTCAGAGCAGTATTCCTGAATGAGAAATACGTTGTCACATCTAGAACCTAAAGAAGCTTACCAAGTGTTGTGCTTCTCTTTTCACGGTGGGAGTTGCAGCATGTAATAATGTATCATTACTATGGAAGAGACATCCCGAACTCCCCACACCACAGAATGCCTAAAAACTATATTAGTGTAGCAGGCTCCTAACTCCTCAAAGGGTTTATCTCCCATCTACCACTGGGTGTGTGTTTCACCAATGCCACCAGCATGTTGACAAGTTATTGCTCATCTGGCCTAATTAGCATAATACCATAAAGGAGTGGTATTCTGTTGGCAATCTAGAGAGTTGAGATCTCTTTGTACTATATTATGACAGAATACAAAACTAAATATATATTGTTGCCCATTCTATGCACATGCAAACAATTTCTGATCCTCTTTTCCTAATTGGAATAGAAAGAAACACATTTGCCATTCACATAACCTCATCCATGTGACTGAGGTTGGTTAACCCACTCTAGCAAAGATACTACATCTGGCACAGCAACTGCAATTGAGGCTACCACTTAATTGAATTTGCAATAATCTACTCTCATTTCCCAGGATCCATCTGTGTTCTGCAAGAGCAAGTCACTGCATTAAGATAACTTAAGTGGGGATATGATAGCAACCACCACCCCTATATCTTTTAGGTTCCTAAAGGTACTAATAATTTCCGCTATTCCCCCTGTATTTTATATACTACCTTGATTTGGGTGGGGGATACAAACAGTTCCAGAAACACCCACTTGGCTCTCCCCACTTCTATAGCTTCTGTCCCACTCACTAAAGGTTCAATGTTGGGATTTCATATATTCCAAGCATAAGAACTTCAATTACATACTTGGAGCCAGGGAAAATGACCACTGCGTGGGTCCTCAGACCTAGTGGACTTACTGCAAGCCAGATCTCTGCCAGGAGTCTGTTCATTACCTGGTTTTTACATGCTCCCACTTTAGAACAGGAGGGCCCCATGCATGGTAAGGCTTCAGTTCGCCGGGTATCAATGTTCACTCAGACCCAGTGTCAAACAGTCCTAAAATGTTTTGAGTGTTCCCCTTTCCCTTGTACGTACGTAGTCACCCAAGTAAACAGTTGTAGGTACTTTTAAAGATGGACTGGGGGAATCATTATCATATATACTTGCATTGTGTCGCTGGGTCTTTCTTCCTAGGGACCTGGCCATTTCTTCAGTCAGTGGGTCCTGGGTCTGAAAACGAACTCATATCTGGAAAGTGAGCAAAGGACTACAACATCTTATTGGCATGACTATCTTATTGGGGTGAGTTCCTTCACTAACTGGGGCTTCTAATTATTTACCTTAATTTCTTGTGATGGTATAAACCAAAGTCTCCTTATTGGCTGCCCATCTATTTTGCCCCCGGGGTTATGAGGTTCTATTAACCATCTCTACAACTCTCTGTGGGTCAGGCCCCACCGGCTGCCACTCTGGCTCTGCTGCCCATTATGATAATTGCATCCACCTGCTTTTCAGCAATTATGTGGCACCTCCTGTCCTCTGTTGTTTCAGGATCTTTTCATTTCCATTGGATTGTTTGTGCCTCAGTACCATCAGTGATGGGATCCACATTACTAGCCAAGTGACAAATGATAAAGCTTCAAAATTTATATTGTCAACTTCATTTTTGGACCATTCTGATACCAAATGTCAGATTGGGTTTTTAAAGACTCTGAAACGGCGTTGGACTTGCAAGATATTTATTAGGCTTCAAAAGCTGTGGAAGCCAGGAGGAGGAAGCAATTGAACAGAGAGACAAGTTGAATTATGAAGCAGGCCTGACAGAGCCTCAGCCCAACCCTCAGAGAACTCCAGAGCTGTATGACTCTTTGGTGTTGTCCCCTAGTGAGCCAAACTTTTCAGACCTTTATATATCCTCCATGATCAGTCACTGGATGTGGATAGCTAAGGAAGGTTGTGCTTTTGAACAAGGCATCACTCTGTAACTGAGGTCATCTCTGAAAAAGAAGTAACAAGTCAGCCCTGAAAGAAACCTGAGTTGTGCATCTCCATATCCATCACAGCCAGATTTGGGATTCAAAAGAAGGAAATAAAGACATGATTTTGTATCCAAGAGAATCCAGAGTAGGAGTTAAGAGAGACGTGGAAAGTCTTGAGCTCAGGTTTTAAAAAGGAACACGTATATTTACCAGGACAGGAATTGTCCTTCCTGAAAATCAGATCACACATGGAATACCAAGTTCAATTATGGCTGCAGCCGTTTAAAAGGAATATCCACTTACTGAAACGTGTTCAGAGGAGAATGCTCAGAACAGTAAAGCAGCTCAAAAACACAACAAAGGCCTAGTTGAAAGAATCAATGTTTACACCAAACACAAGTTTTCTTTAGACAGCTAAAGGGACTTGAAATTATTCCCTGTGGAAACAAGAGACAAAAGTCTAGGAAAACAGAAGTGAGAAGTCTAGGAAGATAGAATATAAGGAGGATAATTTTAATAATTAAAACCAAATGAAAAAGTACTATAGATATAAATTAGCCAGATGAAGGGGAAAAGAGGCATTTTGGATCAAAGCAGCCATCACAGACAACCGTGGAAAGTTCAGATTGGTCAAATATAAGACCACTAGAAAGTGACTGGAAGGGAAAAGGACTATGAAGTCAATGTCAGATCATCAAGGTCCTTGTATTTCATACTTAGGACTTTGGCTATTATGCAGTGAAGTAGTGCCTGGCTTCGCACTTCAAAAGGTGAATCTGACAGCTAGGAAGATAATGGATTAGGGAAGAGGTATGAGATAGAAAGCAGGTAAGCCAATTCAGAGTAACTGTGATCTCACGCCTCACGTTGGGAAGCCGAGGTGGGTGGATCACGAGGTCAGGAGATCGAGACCATCCTGGCTAACACGGTGAAATCCCGTCTCTACTAAAAATACAAAAAAATTAGCCGGGCGTGGTGGCAGGACCCTGTAGTCCCAGCTACTCGGGAGGCTGAGGCAGGAGAATGGTGTGAACCCAAGAGGCGGAGCTTACAGTGAGCCGAGATCTCAACACTGCATTCCAGCCTGGGAGACAGCAAGACTGTTGCAAAAAAAAAAGCGTAACTGTGATCAACAGAATTCATGTCTGTCTTTCTGCTCATTGTATTCGCAGTACCTGGCATTGTACCTTCACATAAAAGACCCTCAATAAATATCAAATTGATGAATGTTCAAGGAAAGTACCAATGGTTGAACTAAGACAACGGCCATGGGAATACAGAGGGGTTGACATTCAAAAGATCTGTAGAAGGTGAAATGGAAATTAAAGGAGAGGAAGAAGTCAAGGATAACAGATTTGTTGATTTGTTCTTAGTGGCATACCTGCTCTGGACCTGAAATACTGAAGGAAAAGTGGTTGGTGGGCAGGTGCAGGGAAGGAAAAAAGATTGCTAAAGGTCCCATTCATCATCTATGATTAGGCTCTATCTGTTGTTGAAATTTCTCAACAAAGTCTCTACTAATGTGCTTTCTCATTGATGTTTTCTATGCACAAGTTCCCCATGATTACCAGCACCCTGTCAGTATAGAACAGCCTGTTTCTTTGCTTTTCTCTCTTAAAGCGAAGCAGCAAGCCAATTACTGAGATCATTCAGATGAAAATTTTACTTTTGCCTGAATTAGCCAGAGAATTGAAGCATAAATGGACCTTTTCACTTGACTGATTGAGATAATTGCCTCACTTTTCTAGGGGAGACCTAGAGCTGGGAGGCTGTATTTGGTCACCAAAACATGTTTGTAATATACATTATTGACTTTTCTTGAAACAACTCTGGTTGGCTAGGTGCCACACTCAAACACTTGCCCTCATCTTTTTAGGTATTTGAAACAATACAGAGAAATACCACGCCTGGGAAACTCAGTGTTGAATTATTTCATTCTTGGGCAGCCCTTAAATACATCAGCTCAGGCCTCCAATAGAGGTAAAGTGGCATCCTAGGGGAGTCTGGGAGGAGGCGGCAGGGCAGGAGCTTGGTTCAGTGGATAAAATGCAAGAAGTGAGAATTAGCACCAGGTGCACGGGAACAAATGGCTTTTCCTGCAAGAATTGGGTAGGTAGACTTGAAAGAAACATGTAATTTACATTTATTATTGGGAGGGGTGAGAGGGGTTAATAAAGAGAGCTGAGTAGGGGCAGACAATTAAAGCAGCAGCAGGGCTCAGATCAGAGCCTTTTGGCCTGGATCTTGGGTAACTAGAAGCTTTTTCTAACAGCATGAGACATGGGAAAAGAAGGCTTCTAAAGAAACAGCACAGCATCTGAGCTTTTCTGAAGCTTTTGCTATCTGGTGGCCTGCTATGACAGCCTGGGCGTGTACAGACAATGAGTGGTCAGTACTGACCTACAAAATTCACTGCAAAGCAAGATGTGTATTAGAAAAACCCGTACAAACTTCAAGTCTATGAGGAAAGGTTGTCATGTAAATGTGTCTGTAATTACTTTGTGATGGCTCCCCTTACTGGCCAAGAGGCAGAATGTCCTAGATCCTGAAGAGAAGTAGGAGGAGGTAACGCTGAGGCAGCCTGGTTAATTTCTAAATTTCCTGTATTAAAATATATGTGTGTGTGTGTGTGTGTGTGTGTTGCTAAAATAAATGTTTTATTTTCTGAGTATCAAATGAAAAAACAGAAATCCCAGCCATGGCATTTATAAAATCCACCAGGATTATTTTTTAATTTTTAAAATTTATTTATCTTCAGTGGGTGTTTAGAGTCTGCGTAAGGTTTTGTGATTATGAAAAATATGACTGCTTTAAATGTTTCAATTTTTAAACTTTTATATTACATATAATTTCAAAAGCAATTTGAGGTGATGGATGAGACATACTCACACATCAGAATTGATATATCCAAATAATCTGCATTTTGGGGAGAGATTATATGCTAACAATAAGGAGGTTGTCATTATTTAAAGCAATCTTGATTTTTTTTTGCATTGTTTCATTGTTTGGAATATTGCTTTAACTGTGGCAAATAGACATACATTAAAAGTATATTCAACATCTTGTAATATCCATAGGTCATTCACAATCAACTATGTTGAACTAGTAAAGTTAAAATGCTGTATCCAAAATAATAAAAATGATGCACCTATCTTCCAAACTTTCCCCCAGGATTCCCAAAGAATAATTTTAAAGATGTCAAATAATATACTAAGTATATATTACCCCCCTTTCCCACAGGTTATGTATGTTACTATTTATTTGAATGTAAGTACTGGAATATTGTATTTTGAAGATGTTTTGTTTGTTAATATCTCTTTATAGGTGTCATAAATATTTTTATGTATACGAAAATTGGTCTAAGAAGACCAACTGAATTGCTAGTATCAGACTAATTTTTTTGCTTCAATAATAAACCAAGACTGACATATCTTGTTTACAAACAAATAATATTGGCATGAAAAAAGTCACACCATTACACAGATTTTTTATTTAAGCTGATCCTGCAATAGATAGGATACTCTTGAAACTAGCAGTTTACATTAAAATAATTGATTTTCTTCAGATTTTTAAATTCTTTCTATACTTTTTTTCATATATGCACTGTGTTAGAAGATTCTAAATTTGTTGCTGTAGTAACAAACACCCCCCTAACCTCAATGGCTTAAAACATGGTTTCATTCCAGGTCCATCTTCAGTGGGTGAGGTACTCCATCATCTTTGTTCAGGTGCTAAGACTGATGGAGCCTCCACCGTCTGCAGCATTGCAGACAGGGGGAGGAATTTGGCTTCTCATGTGCTGCTTCTTAAAGGTTTCTAACTGGAAATAACACATGTCACTTCCACTCCTATTGCACTGGCCAAAATAAGTTACATGGACAGAAATAGAACTGCATTTTACTTCCTGTTGTCTTAATTGATCCCAACAAAAATGCTTTAATCTTTCACAGAAAAAAAGAAGTTTGGGTCATGTTGTCCTACAGTGTGTTTGGAAGAAGAACAGAAACGTTGCTGAACAGCACCAATAACTCCCACATTCACCCTAATTGAGGAACTTCATCTTAATGCAGGGAAAGAGCACAGTGCTTTCATAGCTGAGAATCCAAAATAGTGACAGGATGTAGCAAAATTCATATTTTGATTTCTTTTTTAACAGAAAGAGGCCTAACATTATATTTGCTGGTTAGGTTTAATGTCTGAACTTCTTTTCAAGTCTTACTTTTTATTAAAATAAATTGTGCTTAAATTGAGCTCTCTGAGGATTCCGCAGGGATTGATCGATTTGCCTGGTTAGGGCTTCTCAGGATGGATGTCAGGAGTGGGGCAACGGCATTAGAGCAGCTGTTTTCAGGGCTCCAGCCTCAATCTTAAGCGTTGCCATGGTGACAGCTGCCCGCAGGAACCCACTGGGAGCCCAGTAGGAGCACTGGCTGCCAGAGCTTTGTATCAGTGTGCCATCCCCAGCCTTTCAGAAACAAGCATAATGAACTCTTTAGCCAGGGTGTTTCTGCCTACTAACCTAAGGGACAGTTTATTCTTGCTTGAATTGTCAACTGCCAGCTGTCAGTTCAGGCAAATCAACTCTATTCTGTCTTTCCTCCTGTACCCTTGCTCTCAGCTTATTTTCATATCAAATTGCACTTTTCCCCATTTTATAGCTACACAATTAATAGCTATTAATAGAGAAAATTCAATCCATAAATTTAGATATAATAAAAAATCCAAAGATATAAAGTCCTCTAACACAGCACTGCCTAACAGAATTTTCTGTGATGATGTAAATGTTTCATATCTATGCTGTTCAATGCAGTAGCCACTGGTCACCAGCGGCAACTCAGCATTTGAAATGTGGCCAGTGCAACTGAGTAACCAAATTATTTAACTGATTTAATTTGAGTTCATTTTAATTTTAAATATCTACACATGGCTAGGACTAATGTATCGAGCAGCACGGTTCTAGAATCTTAGTCAAATCCAGGGAGTGGGACCAGCTAGAGCTGGCCAGGGAGGAGCCACAGTTGGCAGCATTCTCTCATTCAAAGTAGCATGTCTATTATCTGCTCTAGAGCATACTATTATTATTATTATTGCTGTATAAGGTGTGCCTTGGCCTGCCCTAACTGGCTCCTGTACATTTAATTATGTAGCTAAAGAGGAGGAAACGAAGGCATGATTATCTGGGCCGTTACAGGCAATAATCCTCTAGAAGCAAGACTGAAAGGGGAAAGGTATTAATATTTCTGAATAATATATCAGTCACATTACAGTGATTCTACAAAAGAACTGGATTCTAGATGGAAGTCATCAATTCTAGTCCCAGATTTTATGCTAGTCATTTGTATTACTTAGGAAGGACACTCACTGGGAGGCCTGTGTGTGTGTGTGTGTGTGTGTGTGTGTGTGTGTGTGTGTGTGTGTGGCTTTATTTATTTATTATTTTTTGCCTAAATTCCTCTTCTGCATAAAAGGGAGTGTAATAATATTTTCTGTGTGCTTATTAATATGACAGGGGCTTTATGTAAGTCTCATTTATTCCTTTTAAGAAATCCATAAATTCGTGATTTTTATGCAGATTATACAGATGAGGAAACTGAAGCTTAGCAGAGTTAAGTGCCTAAGATTTCCCAGCTAATAATTGGAAGAATCAAAATTCATTCAAACTCAAGTCTGTCTCCAAAACCCAATTTCTTCCTACGAAATCCCATTAGAATGTTTCTAAAATCCCTTCTAACTCTTAATCATCACTGAGTGAGTGCCATGTAATAAATACATTGAATGAGCTTTACGTACAACCCAAAATAGGATTCTTAATTGTATTCCATTTTTAAAAACATGGTAACAACTGTAACTACTAGTTATTTCCTAACCTGGAACCACTTAAGATTTCCTAATCAGTGGCTTTCACCCCGGCTTTGCATTAAAATTATTTGGAGAGTTTTTTAAAAATACTGATAGGAGGTATTCTTCTCAAATGACTTAAATCACCATGTGAAGGAATGGGGCTTAGAGACAGGTTTTTTCTTGGTTGTTTTTTGTTTGTTTATTTATGAGGGTTGTTTTGTTTTGTTTTGTTTGAGACAGGGTCTCATGCCATCACCCAGGCTGGAGTGCCGTGGTATGATCATAGCTCACTGCAGCCTCGGCCTGCTGGGCTCAAGCAATCCTCCCATGTCAGCCTCCCAAGTAACTAGGACTACAGGCATGCCCCATCATGCTCAGCTAATTTTAGAATTTGCTAGAGATGGCTTCTCACTCTGCTGTTGAGGCTGGTCTCAAACTTCTGGGCTCCAGAAATCCTCCCACCTTGGCCTCCCAAAGTCCTGGAATTACAGAAGCGAGCCACCATATCCAGCCAGGATGGTTTGTTTTTAAGTCTCTCATATGATCTCAAAGTGCAGGTTGTGCTGAGAACCATTTCCCTAATGTAAGGTGTAGAAATTGAGCCACCTGCTGGGACTTTAGGACCCTGCCTCCAGGAGGAAGCCCCCTGACAGCTTGGTTGATACTATCTTATGTGTTTATGTTAGGAGAAACTGCCAAATTGAGACAAGAAAGCCATCTTCCACAAGCAAGCTTCTCCTCCTAAAGACTAACCATAATGCAAGAGAAATTTTCCATTTTCTCTCAGGAATCAGAAGCCTTTGCCACATGCACGACTGGAAGGAAAGTAGTACAAATAGGAGGATCCTTATCTAATGGGAGAAGGGAGATCTTGCCATTCAGGACTTTGCTTTGAATCTCTTTCCACGTGCCTGGGTGTTGTCACAGTACATGTCCATATTCAGACTGCAACAGGGTTTGAGAGGGTTCCTTGCTGGCAGGCAGTGTCATAGGAAAATAGGTTTTATGAAGCAGTGATTTCCCCAAGGAGCAAAGGAGTTGAATAAATAGGGTAATTCCCAGATTAGAAGAGCAGGCTTGCCTACGCTATCACACCCAAACCAACTGCCTTCTGTTTTTTTTTTTTTTTTTTTTGACCCAAATTCTATGCAGAATCGTCTCTTATCAAAATAAACAAATACATAAATTAATAAATAATGACTACAAACAAAAAACTCAATAACTCCTAATATTACTTAACTTTTGCATGATTTCGAACGTGTCAGTGCTTATCTTAAAGCACTGTTGTACTAATTTCATTCCTCTACTTATCCTTTAAGATTTTTAGTGACATGCCTTTTCTCATAGCAGTGCACTTCAGACTTGGGGAAGTTTATTTAAAATGCCTATTTCTAGACTCTATTCCTGGAGGTCTAGAATGGGATGCATTCATAATATATATGTTAAGTGTTCCAGGAAATTAATAGATAACTGGGATAGGCTAAATAATGGTCCTCCAAAAATGTCCTCATTGCTGTCCCCAGAGCCTAGGAACATGTTACCTTCAGTGGCAAAGGGACTTTGCAGATGTGATGAAGGATCTTGAGAAGGAAGGTTATTTGGTTATGCAGGCGGTCACAATGTTATCATAAGGGCCCTTATGAGAAGGAAGCAAGAGGATCAAAATCAGAAAAAGATGTGATGATGATGCACTTTGAAGATGGGGGAGAGAGCCATTAGTCAAAGGATGCAGGCAACATCTAGAAGATGCAGGCAATATCTAGAAGATAGAAAAGGCAAGGAGACAAATTCTCAGATGGTTTCTAACACCCTCAAAAAGAATGCTTCTCTGCAACATCTTGATTTTAGACTTCTGACGACCAGAACTATAAAATAATACATTTGTGTTGTTTTAAGCCACGAAGTTGGTGGTAATTTGTTATAGTAATAATTGGAAACCTGTATAGTTATTCATGAAAAAGAGCATTACCCCAAATAAAACACTTTCTATAGAAATCAACTTCAATATATCTTATTATTGTAAAGCATCCTGGAGCACTAGGAGTGAAGTAAATTGTTCAACTTCACTCAGGGACTTAGGGAAAATCCAGGACAAAAGTGGAATTATCTTAGTTTGGTTCTGTCTCTTTATCCTGGCGCTCAAGGTATCTTCCCCTAGTCTAGGCCAACCTTTCCCACATTATCCCATTATTTCTATATCCTTACTTCTATAAGCAAGCAAAATAGTGGATATATTTTCTCCCTGAATAAGCCCCATTAATTTCTGTTTCACTACCTTGATACATAGACTTCCCTCTTCCTGAAGTCCTTCCATTCTTGAATGTTAGGTTTCACTAAAGGTCGGGTCCTGCCTCTTCCTTAGCTATCCAGCATTAGGTGAGTACTGACCTTGGAACTCTTATGGTGTCAGTATGGCTGCTCTTTAAAGATCATGATGAAGAGTCCCTAGTCTATTTCTTCCTCGGTGTGATGATCTGATTGGCTCTGAGGCTTGTGGATACTTCCTAAAGCAATATTGAAGAAAGAATGAATGACTAAAGACCTTAATCAAAGTCAAGTGCCTAGATTTTCTTCAAGTTCCCTCTCTTTATGAAATATATTTCACTTATATCCACAAAGTTTTAAAAATAAATACCCAATGAACTTAAAAAAAAAATTGTAGAGATGGGTGTCTCACTTTGTCTCCCGGGCTGGTCTTGAACTCATGGCTGCAATCCTCCCACCTGAGCCTCCCAAAGTGCTGGGATTATAGCCATAAGCCACCACACCAGCTGCAAATAACTTCAATTACATGTTCTGTTAGTATAGATAGATATCTTCCTGGCACAACAGTAAAAGTCTTCTCAGTTATTTGACTGATAGATGACAACTGAATATTTACATCTCACTGGGGTAACACAACATTTTAAAACATATTTCTTATTGGCATATATTTCACATATCATAAAATTCACAATTTTAAAGTGTGGTATTCAGTGGTTTTTAGTATATTCACAGAGTTGTCTGACCATTACCATTATCTAATTCCAAATATTTTAATTATCACCATAAAGAAACCCATTAGCCATTAGTAGACATTCACCATTCTCCCTCCTTTCTCCTGGCAACTACTAAGCCACTTTCTCACTCTATGGATTTGCCTGTTCTGAACACTTCATGTCAATTAATCTTACAATAATCAGGTGGTCTTTTATGGCTGGCTTCTTTCACTTCACATAATGTTTTCAAGGTTCATTAATGTTGTAGTACATATCAGAATCTCATTTCTTTTTATGGCTGAATAATATTACATTGAATGGACATACCACATTTGTAATCCCTTCATCAATGACAGACATTTGGGTTGCTTCCACCTTTTAGCTAATATGAATAATTTTATTTGTGCAACAATTTTTGCTTTCTGTAGGTATTTGTGAACGTATGTTTTCAATTCTATAAGGCATATATGCCTCTAGGAGTAGAATTGTTAGGTCATAAGTCATATGTATAACTTTTTGAGGTACTGTCAGACTGCTTTCCACCTTTTCTGTGGCTGCATCATTTCCCATTCCCACAAGTAATGTATAAGGATCACAGTTGCTCCACAACCTTGCCAATAGTTGTTATTTTCCATTTTTATTATAGTTATGCCCTGTAGGCAAAAAGTAATATATCTCATTGTGGTTTTTAGTTTTCTAATGGATAATGATGCTCAACATCTTTATTGACCATGTGCATATCTTTTTTTTTTTTTTGGAAAAATGGCCATTTAAATCTGTTGCCCATTTTTAATAGTTTTTTTTTTAATTGTAGAGAACATAGCCTTTTAAAGTAAAATAAGAGTCCAGAAGTTGGGCTATATTTCCCAGGTACTAGCTAGTATCTTGTCCTCTTTTCATAGATTTATTTGTGTACCTCAGGTTATCAGTCCCACTGTAGATCTCCTCCCTCACAGCAATCAAACTTAGGACTTCATCCGGAAATGGGTGGAGAGACCACGCTCGCAGCTCCAACAATGCTTACCCGGATGGTCAATGATTGCCTCCTTCTTGTCGCTCAGCTCTCTGAGGGTCCTTGGTTGGCTATGCAGTTCGCTGCACCCAGTTACTTTCTCTCTATATATATATATATTTCTTTTGTTTTTGAGACAGAATCTGATTCTGTCACCTAGGGCGGAGTACAGTGGCACAAACACGGCTCACTGCACCTTGGACCTCCCAGGCTCAAGCAACTCTCCCACCTTAGCCCCCCAAATAGCTGGGACTACAGGTGCACCACCACACCTGGCTAATTTTGGTATTTTTGAAGAGAGAGAGTTTCACCACATTGCCCAGGCTGGTCTTGAGCTCCTGAGCTCAAGTGATCCTCTCGCCTGGGCCTCCCAAAGTTCTGAGATTACAAGTGTCAACCACGGCACCCGGCTCACTCAGTTACTTTCTATTGCATTGCCTGTTACCTTATTTTATAGCTTTCATAATACTCGTCATCTGATATTTCTCATTTGTTTGTTTGCTGATTATCTCTTCCTTTTGGGAGCATGAATTCCATGAGGCCAAGACATTGCCTGTTATGACTGATTACACAATGTGACTGATGCTGACACAGTGCCTGTCACATGGTAGACTGGGGCTGAAGTTCAGTTCCCAGGGGACTGGCTCCTCAGGAAGTAGCATGTGTCACGGGAAGATGTGTGACATGGGGAAGAACTTTCTTGAGGAGTTACCAGGTCCTCCAGTATCAGACCCCTTTATGTTACTTTTTAAAAAGTTTTAAAGAAAATCTGGCAAACTACAAGCATACTCATTTTAATAGTAATTATCAGAAGGAAGTCTAGATTCCAGAAACTAATTTAACTCAATGAACGTGTTAAACTAGTTCAAGATTAATCAGAATCCCTTAGATGTCTTTATTCTTCCCGCAATACTAAATGAAACATCATAAACATTTTATGCTAAATTTTTGCATAGTTTTAAACTCATCATTCATGTAGTAGTCTCATTGCTACCACAGATAGAAAAGATAAGGTCCGAATCTATATTGCTGCCCAGGAAACTACATTTTAGCAGCACTTACCGAGTAGTCACACCTATCTAAATTCAAATCCTAGCTCTGCCACGCACCTTCGGGAAAAACGTGGCCAAGGTGTTTGACTTATCTGAATCTCTCCCATCTCTCACTGAGGCTTTCCCAAGTGGGGAAAATGGAGCCAGTAATATAGGCCTACAGAGCTGTTTGAAGATTATAAACAAAACATTGCCCACAATAAGGGAACAATAAATGTTAGCTAATTCTTCTCTCTTTAAATTTCTGTTTCAGCTACAACTCTGTTACGGGTAGGTGGGAGGGAAAGAAATTAGGTAAAAAAAATTATCTAAAGAGAAAACATTATGGAAAATAAAATAAGAATTCTCATTTAGTTGGATAACAATTCATGAAGGTTTTCCACTGCATGATTGACTTAAGGATTCAGCACCATTTGGGATTTCCTCTTGGCTAGAAGTTGGATTTCTATCCAGTTTCCTCTTTCCGTGGGCAGTGTTCCCCAAACTTAGCTGGATAAAGATGTTATTTGAGAATACAGATTCTGGAATGCACTTCAGATCTCCAGGTCAGAAACTTGGAAACTTGGTCTTCAAGGATCCTCATGATTATCCAAATAGAGAAAAACAATGCTGTATTTTTGTTATTCTTTGCCAGAAATATGATAATTTTTTATTTCTTTTCCAGGAAGACCAAAAAATGAACGTGAAAGATAGTTAGAATATACTTGGCTTGACTACTGAGATAGAAATGATGCTAAATAATTGAACAGGAAATCCAGTCAGGATCATAAGAATAAGCTGCTAAAGAACATTATGTGAAGCACAAAGAAGGTAAGGACTTGCTTGAGATACACTTGGTCAAATGCTACAGGTGTATGAGAGATGAAACTTAAGACTCTCAATTTCCTCTTGTATCAAGATCAACTTTCCTCTTGTACAGCTGTACCTAATTTAGTATGTGCACTACTGAAAGAGGTGTTGATTCAAAGTGACATGTGCACAATGCATTTCTTAGTTTGCAGTCTTTGTTTCTAAAATTATCTCTAAATTAGTTGCTTAGAGCCATATAAATGTATTTTAGGAGATGTAGTAAGTGGTTGAAATGGTTAATATGCTTTTAGATTTTTATATGATTTTAAAAATCTATTTGAAATAACAGCAGAAGAACAGTTCAAATAGTCCTATCTTAAATCCTTGAAGTAGAGGCCAGGCGCAGTGGCTCACGCCTGTCATCCCAGCATGTTGGGAGGCGGAGGTGGGCAGATCACGAGGTCAGGAGATGGAGACCATCCTGGCTAACATGGTGAAACCTCATCTCTACTAAAAATACAAAAATTAGGTGGGCGTGGTGGCGGGCGCTGTAGTCCCAGCTACTCGGGAGGCTGAGGCAGGAGAATGGCGTGAACCTGGGAGGCGGAGGTTGCAGTGAGCCGAGATCGCGCCACTGCACTCCAGCCCGGCTTCAGAGCGAGACTCCGTCTCAATTAAAAAAAAAAAAAAAAAAATTCTGGAAATAGAAAGTCATGGGGAGAAGGAAGGAAGACTGTGCCTAAAGAAGAAATAAAGGGGTCCTACATTTTCTGCACGTAGAGCAGTCTAAGGAAAACGCATTTGCATGTTTCCTTGTCTTTTTTCCATCTCTCATTGTTTTCTCCATCCTTCTCCTCTGGACCACAGCACCCTCACAGATATAGTACAAGTAGGCCAGCCACACCCCAACCAAAACTCTCCTCCACTTAACAAACAAATCTTTTATTTCCTCAACACAGTGCCAAAGTCTCAACTAAGTTTAGAAAAAAGGCTTTATCTCATTCATAACTTTTTATCATCTCAACGATATCTATCTTATTTTATGACGGAAGCTATAACTCAAGATACATATAAAATTTAGGGAATATTAGGTAGTATAAAAAACTAAATAAATCAAGCTATAGACAGGAATGCCAGAGACTCTAATATTATCCCACTTTTTAAAATAACTTGAGGGGCACTACCTCTTATAGTATTCATGGTTGTCTGAAACGTGAAATTGAATTATCAAGTCCTAAAAAACTCAAATTCCCATCCCTCATGCAATCCCAATTCCCCTAAATAGGAAGCACTTAATAATAATTTGTAACCAAAAAAATCTCAATAATGCCCAGGTTTCAATAACATGCCATGTCCGAGAGGTGGATCCATTCCTCTATTTAAATTAAGTTTGTGTCATGATATCTTCATTATACTATGGGAAAAGTAAGGTTTAAAAATAGAAATCCATGGTTGTTTTATTTTTGTTTTGTTTTTAGTTTGTTGTAGCTGTTGTTTGCTCTCCGTGTTTTAATTTTACATACTTTCAAATTTACAGAAAAGTTGTAAGAGTACTGTTATGGATGGGATGTTTGTATCCCTTCCAAATTCATATGTTGAAATCCTAATCCCCAGTTTAATGTATTAGGGTGTAGGGCTTTGGGGAGGCAATGAAGTCATCAGGGTGGAGCCCTCATAAGTAGGATTAGTGCAGTTATATATGGGACCCCAGAGAGCTCTCTTGACTTCTTCTGTCACGTGAGGATACAATGAGAAGATGGCAGCCTGCCCCTTAGAAGAGGATGCTCACCACAACCCAACCAGGCTGGCACCCTGACCTTAAGCTCCCAGACTCTGTAACTGTGAGAAATACATTTCTATTATTCATAAGCCCCCTAATCTATGGTGTGTGTATGTGTCTTCTTTTAATACACTAGTCCAAGCTGACTAAGTAGTACAGAAAATTTTCATAAACCCTTCACTCAAATCCCCCAAATATTACATTTTACCTTGTTTGCTTTAACTCTCAAACATCTTTTTCCCTGAATCATTTGAGCGTATGGTCTGGAAATGATGCCCTTCAGCACTAAATCCTCCAAATCACCATGGATCCAAATCCTGCTAGGTGGGTGAGTCTCCAGACCCTCTGAAGGATAAAGACTCATAACATCTCTCGCTGAGCTTTCAGATCAACATTTGGTTCCAGTTTCTAATAGCTGGAACATCTCCTTAGAAATTCGGAGCAGCTTCTAGACTTCTTTGAAAACAAGAACAGAGTAACTATTGTCAACTCTACCAGAGCCTTTGCTTTCTAATGCTTTTCAACATTTAAAGCCACTCCAGTATTTTTCAAAATACAGCTCTTCTTCTACCTTAGCTGCTGACCTAATTTCGCTGAACACATTTTATTAAATATTTATTAAACATCAGTTCATGGAAGCACTGTATCAAATGGGTACACAAGGGCAATGCCCACTGGGCAAGTTTCCAGCTCATCAAAAAGCACAGCTCTGAATTAAGAGGGTGGTTGAGGCTCTGAAAGGAATAAGTGCAACAGTGAGCTTGACTATTTGAACATGAACTTGACAATTTGAAAGAATGTTCTGTGATAATAGCAGTAAATAAAAAAAGATGGGTTAAAGAAGCAGAACCAAAAACATGATAAACACAGCATAAGATCAGCTATATTTCATCTTCCTGTGTAGGTACTGAAATATGATCTTTTCATTTAATTTGCAATTGTTCATTTTCTTGACAACCAAAAGCAGATCAAAGTGTTGTGGAAGCTGAAGATTATATAATCTGGGAGTTTCTCATTAAAAAAAATGAGAACACAAAGTGTAAAAATAAATACTGAAAATGATCATTTAAATCTCAACAAATACATTTTGAAATCTGAAAAATGTCACAAAAGTTAATAAAAACAACAATTGGCCAGACACAGTGGCTCATGCTTATAATCCCATCACTTTGGTAGGCCCAGGCAGGCGGATCACTTGAGCCCAGGAGTTCAAAACCAGCCTGGTCAACATAGTGAGACGCCATCTCTACAAAAATAAAGCAAAAATTAGCCAGGCATAGTGACATGTGCCTGTAGTTCCTACTTGGGAGGCTGAGGCAGGAGGATTGCTTGAGCCCAGGAGGTCGAGGTTGCTGTGAGCCATGATTGCACCACTATACTTCAGCTTGGGCAACAGAGCAAAATCCTGTCTCAAAAAATGTAGTAGTAATTTTGTTAATTAACTGACATGTCTCTATAATATTTTTCCTGCATTATTTAGCTGGATACTCTCTTCATATAACAAGCACTTTCTACATACAGAATATAAAAAAAAATTCCATCTTACCACTAGCATAATAGGATACAATTTTTATCAATAATAAATAAATTGACTCCATCATTAGAGTCAATTTAAACAATTCTTCAAACTTCCCCCTATAATTATATCCTTGATCTTCTTGACAGTAGAGGCAAAATTTTCCTGTAATTAACATTGAGAGGGTGGGGGTGATATATTATGTAGAGTCCCCTCTTGGAGGAATTTATCAGAGTCTTTTCAAATCTCGAACCTTTTGTTAGAGTCAGTGTAAAAGAACAAGAGGACCTCGGGACATGGGAGAGGAGGAAGGGCAATGAAAATAAACAATAGTCTTGAAAATAGAAGCAGAAAACAGAGCTAGGTGAGAAGATGTTGAAAACTATCTTTACCGAACATTGACTCATAAGGCTTTTGGTAACTTTTTCTCTTCTCTCATCACAAAACAAATTTGAATGCCAAAGGGCAGGCACACTTCCACTGTTGAGACAAACAGATCTAAAAATAAGTAGCAAGCAGACAAGAACGAGCAATGAACATGAGGAGAACCATGGTGTCTACTTTTAGGTTAACTATGGAGGCATGTAGGCACAGATGGAGGAAGTTAGTTTATCTTTGCTGCTGCACTTAAAAAATAAAAACCAAAAATATAAATGCCATCAAAACGTTGACTCTTCTTTAACCAAAATTTTTGGTTTTATATTTAAGGCCAAGCCCATTTAGAAGAAAAGCACATTCATTTGGGTTTTGTGGTTTGGAGAAAGAACTGCCATAGAGGAGGTGAAAGCCACAGTGGAACATTCCTGGACAATCCATTGCAGGCTTGGGAGATCACCATGCAGCCATGCAGGCAGCTCCTGGCTCCGTAATAGTCAAAATAGCAACATGACCACAAATAATTCAAAGGTCGAAACATTTTGTTCCCACCAGTTCCAACTCTCCTGTTTCTGTCAAATGGCTGGTAATCCTATCTCCTCTACTAAGCCTTTCCTAACTGAAACAGTGGCAACTTCTTTTGAATTCTACTATTTATTACATAAACACACAATTCCCATGGTTCCCTTATCACTCCATTAAATGCTCTCTGATTGAAACACATTGCAAATCCTTTTATGCTACATTTGTTCAATGCTTGTTGCCTTGACTGTATATAGCCTTAATATCCGGTAGGTGCTTCTAACTAATCCTAAGTTCCACATCTAATTTACAAAGCATTTTGCTTGGCAATGCCTCTTATGATGCAAATAAACTAGTATTTATCATGAATGCTCTAGGATATAGACAAGAAGACTATTTTAGAGAAAAGAAGAATTAAATAACGGTAAGGAAAGCAAACCAGCCCTGTGATGTGCATGCCCTCTGCCACCCCCACTTTTCCCTCCTTGGGCGGTGTCGCACTCTCCACCTTCTCTTTGTCACTTGTCCTCAGTCACACATCAATCTGGCCTCCGCCCTCCAGAGAAGACTTATTCTCCCTGCCTAAAATGTTATTTCTGCCTTCTTCATCTAACCTTGTTCCTTTTCATTATTAAATGCTTCCTATATACAGAAGACTACATAAATTATGTCTTCACAGTAAATAATAGTAATACAATGAATAGCTGTGCATCCACTTTAATAAATAGAATGTATTTTTGACGTCTTTGTTTGTACTGTCATGCTCGTGTCCTTCCACATTCTGAGGTAACCATATTCCTAGTTCACTAGTCCAACTCTTACTGTTCTTCAGAGTTTTACTACCTATTTCTCCCTAAAAAATACATACATTTAGTTTGAAAAAAAAAAACTCAGAGCAATCGCAAGCCTAGTGGAGTAAGAGAAAGATCAACATTGCCACTAAGAGAGGACATCTCCCAGAAGATGAACTGACAGAGGCTCTCCATTACAGCATGGCTTCAGTTTCCCTGGGAGTTTACAAAAGTCATTTGCAGGGAAGTCAGGAGAGAGACTGGGGATGTAGGGCTCTCCGAGGCAGGGCATTGAGGTGTGAATGTGAATGTGGAGCTGGAGGTCTCCAACCATAAGGCCAGGAGAGGTGGCAACTCTGCCTTCTCTGCTTCTGAATTCACCACAGCCCACCTCCTGCTCTTCAGAGTAGGTGGAAGATCACCCTCTTTTGTCCATCTGAAGAATAAACTCCAGATTACTAATGGGAAGCTGAAGGGCAGTCAGCCAGGCAAACTCTGAGTTGTCCTTCAAAATGCAGCTCAGGGTTTCCTCTTCCAGTGGAACATTTCTGACACCCACATGCAATGACCAGGGTCAACCTTTTAACCCCCTGTGCACGCTGTGCTAACCCCTATCAACAGCTCTCCCTCCTACTGTGATCATAGCTTCAGCTGTCCCTCTTCCTCTTTAAACTGGATGTTCTTCGAGGGAAAAAATTATTTTATCAATTTTACTAATAATAACAGTATCATCTGATATTTGTTTTATTTTATAAATGTGGACAAACCTCATTAACATTAAATACCAATATTTAAAAATTGTAAGGCAGAATATGTGTTCTTGTTATTCCAAATTTATTGGAAATAAAGAATTTGGAGGGTCTCTTCCGTTAAAGAAGTTCTGTGAGTGCTCCTTGCATTTTTCTAGCTTCAGGCATGCGGCATCTCATAACATTTCGGTTACTGTGTTATTTGCACAGGTGAGGAGACCTTTCCACATGGATACATGTGAAATAATGGTGTTAAAAAAGTAGTACTTTTCACTTTACTTTGTGCCTAGAAACAAACACATGTGCATGGTACTACATAAATTTAAAATATGATTTAATTATCTTCTACTTTTTATAACACAACTGGAAATTGTTTTTACTTTCATAATTAGGAGGTGAACAGCAGGTCTACAAAATACTAACAGAAAAAGCTAGTAACTTTTAATTAACCTTTTCTAACTATAACTTTCAAGATAAGCCCCTATGCTGTTTTAAAGTAAGCTATAAAATTAAAGTTAGTAAAAAGAAAAAAAAAAGACATTAAAACATTGGACATTACCTCACCATCCAGAATTAACCAGGTTATAATGCTGCACATCCTCCCTGAATTCATGTATTTTTAAATAAAATAATTCTTAATAATCTGGTCTTTTACCTGATTTGTTTCATTCAACATATCCTGGTTATCTACCCATTTCAATAATTACACTTCTAAAGCCATAATGTTTAATGTCTGTATATGAATCTCTAAGCATGTAGTACAATCACAATGCAAAATAAATAAAAAAAAATTTTTTTCAGAAGACTGGGTGTTTTGTAAATGAGAGAATTGAATTTGTTAAGGGTTTAGCCATGATTCCAAACACACAAATATTTTTTATTATTTTTATACCATACATGTTTTTATATGTAAAAATTTCCATATGAATATATTATTTCATAATATATGAAAATACATTAAAGCAGTCTCATTCCAATAAGGGTTTGTATTTTTTCCAATCTTCCACTGAACAAACCCCTGACAAATATTCTTCTGTTAAAATGTTGCAAATATCCTCTTTTTTAATTCTAGGATAAATTTCTAGAAATAGGATTGCTGAGCAAAATGGTTTGTACAATTTTAAGGCCATTAATATATATTGCTAAACTGCCACCCAGAAAAGTAATGTCAGTTTCCATTCCTGCCAGCAATGAATGAGTGTCATTTTCTCTCATTCTTTGCCAACACTGAACATAATGAAGAAGAAAAAAAATCTCTGCCAATTTGATAAGTGAAAATTTGTGTTTCACATTTTCTCTACCTTGCATTTCTTTACTAGCGTGATTAAACATTTTAAAAGTTTTTGCACATTTTCTACTTTTTCTTTCATTAATTGTTTATCAATCTTTTTTTTCTGTTAGGGTATTATTATATTTATGTATTTATGAGGTTATATAATTAAAGATTTCAAACTTTTGTCTGTCTCACTTGTGGTAGGCAGAATAAGACTTCCCCCAAATGTCCACATCTTAGTCCTCATAAAGCCTCTGAATATCTTATGTTACATGACAAAAGGGAATGGAGGTTATAGATGGAACTGAGGTTGCTGATCAACTGACGTAAAATAGGGAGATTACCTTGGATTATCCAGTGGACTAAATGGAATTATAAGGTTCTTAGAAGTAGGAGAGAGGTGGAGGAGGGATCAGAGTCAGAGAGAGGCTTGAAGGTGCTGCACTGCTGGCTTAAAGATGGAGGAATGGAGCCACAAACCAAGAAATGCTGGGGGGCTCTAGAAGCTGGAAACAGCAAAAAAACAGATTCGCTCTTCGAGCTTGCAGAAGAACATAGCTCTGACAGCACCTTGATTTTTGTCAAATGAGACTCATTTCAGACTTCTGATCTGTAGAACTGTAAGATAAACAGATTTGTGTTGCTTTAAGCCACCTATTGTGTGGTAATTTGTGTAGTGGAATCAGGAAACTGATTCACATGTTGCAAATGTTTTCCCGATTTTTATATACATAATTTTTACAAAGCAATCAAAATGTCCCTTATATTTAGTGCCATTTTAAGATGTATTCAGTACACCTCTTCTATGCTCAACTACAGCAATACAGATAAAATTTGACCAAAAATACAATTTCTTTTTCTTTAAAAAAGGAGGGTGTTTCCTCTTGGCCCTTTCTTTCTTCTTTTCTTTTCCCTTTGCTTGGAGGCGACTGGGGGCTGAGGATGTTAAAAGAACAAGGAGAAAATGGCTGAGGAGATAGTCGTGAGGTCAGGAGCCAAAAAAATGATGACATAGTCAGTAGATTGCTTACATGCAGGGGGATTAAGGAAATAAGCAAATATTGAAGATAATGACAGCCAGGTTTCTCACTGTCAGAGAAGGGATTTATAAAAATGCAAATGAGCCAGTGCTTTGGCTCATGCCTATAATCCCAGCACTTTGGGAGGGCAAGGCGGGTGAATCACTTGAGGTCAGGAGTTTGAGACCAGCCTGGCCAATATGGCGAAATGCCATCTCTACTAAAAATACAAAAATTAGCCTATTGTGGTGGCATATGCCTGTAACCCCACCTACTCAGGAGGCTGAGGCAGGAAAATTGCTTAAACCCTGGAGGCAGAGGTTACAGTGAGCCGAGATCTCACCATTGCACTCCAGCCTAGATGAGAGAGCAAGACTCTGTCTCAGAAAAAAAAAATATGTATATATATATATACATATATATATATATATATATATGAAAATGCAGAAGGCTAAGGTATTAGGCTGTCATTGAGAAAGAGGAGGGAGGGAGAAAGGTACAGATGAAACATATATACATATACACACACACACACACTTTTATAATTAGATGGATATATATAGAGAGAGATAGATGATATATAAACACAGCTCTATCAGCCTGGTAGTAATGAGTATACTAAGCACCCAGATCCGGATTTACAAATGCCTCTACTAAAAGGAACCAGACTGCAGAGAGAAATGGTTGATTCCAAGGTTGGTACAGGGAAAGTACAAAATTAGCCCGAAAGTATGGAAATGTTCTAAGAATGATGGAAACATGCAAAATAAACCCACAGAACTTAGCTTGAAGAAGCTGTCATGGCCAAATCTGAGACAAATGAAGTATCAGAATAAATGATGATAGTAACCAAATTATAACCCATTGAATAATGTAGGAATCCATCAGACCATAATGAATAAATAAATGAATTAAAGGAAAAAATTATTGCAGTATAATGCCAACGAACTAATGTAGAAGATGACATGTGTCAGAGAGGAAGTTGAATCAGGTAGGAGTCATCAGTGGATACCAAAGCCAGTGGGCAGAAATTTGATGAAGAATTCTATATTTGCATAGTCTTGAGTATCTCTCCAAAAAATTTTCACTCTCAAAGGGGAAAATGGTGGACCTATGGTCCAGGAACCTGTCAGACACCACCTTGAACAGGTTGTCAATGTTAACATCTCCAGGGTTCAGATGAATTAACATTGAAGGATTCCTGATATACTACTGGAAGTACAGTATCATTTCAGTGCTATTCCTGATAAGAATGTGTGGCCTGATTGTGAACATGAGGAAATATTAGATGGCTCCAGGTTGACTGACATGGCTTATACTCTAAAACTGAAAACTACATGAAAGTAAAGGAAAAGACTGTCAAGTCACTCCATGTTGAAGGAGACTAAAATATATGACAACCAAATGCAATGCATGATCCTGTTTTGAGTTCTAGAACAAGAAGGAGAAAGAAACATTATGGGAACAGGAATATTTGGATGAGATCTTTGGAATAATTGGATGCCAGTATTGTATCAATGTTTATTACTTGATTTTAGATAGTGGTATCTCTATTACGTGGGAGAGTGTTTTTTGTATGAAATGTACTATGGGGTGTTAGGAATCATGGGACATGCTGACTACAACTCCTATGATCCCAAAACGACTAAGGAAAAAAAAATAATGAAGTGTGCCTGCATGTGTGTGTGTGAACTTTCATGCCACAAATATTTATTCAAGCCTAAAAGAGATGCTAATCACTGTAAACTAAATATTGAGAATCCAAGAATTTTAAAAATGTAATAGTTACTCCTTTATCTTAGTGGGCAATTAAAAATATAAACAATGCCTAGAAAAATAGTTTTACACAAGAGGTAATTTAAATGGGCCTAGAAGACCATAGATTTCAAACATTAAGGAAAGTAATAAACAATAGGCAAAATATGGTATTGTAAAAGTGAATGGCATTTCAGGGAATAATGAGGTCAGTACATTAGATGTAAGTGATGAGAAGGAATATAGTGAGGGGAAGAAATCCCTTAAAAAAAAAAAAAAACTAGAGGCCAAATTATGACACTAGAGCTTTTGGACATTATCTGACCAAAGAATAGAAAGCCACTGTAGCTGGGCATGGTTGCTAGCGCCTGTAATCCCAGCACCTTGTGGGCAAACGCAAGAGGATCGCTTGAACCAGGAATTTGAGACCAGCCTAAGCAATATAGTGAGACCTCACCTCTTAAAAAAAAAAGAAAAAAAAATTTTAAAATTAGCCAGATGTGATGGTACACACCTGTGGTCCCAGCTACTTGGGAGGCTGAGGTGGGAGGTTGAGGCTGCAGTGAGCCATGGTTGCCTCCTCACACTCCAGCTTGGGTGACAGAGAAAAACCTTGTCTCAAAAACGAGAAAGTCATTGTAGGCTTTCAGTGGGCAAATGATGTATTCAACTCTGTAAGTTATTAGCCAAAAGCAGTTTCAATATAAAAGCCCATATAAAAATACAGTTTAAGAAATAAGCACCAGAACAAATAATTTCTGAAACATTTTCAGTGGATTATTCCAATGGAAATAGATAAAAATGTGTCCAAATAAAGAATCTGTTATAAAAATAGGTTATAAAATAAAAATGTAAACATTCTTCATACTCAGCATCTCCAAGTATTCAAAGATTCCAGAGTCATAGTACTTTAAAACTAATGTGATTTTTAGAAAGGAGTAGAAAATGTGCTTAGCATGCAGCTTAAAAACAAAAATATTAATTTGTGCTTTTTTAATATGGCAGAGAACATCTATTCTTTCATTTAAACTGGAGTCTCGCCTTCTCCACAAAGACACAGGGAGAGGAAAATAATTGGCAAGAATAGGAAGTGAAGAATTTATGATTCTCAATAAAAGTATGTATTGAAACAAAATCGGTAGTACATATCTTTGAAAATGTGCTGCTGGATGGCCTAATAAAGGCTAGGTGCATGTAAGGCAGCTGAAAAATATACTTGTTACCACAAGAGGGAAGGTGTTTCTCCAAGTGCTTTGCAGCAATCTACCAAAGTTTGGAAGTTGGGGCAGTAGAGTTGACTGACATATCCTGAAGCCATCAGTCTAGGGGTAGGGCAGGCAAGCTGAGAGAAGTCCCTCTGATATGCACTAGAACTTCACCTGCTGCCCATTGAAAGTAGTTGCAGAAAAGTGGGGACCATACTACAGAGAAAATATAACTCCCAAGTGACCTAAAGAGCTGGACAGTCTAGTTATAAAACAGAAAGACCTCTTCCATGATTGGAAAAACAGGTGTTTGTGCCATAAAGTATAAGGAGATCTGAAATCTCACTGATGTACAATCCTCAAGCTCTGCTGAAGACCCTAATTCTGCCCTCAGAATGTCTTTATACAATAGTGAGCTGAATCTTATTAAAGTTATAAAAAAATTCAAATGTTGCTTAAGAACAGATTAGATTGACCCAACTCCAGCAGCTTAATAGAGGAGCATGCCCTTTTCTGTAGATAAATATTGTCAGTCTCTACTGTTTTTCATACACAATGCTCAGTATGAGATCAATAACAAAAAAGACAAACAGAAAAGTGTTACCCCTATGACATACAATTTACTCATGTAACAAACCTGCACATGTACTCACTGAATCTAAACTAAAAGTTGGAAAAAAAACCCAACAATAAGATATTTAGAATATCATCAAATTTGGAAATTAAGCAATATACTTGTAAAGAGTTCATGAGTTGAAAAGATAAACTGAAAAATAATTTGAACAGAGTGATAATGAAAACACCATATATCATAATTTGTGGCGTGCCGCAGCTGAAGTATTACAGGAGAATTTACAGCTTTGAACAAGAAAAAGGGTTTAAAACCAATTACTCAAGTTCCCACCTTTAGGGATGCACCACCATGCCTGGCTAATTTTTGTGGGGTTTTTTTTTTTTTTAAGAGATGGAGTCCCACTATATTGCTGAGGCTGGCCTTGAACTCCTGGCATCAAGTGATCCTCCTGCCCCAGCCGCTCAAAGTGTTGGGATTTTAGGCATGAACCCCTACATCAGCCAAGAAATAATATTTATATTACACATTATCTTTCAGAAAATAAAGGTTGAGGAAACAACTTTCCAAATGGTTCTATGTCCAGCATAATTTTGATAATAAAACCTGGCACATTATAAGAAAATTCCCAACTAATATCTTTCACAAATATAGACACAAAAGTACCCCACAAAATCTTAACAAATTAAATCAATCAAAATATAAAAAGTATTTGTAATGCAGGTTGTAGTCAGGGCAACTAAGTGAGAACAGAAATAAAAGGTATCCAGATTAGAAAGAAAGAAGTAAAACTATTTCTACACACAGATAGCATGATCTCATATATAGGAAGCCCTAAGGAATCCACTAACAAACTATTAAAACTAGAAATTCAGCAAGGTTTCAGACTACAAGATCAGTATCTAAAAATCAATTGTATTTCTATACACTTGCAATGAATTAAAAAAAAAAAAACCTCAAAAACAAAACTAAGAAAATTTATAATTGCAGCAAAAAGACAGGAATAAATTTAACAAAAGAAGTGTAAAATTTATAGTCTGCAAACTATAAACATTATTGAAAGAAATTGGGTATTACAATAAATGGAAAAACATCCCATGTTCATGGATAAGAAGACTTAATATTGTTAAAATGGCAATCTCTATCAGAATCCCAGATATCATTGTGGAAATTGACAAGCTGATGCTAAAGTTCATATAAAATTGCAAAAGATATATAAGAGCTAAAACAATCTTGAAAACACAAAAAGCAAAGTAGAAACAAATCACACCTCTCAATTTCAAAATTTACTCCAAAACAATGGCAATCAAAATAGTGTGGTGCTAGCACAAGGACAGAATATAGATAAATGGAATTGAATTGAGAGACCATGTTTCTATGGTCAACTGATTTTGACAAGAGTGCCACAACCATTCAATGGGAGAAGAATAGTCTTTTCAACAAATGGGGCTGGGACTATTGGATATCCACATGCAAAATAATGAGGCTGAGCCTTTACCTCAAACCATATACAAAAATAAACTTAAAATGCATCAAAGACCTAAATTTAAAACTGAAAACTATAAAATTCATTGAAGAAAACATAGACATAAATCTTCATGACCTCAGATTTGGCAAAGGATTCTTACCTATGGCATGAAAAGTATGAACAACAAAGGAAAAAAATTGATAATTCGAACTTAATAAAAATTAAAACCCTGTCCTTCAAAGGAAACCACCAAGAAAGTGAAATGACAATTTCACAGAATGGGAGAAAATATTTGCAAATCATATCTCTTATATGGGACTTTCCAGAATATATAAATAACACAACTTACTAATAAAAAAGACAATCCAAATTAAAAATAGGCAAATAATCACAATAAACATTTCTTCAAGGAAAATATACAAATGACCAATAAGCACATGAAAGATGTTTAACACAATTATTCATCAGAGAAATGCAAATATAAACCCAAATGAGATACCAATTCAAACACACAAGGATGGCTAGAATCAAAAAGTTAGATAATAAAAAATGTTGGTAAGGATGAGGAGAAATCAGAACCCTCATACATTGCTGGTGGAGTTGTACAATGGTGCAGCCATTTTGGAAAACAATAGGTAATTCCTAAAGTGATTAAATATAGAGAGACCATACGACCCAGCAATTCCACTCCTAGATATGTACTCAACAGAATTAAAAGCATGTTTTCAGCTAGGTGTGGTGGGTCATGCCTGTAATTCCAGCACTTTGGGAGGCCAAGGCAGGTGGACTGCTTGAGCTCAGGTTTTAGAGACCAGCATGGATGACAAAGTGAGACTCCATCTCTAAACAAAATACAAAAATGATCTGGGCGTGGTGGCATGTGCCTGTAGTCCCAGCTACTCAGGAGGCTAAGGAGGGAGAATGGCAAGGCTGCAGTGAGCCGAGACCATGCCACTGCACTCTAGCCTGCGCAACAGAGCCAGATGCGGTCTCAAAAAACAACAAAACAAAACAAAAACAGGCATTCAAGCAAAAACTTATGAACTAATGTTTTTGTGTATACACAGTAGAATTATTCATAAAAGTCAAAAAGTGTCAAATGTCCATCAGGTGATTAATGAATAAACAAATGTGGCTTACCCATATAATGAAATATTATTTGGTCATAAGAAAAAATGCTGATACTTGCTGCAATATGCATGAATCTTAAAAACACTGTGCCTAAATTAAATAAGCCAGTCACAGAAAACCATATATTACATGACTCCATTTATACAAAATGTCAAGCATGGGAATATCTCTACAGACAGACAAGTAGATTATTCTTTTTTTAATCCTATGTTATAAAAGGAATACTTGTTTATGACCAAGTGTAGGTTATCCCAAGTATGCAAGGTTGGTTTCACACATGAAAAGCACAACATGAGTAGGAAAAAGGATAAGATCCTATCATAACTCAATAGAACAGAAAACATATTTGACAAAATTCTACACTTACGCATGATAAAAACTCTCAAACTAGGAATAGAAAGAGATTTCCTGAATTTGATAAGTACAAAATCTATATAGCAAAGCCCACACTTAAGGGTAAAACAGTGAATATTTTCCTCTGAAGAAAAATGCAAGGATGTTCACTATCACTTCTATTCAACATTGTGTTACAAGTTCCAATAAATGTAATAAGGTAAGAAAAAGAACTACAAGGCATAAACATTGTGGGGGAAAGGTAAATTAACAAGTAGATTCCAAAATTTACAGGAAAAATGCAAATAATCTAAAACAGTCAAAATAATGTTGAAAGCAGAATAAGAAAGTAGGACAATACACAATCTATAAAACTACAGTAATCAAGACTGCGTGTTGCCATAAGCAAAGACATCTAGACCAATAAACTAGAAGAGTCGGTTCAGAAACTGACACACACAAGCATAGCATCCATGGATTTTTAACGGTGGTACCGACACAATTCCTATATTAGTCCATTCTCACATTGCTATAAAGAACTGCCTGAGACTGGGTAATTTATAAAGGAAAGTAGTTTAATTGCATGGCAGGAGGGGAAGCAAATGCATTCTTCTTCACATGATGACAGGTCGGAGAAGTGCAGAGCAAAAGTGGGAAAAGCCCCTTGTAAAACCATCAGATCTCACGAGAACTCACTCACTATCATGAGAATAGGATGGAGGAAACAGCCCCCATGATTCAATTATCTCCAGAACATGTGGAGATTATGGAAACTCTAATTCAAGATGAGATTTGGGTAGGGACACAGCCAAACCATAACAATTCCTTTGGGAAAGCAAGTTCCCAAATGGTGTTTGAACAATGGGAAATTAAATTAACAAATCTCAACCTCCTGCATCACTCTATATACAAAATATATTTCAAGATTAATTATTTTCCTAAAATAAAAGTTAGAAAAATAAAGCATCTAAAAAAAACATTGAAATAGATCTTCATACGTTTGGGATAGGCAAAGATTTCTTTAGAGCATAAAAAGCACCAAACATAAAACAAAACTTGATAAATAACACAGCATCAAAAATAAGAACTTCTGCACATTAAAAAATATTATAAGAAATAAAATCAAGCTTCAGACTTGAAGACAATATTTACAACACAAATATTTTACAATACAAATATTTACAATACAAATATCTAACAAAGGACTTGTATGTAGAATATACAATGACCTGCAAATCAATAATGAAGAAATCTACTCAATCAATATGCATATAATATGTAAACATTTTACCAAAAAAAATGACTGTTTAATATGAACATAAAAAGGTGCTTATCAGGGAAATAACAATTAAAACCACCACAAGATACATACTAGAATGTTTAAAATAAAAAAGACTGAAAATACCAAGTTTTGGCAAGGATGTGAAACCACTGGGAATATTGCTGGTGGAAATGTGAAATATCACAACCATTTAAAAAAACCTATGGCAATACCTTTTAAAGTTAAACATACATGGTATCCATGAATCCATTCCTAGGTGTCTACCTTTAAAAAAAGTGAAAAGATTTTTCACTGGAAAATGTTAAAGATGTTTCACTATAGAACTTTTTCTCCAGTGAAAAAGTAAAACCTTTTAATGATTTCCACCCCCGCTTTTTTTTTTTTTTTTTTTTTTTTTTGAGAAGGAGTGTCTCTCTGTCGCCCAGGCTGGAGTGCAGTGGAGAGGTCTCAGCTCACTGCAAACTCTGCCTCCTGGGTTCAGACCATTCTCTTGTCTCAGCCTCCGGGGTAGTTAGGACTACAGGCAGCCGCCAACACGCCTGGCTAATTTTTTGTATTTTTAGTAGAGACGGGTTTTCACAGTGCTAGCCAGGATGGCCTCGATCTCCTGACCTCGTCCTTGTGATTCGCCCGCCTCGGCCTCCCAAAGTGTTGGAATTACAGGCGTGAGCCCCCACGCCCCGCCACATTTTCACTTTTTTTAAAGATAAAAAGACTTGTATATGAATGATCATAGCCCCCTTATTCAAAATATTCAAAAATTTGAAATAACTCAAATGCCTGTCAATGAAAGAACGGACAAAGAAACTGTGGTTTATCTATATATGGAATAATACTCAGCAATTGAAAAGAAAGTCTACAAATAGACAAAAACCTCACGGATTCATATCAAAAAACATTATAATGAACAACCAAAAGCAGGTACAAAAATATGTAATGTATTATTCCATTTAGATGAAACAAACAAATAATTGGTGCTAATGCATGCTGATAAAAATCAGGATGGTTGCTTTCAGGGTTGAAAGTTTGAGTGGAGGGAGATGCAAAGCACTTTCTGGTTTGAAGGAAATATTCTAGATCTTGTTTTGGGTGGCAGTTATAAGGATATCTGCAAGTCAAAACTCATTAAACTGAACAAATTCTGTGCATTTTATTATATATAAATCATTTTGCAATAAGAATTAATTTTGAAAAAGCAATAAAAATTGCTGCTCGGAGAAAACAAAATATTAATATACTACCTAACACACTTTGTGGTGTGAAGGAGATATTCTAGATCTTGTTTTGGGTGGCAGTTACAAGGATATCTACAAGTCAAAACTCATTAAACTGAACTTTCAAATTCTGTGCATTTTATTATATATACATTATTTTGCAAAAATAATTAATTAAAAAACAATAAAAATTACTGTTCTGAGAAAACAAATTATGAATATACCATCTAACTGTACAGAGTACAAAATAAAAAATATAGTAATATCTTTGACCTATTTGAAAGTCAACAAAAGCAAGAAAGTGCCTACAATATGATTAAGTGAATGGCATTTATATATGTGTATAATCATTTAAATGTTTACAGCTTAAAGGAAAAAATAGTGAGGAAGAGTATGCTATGGTTTTCAAATCCTAAGGTTTGTACGAAAGTTGTCTTGACTTGGGAACTAGTGAGAAAAGAAGCACTCAGTGGAGAATTCGTTCTGGCAGCAATAATGATAGCAGTTACTTCGAGGATCTAGTCACAGCTATAGCAGAGGGGTCATCCAGTAGCCAATGTCAGCAGCAAACAATGCCAATGCCAGGGAAATGAGAGGTACAAACCATTCATCTAGCATTTTCTGGCAGCAGAAAGAATATCCTCACCAGTCAAGTTCTGCAGCATAATTTTAGCTTCAAAGCTATGCGCTTTGTTTTATCCTGCCTGCCCGTTTTTTAAGCCTTTTCTCTAGTGTTCCAAATGACTCTGCGAGCTACTCAATATCCTTTCAACAAACTTCTTTTCCACTTAAATCATCCAGAGTTAATTTCTATTGCTGGCAATACTAACTCTGATGGAAAAATAAAATAATAAATGCACTCTAACACAGAATAACAGAAATAATGCTCCACCTAGTTAACAAGGATTTTACAAACAAGTAGAAGCTTTTGGTCTTCTTTTTAAAAATAAATACTTAAATATAACTTTTTTGACACCATGAATTCCACCTGTGCTTTCAAAGAAAAGTATTTTTCACAGTTAACATCATGTTTTAAAGAAGATACATTTTCAAAAGATCCACTGGAAAAAAAATATTCTTCTCCCATAATACTTTACACAATGAGTGGCTGAGATTCTAAAGGAATATCATAAAATTATGATAATATTAAATAAAACCAAATACTCTAATAACTAACATTCAAGGGAACATGCTATGACTGATGTAGTATCAAAGGGATATGTTTAGGAAGATGCTCTCTTCTATGTGACTCTGAAAATATGGGGACATGCTATACATTCTATTTTTTCTTATTGATTGTGAATTTGTTAGTCATCAATTTTGTTGAGTCTATTCAAAATTTCCACTTACATAAACTCTTTTGAGTAATGAGTTTCATAGATATATTGTGTGCTCTGCGAACTAGTACCTCTATTTCCTGGTTCCATTATTCTTGTACTATAGGATATTGTAAATAAACCTATGTTTTCTGTAACATATCTTTTGAAGAAATAATGCATCCTCTCAGAAAACTTTTCCTATCAAGAATTTTTGTTGTTGCTCTTCATCAGTCTAAGAAAAATCTGTCTTTCTTGTCCTTTTTTATTTTTGCCCATAGTTTTCTCTTCATCCTCCATTCCTATGCTCATAGTCCATCCTCACTGGTACCAATTCTGTGTTTATTGTAAACATCCTTGAAAAATAGTGTTGTTTTATTTCGAGGATATACTGAAGTTACCTAAATTTGAACATGATATGGATTTCGTTATTTCTTATCTTGCTTTTGTGAAGATGACATTTACGGAGACAAAAGATAAGTTCACACATAAAATTTCAGGTAGTGGTAAATGTAACAAGGAAATAAACACGGTGATTCAGTAGTGATTGGGTTACTTTATAGAAGAAGATGGTCTCTTCTCAGAGTGTTTTATTTGAGCAGAGAACAGAAACATGTAAAAGATACTGTTACTAGGGACATCCAGACAAAGAAAACGTGGGCTCTAAAGCAAGAATCAGTTTGATACATGAGACAAATCCAGGAGGCAACTACTCTGTCTGAAGCACACTCAGCACAGATAAGGCGGTCCTAGATGAGGCAGGAGAAATTGGCAAGGAGTTGGTCATATAGGTCCTTGCAGGCTATAACCAGAAGCAAGAATTTTACTCCAAGAACAATTTGAGAGCCATTGGAAGGTTACAAAGCAGAGGAGCAATGCTGTTTTTTATTTAAAAAGTTAAGTTGCTGTGAAAAAATCAACTAGGGGAATGACCCAAAAATACAGCAATTAGTTAAGACATCATTTTAGTCCATGTGAGATTGAATGATGGTTTGAAGCAGAGGTGAAGATAGAAGCTTGTGGTGCCATAGAATCCCAGAGGGGAAAGAGTCTCAGAAATTTCAGAAGTGGTAGCACAATCAATTGTTTCAAATGCTGCAGAGATTAAGTAAATGACAGCAGGAAAAGGGGTATTGAATGTAGCAACTTGCAAGTTGTTTGTGGCGGAAGATATATTGGAAGTCATGGAAGAATTAATGGGGATTTCTTGTCAAGAATATCAGATTCTATCTCATTTTCTTCTGCTCTCTTCCAAAATCCCATTAAAATGACAGTAAAGATATAGGAAAAAAATACATATCCATGGGGAGAAGAGTAGGAGAAGTTTAATGACAACACCGTTTTGAAGCCTGGAAAGCAAATTATTTAGTAGTTAGTCCAAAGCTATCATTGGAGAAAGCAGGGTAGTAATGCATTTCATACTACAGAACCACAGAAAGAATCAAGAACTAGTGGAACCAGGAGCCTCCAAAAGTGAGAAAGATAGAGTTGGGGAGGAAGAGGAGTTGACACTCCATTTACGAATCAGTTAGACTCCTCATTCTTCTCCCACACCCAAACGGAAGCTTAGACATTCACTCACTGGAGAGGATAAAATAGAGTATTTGTAGAACAGGGGCTACCAGCACAGTTGAGGACAAGAATCTTATGTTGAAAATGTATCCCCAGTCCTCTTCGCCCAATGATACTCGGGTTTACACCTTCCAGGGTGATTGGAAGATTCTTCTCTGGGGTGTAACTTGTCATTTTGTTTTCCAGCACAATGGCTGCAGTTGGGTCAGCCTACAGGAAAGACTATAGTCAATAAGACCTCCTCAGACTAAAGAGCTTTTTAGTATGTATTCAATCTTCTGTTCAATATAAACAATTATAAATCACCAGACATTAGAGGAAAGCATCTGTTATGAAATGCAGAGAGTAAATAGAGGGGAAAAAGCAGCTTGGAGGAAATAGACTATGCAAGTAGATGAAACCTTTAAAAAAAGAACTACCATTAATATTTTTATTGATAATCTCAGAAAGACAAAAGAAAAAAAGTCACATTCACAAAATAATAGTGGTATACAAGAAAAATTCAGAGAACAAGAATGTGCTCTTGGAAATTACAAATGACAGAAAAGAAAAACTCAATAGAAGGCTTAAAGGAGTACATTAAGAATACATCCTGGAGTATGCAAAGATATGAAATATAGGTCAGAAAATCTTCCCTCCTATATAGACTAGAGAATCAATATGTTAAGGGTCTGATATAATAAGATTCCCAGAAAGAAACTGAGACTACAAAGGATAAAATTAATAAATATTTGGAAAAGATTTTCATGATTTACATACATGAGTATTTAAAGAGCACAGTAAAGCATACTGTAATATAAGACTTACAGTGAAATTTAACACATTGGGGCAAATGGGATATCTATAAGTATTCAGAGTGAAAATAATAAAATCACTAACAAAGAATCAAGAATCAAAAATAGACTGGAGTTTTCAATACTGAAATTTAGAAAAAAAACAAAAAAACAAAACTTTTAAAATACTGAAAAAAGAAATTCCATCCAAGAAATCTATACTCAGCTAACCTTCTAATTGTGAGGGTAGAATACAGGTATTTTGGATATAAAGGTCTCAAAAACTGTATGCATCCTAAATCATTCCCCAGAACATTACTGTGTAATATACTCCTCCAAAATGAGGAAGTTAACCAAGAAAGAGGAAGTTATAGTATACACAAAACAGGAGACCTAACATATGAAAGAGAGAGAGGAAACAGGATATCCCCAGAAAGATGGTGAATGTGCCCAGCATGACAATTGTTTGGATGCAGAACTAGTGGTTGCAAATATTTTGGTTTATCCAGGGTTTGGGGTTTTCTAGGTAAGCACGATGGAAAACAGACACATGAATTGACAGTGAAAAAGAATTGTTACAATGATGAAATATTAAAACCATTCTGGATAAGAACAAAAGTATAGACTAGAGGAGAATGATAGTGAACAAGTAGCAAAATCAATCATTTAGAAGTCCTGAAGAGATATAAAAAAATTTCTAGAGAGCAAGAACTAGCATAAATGAGCTAGGAAAGGAGGTGGTAGTCAGAGAGGTTAAGGTGATCAAGATGTTAGAGAAGATATGGTTTCTAGTGATGACTAGCGAATGTGTGGTTGAGGGAAGGAAATGTGGATCAAATACTGAGAGCTCAGAATGCTGGAGTTATCTGCACTGATAATGAAGTCACCCATAGAGTGATACAAGTAGAGGTATAAAGAAAGAAAGACCAACAGGAACTAAAGTATTCAATTAATGCAGGGAATGAATTAATATAAATGACCTATAGATTCATGGTTGACAGTACCACGAAGGGGCAAGGCATAATATATCCACATGACATGGCTTCAAATAAGCTGAGGCATTTTTGAAGAAGGACACACCTATCCCAAATCCTAGCCTTGAAGTACAAGAGGAATGACAGAAAACAAAAACAAAAAACAATAACCCTCACTAGAATTGGAAGATGTATCCTTAATTAATGTCCAGTTTCAGTTAGGGCAAAAAAATAAATAGAATTTTCAGAGACAAAATTGCTGATATAAAAGAGTTTTCTAATCAAAGAAATTTGCAGAGTAGAAGGCAATCAGAAGGTGGGGGATTTATCAACTTAGAGATATACAAAGGATGTAGGAGCTACCAGGGAAGAATAATTATGATAATGGTTGATAGAGAGGCATTGACTTCTGGTGGTACTCGAAGTAATTATGGATGTCAAGCATGGTCAAAGTCATCATGGTAGTCTCAGAGAACCCTGGGCATTAGTTCACTGGGTAGCCTTTCTATTCAAAGTGTGGTACCAGGGCCAGCTGCTTTGGTATCACCTGAAAGTTTGTCAGAAATACAAAATTACAAGCTCTACCCCAGGCTTAATCAATCAGAATCTTATTCAATCTGATTGATTCTTAATCAGTCAGAATCTTACTATTGTGTGTACAATAAGGTTTAAGAAGCATTACTTTAATTGTTTACCTCTAAAATATGGGATGCCTGTTTTCTCCTCTAGCTCTTGTCAGTGGACTCACCAGAAGGTGAATATGCTGAATTCATCATGGGACTATTTCTTTTTAAAACATCATTATGAGACCACACTGATGAGCACATTACTAAACTCTAACTTTCTCTGCCTTCAAATGTGGACTATTTTGTATATTATTAGTGCCTGGTGCCTAATAAAATCCCTAAAACAGACACAAAAAAATTTCCTAGATATTGTGGAAGCCTGGAGAGGAAGAGGGACTATGCGTGCAGGAGGAATCTCTTTAGCAGCAAGGCTGGTAATATGGAGAAGGTAGGACTGTAGGACTGCAAAAGGGAAGATTGGGTAGGTTGATAATTTGGAAAAGGTAATTAAAATATAAATTCATAAAAAAGATGTCAAATATTTTAATTTCAAATATACACACTACACACACACACATACACACACCGCTACATTTGTATGTATATTAATTCCTTCACAGATATTCTATTGTAGAGTCAAGGCCTTTTATTGGAGTATGAACTGGTTTCTGAGAGTTCTGCAAACATCTTTCCTGCACAAAGCGTACTAAAAATGCATTGTCTAAAGATATTTATTTCTGCTGTCTTTAAAGTGAATTGTGAAGCAATCTGAGTACAGCATCTTCCTAGATTTTTGTTTTCCCTATCTTTTAAAATTCTCATCTACACATAACAGCATTTTAAAAATGATTTGACTTTTTTCTAGCCTTTCTTATAAAGTCAACCTTGTCCTTTTTGTACTTATATTTTGATGGTATATAAAGTACTTAACTAAATTGTCCAAGACTAGTCTCTGGTAATATAGGGGCTTAAAAAAATCTATCATCATTGGTTTTAATAATGGGCAATTTTAGTGTGTTGCTTATTTTCTCCTATAGTTAACAGTGTGATCCCCTCTCAGATTTCAGTGGACGCCCATCAGGTTAACCCTAGTGGATTTGGCAGTGCAGCTTACCAACCTAGAGTTCTGAGGACTTGGTCCTCTGAAATGAAGGCAGCATGCCAGGTCTTCTGTAGCAACCAGACCATTTGCCATGGTAGCTTCAAATTGAGCAAGAATTCCACAATTTCACACTTGAGTGCAGTTAAGTCTCAGGTGGATGGCAGCCAGGCTCCATAAATAACTCCCTGTTATCATTGTTCCAAAACTCAGACTTTTAAAAGGCACTGCCTACCCTAAAGGTCCAGTCCTTAATGACATGATTTGTATGAAACTTGAGCAATAGCCTGAGGCTGCCAAATCAGGTAAGAAGGACTTTCTCATAATAATATCAACCTAATCTAAGTAGATTTCAGTTGGATCATGATAATGACAACATATGAGTGATACATGCAGGGCACTCACTTTGGTTTTTTTTAAAAATATTCTTAAGTTCATTTATAAAATATATTTGATAAATAATTTTGTGTTCAGGGATATAACTTCTAAGAGAAATATATGCTCATGGATATTCATGCCTACTGGTACTATCTACTTTAAAATTATTTGCCTTTCTTTCTGACCCATGAGACATAGCTCAAAAGCAATAACAAGTCTTACTCTGTCTACCAGCACTTCTGATATGGTTTGGCTGTGTTCCCACCCAAATGTCATCTTGAATTGTAGCTCCCATAATTCCCACATGTTGTGAGAGGGGTCCAGTAGTAGATAATTAAATAATGGGGGTGGTTTCCCCCACACTGTTCTTGTGATAGTGAGTATTAAGTCTCACGAGACCTGATGGTTTTATAAGGGGAAATCCCTTTCACTTGGTTCTCATTCTGTCTTGTCTCCCAACATGTAAGACATGCCTTTTACCTTCCACCATGACTGTGAAGCCTCCCCAGCCACAGGGACCTGTGAGTCCATCAAACCCATTTTTCTTTATAAATTATCCAGTCTCAGGTATGTCTTTAACAGCTGTGTGAAAATGGACTAATACAACTTCTGGTAGAAAATTAGGCACATAATACACATTAGTTGAAATAATCAATTGGAGAATGTAGGCTTTGTTTTTTTTTTTTTTTTTTTTTGAAAGAGTCTTGCTCAGTCACACAAACTGAAATGCAGTGGTGTAATCATAGCTAACTGTAGCCTCAATCTCCCAAGCTCAAGCAATGCTCCTGCCTCACCTTCATGTATAGCTGAATTACAGATATGTGCCATCACACCTATCTAATTTTATTTTTAATTTCATTTTTTTAATTTTTATGTTTTGTAGAGATGAGATTTTGCTGTGTTGCCCAGGCTGGTCTGGAACTCCTGAGCTGAAATGATCCTCCCACCTTTTCTACCAAAGTGCTGGGTTTAGAGGCTGAGCTACCATATCCAGCTCAGAATGCAGGCTTTTTAATACAAATTCAGACCTACAAACAAACAGTGAGAAGATGGGGTCAATAACCAACATATGCTCTTTTTTGTACAGCTGAGGCTCTGCCAGATTTAAAATATGAAACCAATCATACTTTACTTCTGGAACAAGAATACAGTAGATCTAAATATAAAATGACCAAAACCAAAAAAAAAAGTATTCAATCTCCTAAGCAAGCATCAATTTTTTTAAAAAAAAGTCATCTATCAGATGCTCAAGGAAAAGTATCAGAAATTAACACAAAATTTTCTAAATATTGAACACAGAAATTTTGCTATTCCTCATTTTTTGTGCCTCAGGAAATATCTGATGGCTTTACAAACGATAGGTGCTTAGAAATTCAGCATACAAAATTCATTTTCTCCCACCTATTATCAATTATAGATTTTACCCAAAAGAGGAAAAACACTTAATCAAATAATTACAATAGTGTTGAGGATTTTTTATTGTGTTTTCCATATAGATAAAAAATAAGGCTTTTTGATGAAAAGAATCCATTACAAAGTCAAAAATCCATTACAATTATAATTAAATCAGTAACAAAATTTAGCTTTAAATGAGTCAAGTATTCTGCATTTGAAATTTAATATCACAAACATTCAAGATTAGTGAATTTTGGTAAGAAAAAAAACACTAGCAGAAAGGAAAAGGGCACCTTTTCAACAGATAGTAATTTATAAAAGTGTTTTTAAAAGTGCTTTGGGAAAACACACAGTATCGTTACTTAAGAAAAGTCATTTAAGGAAGACTTAAGTGCTTCAAGTGGAGTGGGTTGCAGACTAAAAAATGTTTTAAAAATTGCCAAGAAATTTAAGTGTTAAAAATACTCCTCTCCTTATTCAGTTTCATGTTTAAAGAAACATTTAACAGACAAGTAAACCAAAAGCAAAAAAAATTCACCTGCATTTTAAAATAATAAATTCTGGATCTGTAAAAGCTCTTGGTTTGTACAGAGGCCAATACTGACCTTCACTGATCTATTTCTATATAGTTAAAAAAATACAGTAACAAATCTTTCTTCCTATCCCCCCAAAAAACTAGGGGAAATATTTTAAATTGTGAGTGTGTGAATGTAGCTATATATATCCCTAAGTGTACAAAACACACAAACATCACTTTACTTCGAAAATTATTTTCATCATACTGTAAACATCTCTTCCCCTACATCTGGACATTTTGAAATAGTCTTTGGTATTACTAGTTACTGTGCTTTGAAACAGAAACTTGCAGAATTTCTGTAGTAGTGCTACATAGATATTTTAAGATATAAATAAGAAAAATGCACTTGGAATAAGTTACATTTAGCTGCTTTTGCATAATTTTCAAAACCTACAGTGTATGCCTAGTCACAGTTTTATGAGAAAGAATGTCTCCTTTTTCAACTTAATTTTAAGGAACACTTAATCATTTTGGCTAAATATCCATTTTTGGAGTGGATCTGATGGGTTGCATGACACTAAACTTGGATGCTCTCCATTTGCTGAAAGGCACATTTTTAAGAATGGATTGTATAGAAGTTGATCCTAGAATAAAAGGAAACGACAGACATTAAATTTCAAGACTCATAGTTAAGTGATAAATATGAAAAAGATTTTATGGCTTCATTGAAGCAAACCTAATAGTAAATCTTTCTAAGGTGAGCCATGTCTGATAAACTCTTTTTGGCTTCTAGTGTAAATGCCACCTTTTTAAGCTACTACTGTTCAATTAGTAAGGTATTATATAATGAAGAGAGGCAGACAGAACAAGGTTTGAATCACATTTTCAAACAAGAAGTATTCCCTTGATATATCCGTAAGTGACAAACTCTTAAAAACATCATACATCATAAAAGCTAGTGTTAAGGTTTTCTAGTATTGCACAAAACAATGTTCAGGTAAGAATTGCTACGATACAGCTAAGCCTTAAACATGTTTAAAAACAGAATAGACCTGTTATGTATTCTCTGAATTCTAGGTTCTTGAAAAAGTACTAAAACAGGGTAGAAAAAAATTAATCTCTTCAAGTGAGAAGATATAATAATTTTTCTTCTCTCTGCCAGAAAAAAAAAATGACTGTTGCCAAAAGCATTATAAGAAACCCTAAATAGTAAAAAGCAAGCGACTAATAATAATTCACAGAAGTGCTGTTCTGCATATATCATGGTTCAACCAAGCAACTTAATTTTTTGTTACTAAGAGTACTTAATTCATAGATATATTCTCTTATCACATGGGTAGAAACACATAATAACAAAGTTAATAAAGAGAGAGAAATTCTGATAGATAATATTAATGTACCATGTTCCACTCATTTTCCCAGATAAGCAAGAAGAGCTAAGAAAAACAGTTAAAGAGATGAATTAATTGCACTGAGGTACCTTCTGGATCTCCCATATCTGCTCTCCAGTGACAACTGTCTTGTGACCTTTGTAGGTACATGCCTTCAGCTGAACGAGACCTTGGGCAGCATGAAGACATAATTCCTTCTGGATGTTGTGCCGGATTTCATGTTGAGCAGAGTATTCAAAGTACTATGGAAGGAATACACTGTTATTGACAAAAGCAGCCCGTGTGCTCAGTTGAAAAATAAATAAATAAATCAGCACCTCATTAAATAATGAAGTCATTTCTATTTCAACAAAATAATACAATAAAAACAGTTATCAGAAACATACACTGAGTTTTTATGATAGACGATACAATAGCCTTCCTTCATCAACAGTTGGTTACTTCATTAAGAAGGTACTGTCTTCCTCCCATACCACAAGTTGGAAGTTATCAAGGAGAATGGAGACTACCCCAGGCATTCCTCAGAAAAGGGAATGAAGAGCTAATAAGCACCTTAATTGCCTCTCTCCCACAAGTGTTCCATTGCTCTTCTTCATCTCAATTAAAGGTGTTTTCACTAAACTAGTTCAGGGTGTTCACCATGCCTCAGTTTTCTCACTTGAAAATGGGTAATTTAATAGTTCCTACCCCACAGGGTTATGAAGATAAGTGGGTTAATACATATAATACACTTAGAACAATGACTGGCACATGGTGAGTTTTCATACATTTTAGCTATTGTTACTATTGACGCTTCTCTTTCTCCACATATCCAAGTAATTCGTCCCTTAGCTATACTATTTCTCTCAGATGTTAACATCCCATCCATTCTTACTTCCGTGTACTCACTTCTGTTACTCAGACTCTCAGAATTTTACTGAAACACCTACAGCTACCTCCAGTTTCTGTTCCTATCATCCAGCAATCCAATCTGCTGCCAGATAGTCTTTTATAGCATTGGTTTGATCCCTGACTGCCCTTGTTTAAGTGAATCACTACTGTTGCTGAGATAAAGTCCACACGCCTTAATTGGTACATGAAATCTTTCATTTTTGATCTTGCATCAACCATTGCCCCAGTTATATATTATGCTTCTTTCACACAATTCTACCAATCAGAACAGTCTTAATTCTAAGACTTTGCTTTACAGTCTGTCCTCTGCCTGGAATATATTTTTGACCCTTTTCTGCCTGGCTAACTCCTTTTTAATCCTTCAAGAGCCAACTCAAATATTACCTTCCTTCTTTGGCTTTGCCTGAATTTGCCCTGCTGCACAAAATTACACTCTTTTCAAGGTTCCCATAGTACATCAGACATAACTTCTCTAGCACTGTATTAGAATTGTGTGTGGTATATAGAGCGGGCTTCCCCATAGACTGAAGTCAGGTAATTTATCGAGTCATAAAACCCATTACAAATCCAATATCTCATAATATTGACATTATAAAGATAAAATAAGTCAACATAATTGATTTTCAATAATGAAATAATTAGTAGGAGCACTAATATTTGTTAAGTCCTTATTACATGCTAGGCAGGCACTGTGTTAAACTCCTTATGTATATTAGAGCAGGCACTCTACAAACATTTGCTGAATTCACAGAGCCACATATCTTGAGTTTCTCTACTCTTAGTCTCATGCTTAATTTATCTCCGCCCACAAGCAAAACATCAGTCATTTTTATAACTAGTAGTTCTTCAGATGGAAACACTGGAAGAAAATGGGTTTAGATGATGAAAATAGCATTCTAGCTATACTTGGCTAAGAAAGAGAAGCCTTAAGATCTCATAGATGGTAACAAAGGCTGTCAAGTATTTTACCCATTATTAAAAAGTCATTAAAAGAAAAATGATAAAAAAATGGAAAATATTGAAAGTACTTTAGTAACAAAAAAGAGCACATAAATGAATAGCTAAGAATGTTGGAGAGGCCCATTAGAATGAGTAGAGAAAGTGGAAGAGGCAAAGCAGTAAACATAATCAAGTTATAATGACTCAAACTACATTGCTCTAGTAATACTGGCCAACCTAGTCACATAACCAAAATATTTGGTTTTACTTGGCATACATGAATACTGTTACAATGAAGTTTTATGCTATAAAGACATTATCTGATCAAAAGTAAAAGGAAATATAAAAAATGATCAAGTTATATAATATTACGAAATTTTAGCACTCAGGGAACTGAAATTTTAAAAACGGTTTAAGTGCAATGCTCGATTAAGAATAAAATGTCAAGGAAATGAACCAAAATAAAATCAATAGCTGTGTTAGGGTAGCAAAAGCCAAATTTTTCTATTTAATATGTACACCAGATAATATTTATTCTCCTGTTCAAAACTCTTCAACCATTTCTGTCAAACTCAGAATTAAGTCCAAGTTTCTTAATGGGGCCTGTTAAGCCCTACATGATTAGGTCCTTATCAATGTCCCTGACCTCATTTCCTACTCCTCTTTGCTAGACCACTCTGTTCTAGGCACACTGGCTGTCTGCTTTCTCCATGTATCTGCCTCTGGGCTTCCACCCTTGGAAATCCTTCCTCCAAGATGAGCATCTTTTCCTGGAACACTCTCTCAAAGTATTCAGGCCTCTACTCTAAGATCGCTTTTCCAAAAAGGTCTTCCTTCACCTCTTAAAATAACCACCCCACCCCAAAACACACTATTCTCTTACCTGCTATATTTTACTTCATGCCCAAAACTACATATTTTTTTCTTTGTTCCTGTGGAACATAAGCTCCACAAGATCAGGAGCTTTGTCTTTTCACTACAGGAACAGTCAGTACAAGCTACTTTATAGGTTCTAAACAAATATTTATTGAAAGAATATGTGAATTTTTCCCATCCCCCCATTTCCAAAAGATAGCTATATTCTATTTAAAATGTAAACATATTTTTGATACAGAGCTATCATAAAGCTGTTATTATCTTTATGACAATAACAGAAAAATGGAAAAAGGCAATGTGTACAATATATCTTCAGCTTTTAAGATAAAATAAATGTAATGCTAGAAGAAGCCTAAGAGAAATTTATAAGGATTTACATTTAGTGATAAGATGTTTACAAATGCGGAGATATTTCCTTTTGCTCAAAATCTTAATTTTTACAAGCATAGATCAGTGTTATTTCCATAGATGCAATTATTTATGTAACTATTTTTCTTCTAATATATAAAGGGTAAGAACATTCTTAAAAAGATGCATATAGATTTATGCACATACACATATATGTACAGATATATGTATATAGATATAGGTATTGATGTATGTATGTCTGTATGTGTCCATATATATCTCCATCCTATTTCAGAATTACACCTTAACCACCCAGCAATAGATCCAGTTCACCAGCTCTGGTTTCTGGGCATCTGTATCATGTGCCCTCAGTAGAAAGACTGGTTTAGGTGAATAAGGATTAGAACTAGATTAAGCTGAGCCTAATGGGTAGGAAGAAATACAGAAGAGGATGGACCAGGAGATAAACTGGTTCTTTTTTCCTAAAACTGACATCTCAAAGTTTTGTCCCATTAAAATAGGACATCATGGATATTAATTATTGCAAAACTCCTCCACACACATCTTGGACTCTACATCGAAATAACTGCAATGCCCATAAGAGATACTCCAGGCTCTTCTCTTCAGTTCGCTTTCCTTCACACTCTTCTTATTCTGTTGCCATTCCCAACAGCCACCTCACTAGCTCCTACCTACTTTTTTTTTTTTTTTTAATGTTTTCAAATGTCATCTTTCTCAGGAAAATGTGTGGCACCCACTCTCATTCAGATGCCCTTTTCTATACCCCGAGAACACTCTGAATGCTTTATCCTCAGGAACTGCTGGTTTACCTATTTCCTAAAGGAGTCAGAGTCTAAATAGCTTGAACTCCTCAGAGTATATGGCATGCAGGGCTCACTCAATTAATTTGTTGAATGAACAAATGAGAGAAATAGTCTAATCTTTCCAAGAGTTAATTTGCAAAAGGTAAGGAAAGGAAGCTTAAAAAACCAGAAACTTTGTATATAACATGTTCTCTACCCATAGGCACGTAAACAGTAATATTTGACATTTGAATCTTAATCAGTAAAATCGTCAAAAGGTAGTAAAGCAGGGATGTCACTAATCAAGGAGAATCATCCTCTTTTGTTGGAGAAGGAGGAACATATTGAAATAATATTGTGGCCCACAAAATTAATTTATAATGCTCTATTTTGTTATTAACACTTGAAGTAATTTGTGATTCAATCCAGTTATATGTGGCCTTTATGTGTAAACTTGCAAAATTACCATGCCAATAGTCATGCAAAAGTCAAAGCATCAAAGAGCTACATAGAAGTTTCTTTTTTTAAAAAAAAATTCAAATGGTATTATTCTATTATTTTCTCATTTTCCTTTTTTTTTCTTTCTTTTTTGGTTTGTTTGTTTTTGAGACAGAGTCTCACTCCGTCACCCAGGCTGGAGTGCAATTGCGTGATCTCGGCTCACTGCAACCTCCACCTCCGTGGTTCAAGCAATTCTCCAGCCTCAGCCTCCTGACTAGCCGGGAACACAGGCATGCACCACCACACCCGGCTAATTTTTGTACTTTTAGTAGAGATGAGGTTTCACCATATTCTCCAGACTGGTCTCGAACTCCTGGCCTCAAGTGATCCACCCACCTCGGCCTCCCAAAGTGCTGGGATTATAGGCGTGAGCCACTCTGCCCAGCCTCCTTTTTTTTTTTTTTCTTCTTAGAATGGTTAAGCTACTCAAATTGTTTTCAGAGCCAGAGTAAAAACCAAAAAAATATTCATCAATATCAATTGCCAAACTCAGTCCAAAAACATTTCACACACCAGCTTACCCAAGTATAAAAGCTGCTTTGGGACTTCTGAAATATAGGCAACATCTCACTTGTGCTTGTAAATGCTTTACAAGTGAAGGATTTTTAATGCAGTGAGTGCTCACCTGGTTTCCCCCAAGTCCATGACATGTATACATAATTAATGGTTTGCCTCCTTGATTGTTTTCTCCAACATCCAGACATAGAGGCTGACCAACGCTTTTAATCTGAAGGAAAATTTTCAAGTTATGAAAAGTTTTTTTAATCCATGTGGTTTATATATTTTTAAAATAATTTAGAAAGCAATGTTAATGATTATAATGTAAAATCTCAAAAGCAATAAACCAGAAAGTATTTCAGCAATTTTCTTAGAACCACATAAAGGTTGGTGGCAAGGAGTATATTAAGTACAAAAGGAACAGGAAAATACTCACATATCCAGATATAACAGGATTAAGGTCTGGCACATACACCTCTGGATAAATATTGTTCAGATACCATGTAAAATTTTTACACTGAAGGCGGTGTTTTATTTCAAATCTTTTTGAAAGATCACCAAATGCTTTCTGTAGAAAGATGAGAAATGAAGGGAATGCTTAATTAAAACAACATTGATAAAGTACTTAAAATGCTACTATTTGTATTTCTATTTAGGTATTTAAGAAAATCCATGCTAAAAATTCAAGAGGCAATTCAACAGCCTTCATCATTCATTCAAGTAAAAAGTATGCCTGCCTGTTCATTTCTGGCTTTAAAAGACAGTCAAGACCACTTCAGTGCTGATTAAAATACTAAAATGATGCTATTTTATTCTCCATTTTTGCCACAAACATTCCCTACAAGACAAAGATTTCTAGTAAAATGTTGTGAGCAAAGTAATGGTGGTAGGCGCATCCAAAATTGTTCCCAACTTTATACCTAAAAGTGATCTGCAAAGTGAGATGTGAGAAATCAGGTAAAGATAAACTGTGCCAATACACAATGCAACTTCTATCTCTTCTCCATCGAGATCACAGAAAACCACCAGCAAGAAATAACCCACTGGGAGTAATTTTTCTAGTTTCAGGATGTTGCTTGTTCTTAACAATATCCCCAACTGAACCTTTAGTATAAAAAGGCAATTTTCAAGTTAAATGAATTTTATTTCCCTTTATTTTAAGGGACTAAGAAAATAATTAAAAAAAAAAAAAACTATTATTAAACCTCAAGGTATCTGACCTACAGGCAAAATATTAGAGAAAAAGTACATGTAATATCTAAATGTATGCAAAAGTAAATACTCAATCTTATCAGTTCAACTAAAGAAAACATTTTCTTATGCCGACTTTGATGTCCTGAACCCAGGCATTTCAGCAAAAAGTATGAGTCTTTAGGACTTCTGGCTAGCTTATTACATTTACCATGTAGATCTATGCGTCCTGTGGTAACAAACAGGTATTTGCTGACTCATGTGCCCCTTTGTGGGGGACAAGCAGAGCATAAGCTTCATTTAGTGTACACTTGCCTGCTTAGCCAAGTGCTATTGTGCAGTACACAATCTGCCCAATTTATCTTCACGGCCTTGGGTAAAAAGATAGCAATCTAACTCAATAGTGCTCTGAATTTGCATCCTAACAGGGAGATACTGGAGACCAAAGAAAAGGCGAAAGAGGTAACCAAATCGTTCTTTACCACAACAGTCAAAATATTGATACCCTTGACTCCCAATAAATACTCCACCTTCCCTCGCCCTGCAAATTAGCACTATTTCCTATAAAGAGATGAGTACTATTCACTGAAGCATGGTCTTAAACTATCTAGTTAATTTACCTTATCTAATATTAGTAAGAGTATTGGAACTCACTTCTAATATATTAGGTTTCATGATTCTGCAGAACAGAATCTATTTATGGCAGGTTAATAACAAGAGTACCATATATTTGTTAGCACTTATCACTTCCTTATTTCACAGCCACTCTGGGAGAGAGGCAGGACATATATTTCATCTCTTAAAACACGGAAGGAGAGAAAAGCAACATGTTAAGCATGCACTCCATGTCCAGTCACCTTGCAGCCACTCTATGAAGTGCCTTCCCTATTTTACATTATCAAAGGCTTTGCCAAAGTAACATCTCCAGTAAGTAGTGAAACTAGAGCTTGAAAAAAAAAAAAGGCTTGACACTCCTGGTTTATTCTCATGCCACATTAAGGCACTGTATCTCCAGTGCAAAAAGTCACTTAGAACCTTTATTTAGGTGTTTTTATGTAGGTGTTATATCTCCTAAAACCAGTAAAAACAGTTCTACTTAATTTTCTTCGAGTAAAAAAAAAAGAAAAAGAAAAAAAAGAAATATCTTTCATATTAAAAACATCAAGTAGAATTCCTGATTTTTAAAAAGTAGTTTATTTAGCTTTTTTCTTAAAAAAGGACACTCGGATTCCTAAGTCATGTACTTTAAGAGTTAAAATTAAAAATCTACTTTCAAATTTTTTGATGTTTTGTACTTGAGATGAATTGAAGCAAAAGGACATGTGAAATTGTTATAAGTTTTATTGCAATTTAACTACCTAGCTTTAACTTACTTGTTTAACAATTTTTGCTGCATCTGTATTTCTCCTATAAAATATTTCCTTGTATTCATCCATCCAGACTTCTGCAAGGCGAACTTGGTTTCTAGCAATCACCTGAGTGCCTTTTGGAAAGCTATGAGGGCTTTTGCTGCGAAAAACATGTCCAACAACAGAGCAAGGCATAATCTCCAACTGCCCACCACATTGCCATACCTGATAATTAATGATATTTGTTTAAATTTACAGTATTTTAGAAAAATCAAATTGTTGCTTTTAAGTTCACCTTTAAGATATTATGAAAAACAAAATTAAAGAAGAGATTACAATATTACAAATAGTCTCTGTCCCCTGCCATTTCAACTTAAGTTCTTAAATGTAAGGAATTATTTCATTAAATGGCATAGACACTAAAGATAACAGAAGTGCATTTTCAGTAAGTTAACAAAATGGTGATTTCAGATTTTTCATAAAAATGAATTCCAGGCTTTTGTTTTTGCAAATAATTATGTAAGCTCTCTAATACGCACAAAAAACTAAAGGCTCTTACGCATTTGACTTCGTCTGAACTACTGACATAGTCACTTCACTTAAACTAGAGTTTCTCTTCTAAGCTTGGGTAGAAGTGGACTCAGACCCTATTTACCTCTTGTATATTCAATTTTGTAACCAAGAAAACAATTCCAAATGGCTGTTATCACCAATGACCATTCTATTGAACTTGCAAAGTAGTGGATGATTATTTAAAAATTCATGCCAATTTAGAGATAAAATGTCAAAAAAACCCTTATTTGCATTAATGTTAAATAAAATGGCAAATCATGAAATCAATGCCTTTTCACTTAAATATCTTAATAATTGACTCTGTCATAGTTACCAAGCAAAGAATCAGAAAATAAGTCATATTTAATACTATGTGCTAGTAGTAGAGCAAGTGATTACAATCTCTTTCTCTCCTTTCTTTCTTGAACAAATGAGAAGACTCAGTGATACGTTCAATTTAACAAACTGTGCTTGTGACCCAACACGTACTAGGGGTTGGAAATACTGAAATAAATAAACAAGACCCCGCCATAAGCAGTTCAAACTTGGCTGAGATCATCACTGCCAGTATGTGATGGAGCCAGAGCCAAAACTTAAATCTTCTAACTCCTAGTTCAGTTCTTTTTCCACTACATTCCAGCCTAAGAGATGAAAAATGAATGATAAAGTTACTGCAGAAAATGAAACTCATGAAATCAAATACATAAGGTACATACGGAGTCTACCCAAAGCCTTTTTTCATATTAACTTATGTATAGAAAAAATCCAGCTCATTCAATCCAAACAGTTAAGTCCAATGTCCTTTAAAATTATTCATAAATGTTTTTCCATTCTAACTCCCTTGATGATCAACTCATTTCCTGAAGCACTAGATTTAATTATATTTATCTTGGCTGGAATTCAGTAGCTACAAGTGCATTAATTGGTGTTATTGCCTGGACACAGGAGTTTAACTGATTCCTCTTGTTACATTGGCAACAATGAACAAATATATTAAGTTACATATTAAAAGAAAATATTCTTATTCCATAATTTCCAGCAATTAAGTTTTAGAAAGCACAAAAAGTAGAGTGCGCACATCTGTAATCATCTGTACCAGCCAATTAGAACACAATATATTTCATTGTTTAATATATCTGCAATATTTAATTTCCATAAACTTACTCTGAAAGACATTTCTATATTTTCACCTCCCCAGATTTCCATTTCTTCATCGTAACTTCCAAGATACTCAAAATATTCTTTTGATATGGAAAAAAGTCCTCCTGCAAAAGTGGGTGTTCTGAAAAATAATCCATTGTCAAATTTTGTTATAAAAACTAAACAAGATAAAAAAGCATATTTTAAGAGCTGAATCAAATTTAAAAAATTAAAGCCATATCACATTTTCAAAGCTTTTATTCAGATTAATAAAAACTAGAAATGCTATCTTCAAAGTCAAGATTTTTGGGGTGGAGGGGAGTACCTCGTGTCTGCTCCCATTGGAGCACACTTAAATGTCTTCTCCTAATCATGCTTTAAGATTTTTAAGTAATGATTGATGAGGAGGACATAAGAGCTCACTTACTGCTACCTCTTACTCAGCAACATCATGTGTAAGTGAGTATACAAATGAATGACTTTTAGATTCTCTTTATATAGAATATGTGTGTTCTTTATCAATTACCTCAGAGGCAATTGCTATAAAGCAAACAGTGTGTACGTATTCAATGTATGGTACAGGGTGTAAATATAAAACTCTGAGAGCAATCATCTTACTTAATTGGGTAGGTTTCATCTTTCCTTCTTTGCCTCTCATGATCAGGAAGTGACTCCCAGCCAAATGAAAGACTCCAGTCAAAATTTCCACGGTTATGGTTACTTCCATAAGGAGAAGGTTTGCTGAATTCAAATGTGTTCAGATCTATGGATGCAATATCTGGACTCACGACAGCTGTGTAGTTCTCAGCTATTCTGGCCAACAGAGGTTCTAACCAACCATAGAAACACTCACCTGGAGGGAACAGAATTTTAACTAATTCAATAAAAACAATGAAGTTTTTTATTTAGTTATTTAGGTGAAGGTTTACAGAGAAATGTGAATAACAGAGTCAATTTGTGTTTTGAACATGTATATAATGGAGACTTCTTTCTCCCTCAGATTTATTGAGATATAACAGACAAATAAAAATTCTACATATTTACAGTGTGTATCATAGTGTTTATATATGTATACATTTTAAAATGATTATTACAATCAAGCTACTTAACATATCCATCACCTTATCGGCTTATGGAGTGGGTGGTTAAGAACATTTAAGATCTACTCTTAGCAATTTTTGAGTAGACACTACATTATTATGAATTACAATCACCACATTGTACAATTGATCCCCAGAAGGTGAGATTTCTTAAAGGTTTCTTGTGATGAGATGAAGGTAGGATGAAAAAGGTGAAACAAGATTCAGTACAGTTAGAAAAACTTCCCTATAGACGATGACCTTCTTTCTTCTACAAAAGATGCAAAATAACATTAGTGTATTTAAAGTTTAGATGATGTGTTAAAATGACCTATGAATCAAAGGTAGCTTTTTGCTGTTCCACATCACCTGGCCCTAAACGTGTTCTGATTTATTTAAACTTGTGTCTCCCTGAGTAAAGTACGGTAATCGAAATTTTCATTTATCTGACTGGGTCTTAGGAGAAAATAAGGAGTCAGTATAAATTCCGATTTTAGCAACTAGAGAAGAAGGATCATTCAAAGCTGCCCCAGACCTAATATAAAGGGAGGGCCAAGGAATTTCATGCTGTGATAGGTCTAGGCCCTGCTCACAGGCCAGGCTGTTTTATACAACACACAGCAAGTTCAGCCAATGAATGTGCTGTCCTATTCTGGGCTCCACACAAAGCAGTATTTGGCAGTCACGGTCCAGGAGGACCATCAGACACATTCACCCAGTGGGTAGTGGGTAAGAATGTCCAGTATGATCTTATTGTAATTTTGAACAAGGAGAAGAAACACCAGACGATGGTATTTTCCTTTTTAAAACACCTCTCTAGGATTACCTTTAGTCTTCTCTTCATTTTCTAAATGTCTGGTATTAAAAGAGAACTGAATGTGATGGCTCTAAGCAACCCAAGCACATGCAAAAGCCCTTCTGTAATGATCAGTGTGTACTCAAAACCAGTAATTGGGTGAAACATAACCTAAGCACTGGCCAATTCAAAGCTAGACATTCATAGAGTATAGCCCACTAAACTCAAAGCTCAAGGGACTAAATGACATTTTAGTAATAACTAGCATGCATATGACACATTGACTCTAAAAATGCTTTCTAAATACTTTAAAAAATTTGACTCTGAAAAAAATTAAAGGACAAAGAAAAACCAACAGCAACAAAGTCAAACAAAAATTGACAATGTTTATGTAACGGATACCAAAGAAGATGGGATGGGGCACCCCTAACCTGGCATAAAAACTATATATATAAACATATTTTGGTTTTGTGGGTTTTTTTTGAAAATTCGCAGACTCCTTTTTATGCCAAGGAGTCTGCAAATTAAAAAAGAAAAAAACTAAAATATAAAAAAGCAGCAGTACTAGGACAAAGTTTAATGATAGGGTGGATACATTCATTCATTCATTCATTTTGAAATGGAATGTCACTCTGCCGCCCAGGCTAGAGAGCAGTGGCACAATCTCAGCTCAATGCAACCTCTACCTCCCAGGTTCAAGTGATTCCCATTCCTCAGTCTCCCTAAGAGCTGGAATTATAGGCACACGTCACCATGCCTGGCTAATTTTTGTATTTTTAGTAGAGATGGAGTTTTACCTTACTGGCGAGGCTCATCTTGAACTCCTGACCTCAAGTGATTCACCCATTGTGGCCTCCCAAAGTGCTGGGATTACAGGCATGAGCCACTGTGCCCCGCCACATTTAAATAGTAAATAAGCTTTCACTCAAAGTGTGGGAATCAAGAAAAACAAAACAACAACAAAGAAAAAAAAATTTTTTTTTTTTTTTTTAAACAGAAAAGAAACATGAAAAAAAAATGAGGCAAGGATAACTGGCTGGAACAGCTAGTAACTGGAGAACATTAAAGTTGAGGAAACTTAAACACAAAGGAGGTAAGAATTCTGCATAAGTGAAAGGAATTTTCTCCGCTGAGCTGTTACCTGCTTGGGCTGTCATTGCTATAATCACCAGTTGAAAACGCTGTTAAAGAAAATGCAATTAGGCATTTAGAAAAGAAGAGGCTTCCTTACCTTTCAAATTAGAGAGAGAGGGAGGGAAAATGTTACAACCATATCCATACATATATACTTACAGTGAGCATCTAAAAATGTGAGCGTTTCAGCTGTTGCGACTGTTGCTCCTAGCAACCGAGCAGTGATCAGACCTTTTCTTTCTCTTTGTCTGACTATTTTTACTATAGAAAATTGTTTTACATATTCATCTAGTTTATCATGTAAGTACTCTGTAAGGAAAAACAAATCAGGATTAATTCTTTCTAAATTTATTTTCATATATAGCTTATGAAAGCTAATGAAACCACAGAGTAATGATCCTTCCAAATTCATAATCTTAACAGTTGCATGTGTCCTTCTAGTAAAATGAAAATTTTAACTCCTTACTGGGGAAAAAGGCTAGCTATGCAAATGATCACTACTGTAACACATAACACTGTAACACATACTTATTCGGTATACTTCCTATCGATAAATATAATGTGTTGGGAGGGAAGTGAGAACCTTCAAATGGAGTCAACCCTAGCTGTTCAGAAGACTCATTTAGAGGTATGAGAAGACTGACTATAAGAGTGAAAGATATGGAATTTGGTCAAAAAGATATTCAGGGCTTTGATATTAGTATTTAAATCTGGAAATCTTAAAGAAAAATATCAAATATCAAAAGACCTCTGATATTTAACTAAGGATCAAAATAATTTAAGATCAAAATGTTGAGACAAGTCAGAAAGTCCACAGCTATAGCATTTTGAGACGATTCCTACACAGAGTCAGCAGAAAAAATTTGTGAAAGCTTTGGAGTCTCCTGACGGAGTTTTATTTAGTAAAATATGAAACAGGCAAATTTTAGTATTGGGTATATACTTTAAGATATTCAATATCCCAAATTGGATAAGGTTTGTAATAAGCAAAAATTGAGATCATAGGTTTTAAAAGAGTTATTAACAAATGTCAATCAAGTGTTGTTTTTTGTTTGTTTGGTTTCGTTTTGAGACAAGGTCTTGCTCTGTGGCCCAGGGTGGAGTACAGTGGCACAACTCACTGCAACCTCTGCTTCTGGGCCGCAAGCAGTTCTCCTCAGCTTCCCAAGTAGCTGGGACCACAGGCATGCACCAACACGCCCAGCTAATTCTTCTTTTCTTTTCTTTTTTTTTTTTTTTTTTGAGATGGGGTTTCATCATGTTGCCCAGGCTGGTCTAGAACTCCTGAACTCAAGCTATCTGCAGGCCTCAGCCTCCCAAAATGCTCAGATTACAGGTTGAGCCACTGTGCCCAGCTGTTCGTATTCTGAAACAACTTCTTAAGCCTGCTTTTCACAATTACATTTTTGATTTCTTATTGAGTACAAAATACAGTTCTTCAAGCAGCCTTCGTGGGCCCAAAACATAGCCTCAAAAAGATTTGGGAATGTTAAGAAAATCAATGAATATCCTGGGGTAAAAGTTTTCTTCTGCCAGATTTTAGAAGCAAATGCAGATGACTTTGACTTTATCTGTGATAATATAACCTTTTTTTTCAATTCTCCAGTAGTTCAGTTAAGAGAGCTGCTTATTTAAAGCTTAAACATTCATAAGAGAGGTAAGTGCAGGAACAACCCTTGTGGAAAAATAAATCTATCTAAACACTGTTATCTCAGAGTGATAGATTAACTTTTTAACACCTTCTAACTACCTCAAAATAATTCTCAGATTAAGCTTTTAACACCTTCTACCTCCCTCAGATATAATTCTCAGAAAGACAAGCAGAATTGTAACTCATCTTAAATATATAATCATAAATATTTTCTGTTTTAAGAGACTTCTAAAAATTTCAACATTCTTGATTAGAATTATTTTAAATGGAGTTACTACAGATTCCTTCAATATACCCTCTCACTGTTGGAATTTGTAAAAATAAAAATTTTAACTTACCCACAACACATGAACTTTCTGTAAATTTATATCTGCCCCCTAAATTTATCTCCCATGCACACCCTTTATTTGGGAGGTTGAGAACAGAAAGCTACATGAAATCAGATCCCCTGATTTCACTTTATAGCACAATTACTTTTAGCTGTGTGACCTTGAGCAAGGAATTTTACCTTTTCTGTGTCTCAGTTTATTCAAGATGAGGATAATAGGACTTACCATCACAAGACATTGATGGAAGGATAAAATGAGACATCTGCCCTTCAGGAATCTGACTCCAAACTTGGATTTATTAAGGAATAAATTTTGTAATCATTGAAATAATATGTATCTGTTTGATACAATATTTAAAATACTTATGATGTTTGAAAATTTACAGGTTAGAGTATTTGTTAAATTAGACTTGTGATTCCATTTAAAATGTGTAATTTAGTATTTGACTTCCAATTTTAAGTGTAAATGTACTAAAGAATTTGGCTAACCTGGTAAGTAATATTGGAATATTTAAGAACAATGAAATAAAATAGAACACGGTGACTCTTTAGTGATTTTTAACTATTCATTTATATTATTTATTGATATATTATTTATATTAATGCATTTAGACTTTAAAACAACTCTAGAAGTTATGTACCAGTTTTGTATTTCCTCAATTTTAAGCTACACAATTGGATTCTTCTTATAATCAATTTCTTATAATCAATGGCATGTTAAGTGTAATTAGCTGTGGGTTTTCTCTAGTAATTTATAAATTAACGACATATAATACATTTGATGAAATATAGCATTATTCCCATTTTACTGATAAATCACGGCAGAGAGGTTTAGTAACTTGCCCAAGTCATACAGTTGGTTAGGAAAACAGCTGGGATTCAAATCAAGGCAGCCTGACTCAAAGGCTCAAGTCTGTGCTCTTAACCTCTATGTCTTACAATAACAGTCTCACATTGAGGACTACACAGTTAGGAATAATGGTGTTTCATACATTTCTGCATTTGAAAATATTTGAATATGTCCATCCTTGGATTCTAATTTCATTCAGCATACCCACTATCCAAACTATTATATTCAAGCTCTAAGATGGCATAGAAAGAGCACCATATAATCAAGTAGACTTTGGATACCACCATATGGATTTGGGAAACAATCTAATTTGCACGTGCTTTCTTACCATCTACACTAGCATCATCCACCAAAATGATTTCCTTCAGCAGTATTGCAGGTGAAGAATAGAGCACACTGTGGACAGTTCTAAGCAACGTGGACCACGCTTCATTATGAAAAACTATTATGACGCTGGTGGTGGGCAGGGGAGGGCAGCGCTTAAATTTTTGTTCAATACATCTAGAAGAAGTCAAAGAAGTAGAAAACAATTATAAATTTTATTATTTTATTTCACAGCTATACCATTGCTAACATTATCATTATTGAATACTTATCACTGAAAAATGATAGTTTTCTTCTATGTAATATAATCTCAATGCTATATAAAACGTAAATAAATCAAAACAAATTTTTTACAAGCAAATCACTCACCCAGAGATGATGTCCACCAACAGAGATGGCAACACATCAAGAATTACAACATGTTATTATAGCATTCCCAATAATATAATTTTAAATACAAACAACATCTTAAATAATGAAAATAACCTACAATGAGACAGCATGTAAAAATAACAAATCCTTATAATTGCTCAAATAAAAACCAAATTTTTCTTATTTCATGCAGAAATCATCCATTTTTCATATTTGCAACTTTAAAAATTGTACCACCTTATTAAATTTTTCTTTTTTTTTGACCGAGTCTTGCTTTGTTGCCCAGGCTGGAGTGCAGTGGTGTCATCTCGGCTCACTGCAAGCTTCACCTCCCAGGTTCACGCAATTCTCCTGCCTCAGCCTCCCAAGTAGCTGGGACTACAGGCGCCCACCAGTAGGACTACCACGCCCAGTTAATTTTTTGTATTTTTAGTAGACATGGGGTTTTATCATGTTAGCCAGGATGGTCTCAATCTCCTGACCTTGTGATCTGCCCGCCTCGGCCTCCCAAAGTGCTGGGATTACAGGCGTGAGCCACTGTGCCCAGCCTATTAAATCATTTTTATAAAGATCATCTTTAATTACATATTTACCTAAGTATGTAATGTAGGTTTCTTATTTCCTAGGCTTATTGAATCAATTTACTTAATCTGCATACAGAATCAAAAGGGAAAAAATAGCTTTACTGTAAAACCTATGTTCTTCTTAATATTATTTAAATTTACTCATGGAGATAAGAGCCCAACACCCTTCAGTTGCTCTGCCAGGGCCAATGGGGAAACTGTAGCTTCCAGTGTGATATTAGGGGCCTGAGAAAACCACCCTAAAAAAAGATACACAAATTATCCCATTAATTACTTTCATAGTCATACCTCAACAGGAATGTCTCTGATACCCTTTTCTAACAGCAAGTCTTTCGAATGGAATATTTGTAGTGATAAAAAAAGGAGTTGGATTGGAGCAAAATATCAAGAGAAGATGTCAACAACAGATTAGAAAAAGGAGAGGATGGGTTCTGAGTGAAAGTGGCATTGCTCTTCAGTTTCTTCATGATTTCAAAGCATGATACAGGTGCACGGGCAGAAAAAATAAGCACCTTCATCATTCATAAATAAAAATAAATTATTTACTCTAAATTGAATTTTTGATAAACTACCAATTTTAAAAAAGCTCAAACACAAACTATTCATGTACATACTTGAACCACAATTACACAGAAATAAATAACTAAATATAAGCTTATATTTTGAACCCATAAAAGTTTATAACCAACATAAACTAGAAGGAAAAATTACGAAAAATTCCATAGTATGGTATTTTATTTTTAAAGGAAAAAAAAAAAAAGAGGAAACTCTTGATTTGTTATAAGCATTTTGAGGAGAAAGTGAAATTCTAGTTTAAGATTTTTTTCCTACCTTTATTTGCTATGTGGTTAACTAATATAGTATTAATCAATAATTATAAAATGGTTTTGAAGATTTAAAGTGTAAAATGTCACAAAAATTCATACTAGTAAAATGTTATCACTTTAATCTTGCAAAAGTTTCCATCAGTTTAAACTAGGATTTATTTGCTTAACTGACAACTGTTACCAATATCAAGTAAAAATGTCATGTTATATCATTAATATAAGTAATAAAATTTCACAATATAATTTCATAATCCATTCATTTTGAAACAATTAACATGTTAAATGTATGCTTTTAAAATAGTGCAATTAAAATAACTTGCCAAAGCGACTGTATCATTCCAGTCAAACCATTTGAAAAACCTGGCACATAGAAACATGCCTAAATTATCAGTCACATGACCATCTGGCTTTGGAAGAAACTAGATCTTTATTTCTAATGAGCATGGAAAACATTAGCAGTTCTTCAGAAAATATGTTATTTGCTGATACTGGCTACATTCGAAGTACAAAACAAAACTTTTTTTTTTTTTTGAGACAGAGTCTTGCTCTGTCACAAGGCTGGAGTGCAATGATGCAATCTTGGCTCACTGCAACCTCCGCCTCCCGGGTTCAAGCGATTCTCCTGCCTCAGCCTCCCAAGTAGCTGGGACTACAGGTGCACATCACCACGCCCAGCTAATTTATGTATTTTTAGTAGAGATGAGTTTTCACCATGTTGGCCAGGCCAGGCACGGTGGCTCATGCCTTTAATCCCAGCACTTCGGGAGGCCAAGGCGGGTGGATCATGAAGTCAAAAAACAAATTGTTACCACCTGTACAAACCCTGTCCAAAGTAAGAAATAATTAAATCTTCAACTCCAAAAATGTTGTTAATGTGCTTACTTGTTTTTCACTTACTTAGTGATTAACACTATTGAAAAAGTATTGCAGCTTCTTAATGCTATATTGGGAGAAAAAAGCTCATTTTGAGCTGTCACTGATTGTCATGTCAAAAGAATAAAAATCAATCAGACTAGAATAGCTCAACAGAAATCTAAGTTACACAGTTTCAATGTTAAGGGACTCACATAGTTGGATCCGGTATTGATAATCCTAAATCTAGAAAAACCTCAGTGAAACAATAGACCAAAAGTTATCTTCAAGTTCACTGCCAAATGTAATTCTCTAATATCCAGAAAGCAAAGCAAAATACATAGGCATTGTTTGCTTCCAGTTTGCTTATCTTGTACTCTTTTTTTTTTTTTTTTTTTTTTTGGAGATGGAGTTTCATTCTTGTCGCCCAGGCTGGAGTGCAATGGCACAGATCTCTGCTCACGGCAACCTCCGCCTCCCAGGTTCAAGCGATTCTCCAGCGTCAGGCTCTCGAGTAGCTGGGACCACAGGCACACAGCACCCTGTCCAGCTAATTTTTGTATTTTTAAAAGAGATGGAGTTTCACCATATTGGCCAGGCTGGTTTCGAACTCCTGACCTCAGATGATCTGCCCTCCTCGACCTCTTAAAGTGCTGGGATTACAGGTGTGAGCCACCGAATCTGGCCCATCTTGTACACTTAAAAATCTACCGAGGGGCTGGGTGCAGTGGCTCACGCCTGTAATCCCAGCACTTTGGGAGGCTGAGGTGGGAGGATCACTTGAGGCCAGGAGTTTGAGACCAGCCTGGCCAACATGGTGAAACCCCGTCTCTTTTAAAAATACAAAAATTAGCCGGACAGGGTGCTGTGTGCCTGTGGTCCCAGCTACTCGGAAGCCTGATGCTGGATAATCGCTTGAACCTGGGAGGCAGAGGTTGCAGTGAGCGCAGATCTGTGCCATTGCACTCCAGCCTGGCCAACATGGTGAAACCCCATCTCTATTAAAAATACAAAAATTAGCCAGATGTGGTGCCGCATGCCTGTCATCCTAGCTACTTGGGAGCTGACACTGGAGAATCACTTGAACCCGGGAGGCAGAGGTTGCAGTGAGCCGAGATCACACCACTGCACTCCAGCCTCAGTGACAGAGAAAGACTCCATCTCAAAATAATAATAGCAATAATAATAATAAGAAGAAGAATGAATAATCTGCTGAGGGCGGGCCAGGCGCAGTGGCTCATGCCTGTACTCCCAGCACTTTGGGAGGCCAAGGTAGGCAGATCACCTGAGGTCAGGAGTTCAAGACCACCCTGGGCAACATGGTGAAACCCCGTTTCTACTAAAAATACAAAAAATTAGCCAGCTGCGGTGGCAGGTGCCTGTAATTCCAGCTACTCGGGATTGTTCACAAAAAATAGGGCATTCTGAAATATAATTAGGTACTTAAAGACTTTGAGTCAAAGTACTCACAAAGACTGTGAATTGGTTTACAAATCTATAAAATATTATCCAACAGTTCCAAAATCTTGGCATATTTTTAAACATTTTTATTCTAAAGAAATACACAGAGAAATGGAAACAATTCTTCTACCTTCTGCATTTCCCATAAAAATTGTCCAATAATTCCCCCTAAATAGATGAGAAAGCTACAGTATTTAGGAATAAAGGATTTCCTTGTGGATAGCAGTCAGATCTAGAAATCAGTTTTCTAATTTCCAAGCTAATAATTTTCATATCTGTACTGCCTCACCAAATAGGGATATGTAGCCTCAATCATTATAAGCAAAAAATAAATACAACAGGTTAAACAAACAGTATTTGCTGATTTCCTGCCTTAGAGTAGCTAAAGAACAGGCAACTTCCTTAGCTCACCCTTCTGTCCCCTGCAAAGCCTGATGATAAAGAATAAACAATAAATATTCTTCAACATACTCAGGAGGTCGAGTGTCTGGTCCAAGATCTCGGTGCAAAGAAATCCTGTCACTTGCGAAAGCATTAAAACAGTGTTTAGCTTCCCCACGTTCCTTTTCCTTTTGCTCTTCAACACTTAAATTGGTTGTCTTGAATGCTTTACCAGAAGCACCAGGTGCATTTGAATCCTGAGGTGGACGGTCAAGAACAGGCTTCAATTCTGCTGCTGTATAATATCCTTGCAAACAAGGTCTCTCACCAACATCAATGTTTTGCCTGACAGGTGCTCCTATTTGCATTTTTGGCATTGCATCCTTAATATTGTTTACAGCTTCTAGCATTAAATCTAACATCTTGTTTTTGTTTTTCATGTTTCTTTCCATCCTTGATTCCTCTTTGGAATATTGAACACTTACTTCTCTTTGCATTAAAACCAAAACTATAATAAAGAAAAAAACTACTGCACCAAGCTTCCAGAACTTTTTATGGTAATGTCTTTTAATGTGTAATTTTACTAGTCGCTTTAGGTGAGCCATTCTGACATTAAAAGCTTGTCGCTTGACAGATAACAGTTATTTCTTCTGTTACTTATATTTTTTATCATAGATTTGCTGAGAAGAAGGTATCTTTAAATGGTAGTACCTATAAACAGAAATGATAGATGGTATTAGCAGCTATTCAGTCCTACAGGCATGGCTCAATTCATTCATTTAACCAAAAACCGAACATAAGCTACCAATGTACTCTTATGGTTAACGAGAATACAAAAATATCTTGTCCTCAAGACAATTACACTTTTGGAAGAAAATAATTGTTACGATTTACTACAATTTATTGAGGTTGCAAAATATTGATATTCGTCTCCATTCAAAAATACATTCTTTTTAAACTCTAATATCCACTATTTATAAAATTAATTTTATAAATAGGTACTACCAGGCATCCACCTAAAATAGTGGCCTTCATTTTATGTAGTTTACTTTCAAACTAAGGTCTACTCCAGCTTAACCAATGATGATAATATAGCAGTTTCATCAATAAGTAAACTACCATTCTCCCAGATTTTCTGACCCAATAGTACTTGTGAATCCTGAAGGAACCCCTAAAAACAAGAAAATCAGTGGCATTTAATTTGTTGTTTTATAACAGCTAGTTTTAATAGCTCACAGAAATATAAGATCTAATAGTAAAAAGAGAATTCATTAGCTTTACTTGCAGTGTCTCTAGGGAGCCTATAGAGGTCATTAAGTTAAAAAAGCAGAATTTGGTTTGATAAAATATTGCTTGCAATTGACCCTAAGAACAGGATAGCAAGTTTATTAAACCCTAATATAGGACAATAGGAACAAAGGAAAAGAAAAATAGGACTTTTCAGGAAACGATTACATACTATGAGCCGTGATAGCCAGTCAAGAAATTTGCAGGGACAAAGGGGAGGGAAAATGCCTGTTCCTCCTATGGTCTAAATACATTTTAAAGGAAATATCATTTATAGCAATGAAAATTAACTTTTGACACCTTCTTTAACTTCTCTTCCAAAGTTCTCACCAAATTTAAAGTAAGAAAACCAGATTCCAAGATGGATTCTCTGGTTTTTGGCAGGAAATTTTAAGCGGAATAAACAAAATAGGCAGAACTTAGTTCTATATACTATTTCTAATTCTATATTCTTTTCAGTATGGAGTGGACACTTCTGCTCCAAAAGATAACCCCAATTCTGGCATATATTGCTCATAAAAGTGAGATTCCAATATCTGTGAGCTTTGGTTACTTTAAGAATTTCATGTAAAAAATGAAATGACTGCTCAAGCTTTTGAAAAGAATATAAGAAGTTACAGAACCACACAATGACAGTTGTGTAATTAATTATGTGTCAAATGTTGTGCTAGGCTGTGGTTACAAAATTAAAGATAGCCCTTACCTTCAAGAAGCAGAATTGAAATATAGGAAGTCAGAGGCCAGTCACAAAGCAGTGTGATATGTGTTATGACAGGAGACAAAGAAAGCTACACAGGCTTGGAACAGTGGCTCATGCCTATAATCCCAGCACTTTAGGAAGCTGAGGCCAGAGGATGACTTGAGACCAGGAGTTTGAGACCAGCCTGGGCAACATAGCAAGACCCCATCCTACAAAAAAATACAAAAAGTAGTCAAATGGGGTGGCACACGCCTGTAGTCCCAGCTACTCAGGTGGCTGGCTGAGGTGGGAGGATGGCTTGAGCTCAAGAGGTTAAGGCTGCACTGGGCTGTGATTGTGCCACTGCACTCCAGCCTGGGTAGCAGGACAATACTCTGTTCCAAAAAAAAAAAAAAAAAAAAAAAAAGAACGAAAGAAAAGGTAAATAGCATAGAGGGTCAGGAGAAATGTTAGAAAAATTTTCTTAGAGATGACACTGTTGAGCAAAATCTTGAAATACAAGTACATTTTAGGCAGGTAGACAGGAGGGAAAATAGAGAGGGAATATCAGATGCAAAACCATAAAAGCAAGAAAAAGCATGATCAGTCCTTCAGTACAGCATAAGTGGAAGGCACAGGGAGAGAATGACAACTGATGTGGCTCGAAGGTCAGTTAAAGATCAGTTCATAAAGTCTGGTACATCTTTCAGTGAATTTGGAAATTATCAATTTTTTCCAAAATAGATGGAATAGAGAAAACTGTTTTTAAGAAAAGATCATAATCCTCACGCCTATAATCCCAGCACTTTGGGAGGCTGAGGCGGGTAGATCACAAGGTCAGGAAATCGAGACCATCCTGGCTAACATGGTGAAACCCAGTCTCTACTAAAAATACAAAAAATTAGCCGGGCGTGGTGGCAGGTGCCTGTAGTCCCAGCTACTTGGGAGACTGAGGCAGAAGAATGGCGTGAACCCGGGAGGCAGAGCTTGCAGTAAGCTGAGATAGAGCCACTGCACTCCAGCCTGGGTCACAGAGCGAGACTCTGTCTCAAACAAAAAAAAAGAAAAAAGAAAAAGAAAAGATCATAATCAAATTTCTGTTTTAGAAAAATCACAAGTTTTTAAGCCCCAGTAAAGGTGATGGATATTAATGAGATGAGGGGGGCCAAAGGATGGAGTGGAATGATTTCAAGAAAGTCCAGGAAGTGGAATCAAACAACGGTCTTGGTGAGAGAAAGGGAAGAATGGGAGATGAATGGTGATATGGTTTGGCTGTGTCCCCACCCAACTCTCACCTTAAATTGTAATAATCCCCATGTGTCAAGAGCAGGGCAGATGGAGATAATTGAATCATGGGAGTGGTTTCCCCCATACTGTTTTTGTGGTCATGGATAAGTCTCATGAGACCTGGTGGTTTTATAAATAGGACTTCCCCTGAACATGCTCTTTTGCCTGCCATCATGTAAGACGTGCCTTTGCTCCTCTTTCACCTTCTGCCATTATTGTGAGGTCTCCCCAGCTATGTTAAATTGTGAGTCCATTAAACCTTTTTTTCTTTATAAATTATCCAGTCTCTGGTAAGTCTTTATTAGCAGCATGAAAACAAACTAATACAAATGAGTAAAGTGATAACATTAACAAAGGCAAGAAACACAAGAAGCAGCATAGATTCAGGGTAGGAATTAAGGAGATAATTTGTTCAGTTTTGGATGTAGCAAATGTAATATGCTAATGGAACTTCCAAAGTGAGTTTGGATGAGCAAAAAGATATATGGGACAGGAAATTATGAAAAAGCTCTGCAGTAGAGATGAAAACTTGAGTCCGTCTTGGGGTAAATGTAATGTAAAACAAATAGGACAGAGAAATACCTACATTTAAGGGTAGAAAAAAAGAGACTGACTGGAAAGAAAGTCCAATTTTTCCAATCCTATGAAGAGTGGGGTGTGGGCAAAAAAATAAAAAACACAAATGAAAACACAGATAAAGTATCCATGTCAAGTGGAGGTAATTTTACAATCTTATCTCACACTTGAGAGATGTTAAATGTGTAACAGTTGGTTGACCTTTAAAATTGAACTTCATTAGACCTGGTCTAATGGGCTTTAGTGAAAAATGAGAAGAGAACCTTGGCAGAAAGAGTAGTTGTAGTCATGCCTTCAAGATCCTAAGGCTTAGGATTCAGGGCACTTCCAGAATAATAGGGCAGTAACCTCATCTATGGGGTTCCAAGAAGGTAAGAATGGGCAAAATGCTGGGGTCTCACAGGAAAGTGGTTCCCAGTTGATGAACTACAGCCTCATCCCCTCTAACTGTATCTTGACGAAAAGTAGACATTCATCAACCTGTGTTCACCTCCTTTCTGTTCCTAAGAGAACTAGCCCTCCCCCCCCCCCGCCAAAAAAAAAAAAAAAAAAAGGCAAAAATAGATAGCCTTCCCCAGGGCTATCTAGTGATACTCAATTTTTCTGTAGCTAGAGGTAGGCTAAATTAGGAATTTGAGAAGAATTGAGCTGGTTTTCCTGAGATATTTTGACAGAACATGGAAAAAGAGTTCAGAGAAAGCACAGAATAGGATGATATGACAGAACTAGATTCTTCCACAGTAGTGATAGTTTTCCCAAAACATTTTATGTCAGAAATCATATCTGTGGTTGGGTGGGAATTGAAAAGAAGGATAGAATTAATGATGCCGATGGAAGAGAGTTCTTTTTAGGAATAAATCATAAAGTAGAGGAATTCTTCATCAGAAGGACAGTAATCCTATCATTGTGAGTACATGTGTATCTATGTAAGGACCCACTCAGTTAGTAGGTTTTAGTTTGGGACGCTTATAACAAAGGAGTCAAGGAAAGCTTACGAAAGACATGGATAGCATCCTATTCATGACTGTTTTTCTGGCACTTACCACAATGTTGGTAACACAGTAGGCACCCAGAAAAATTTGTTCACTGGAAAAAGGAAGAAAGAGGACAAAGATTTTATCAGAAACAACAACAAAAACAATCCTTAACTTGTGTTAAATGTTAACTAGGTCCCTGGTATTAAATGACATTTAATACGTAAGTTCTCACTCTCTCAGCAATATTGTGAAGTATTATTATTATTATTATTTTGTAGAGATAAGATCTTGCTATGTTGCCCAGGCAGACTGACCTTGACCTCCCCAACCCTCCTATCTCAGCCTCCCAAAGTGCTGGGATTACAGGCATGAGCTACTGCGCCTAGCCCTTGTTATTCCAATTTTACTGACTGATATGGAAAGTCAAAGAGATTAAGTGGCTTGGCCATGCCAGTTCAGTTTAAGACCAGCATTTTTCTAACTGTGTTCAAACTCAGGTTCAATGTAAAATCCTGAGCTTTTAACTGAAATTATCTAAAATAAAATGTTTAAGAGTCAAGAACTGATATCCTAAATAAAAGGGATAAGAAAAAAAAACTGAGGAAAAACCATAAAAACTATAAATAGCTTCCTATCATTGGGTAACGTTTTACAAATAAATGATTTTAAAACTTTTCAAAGTACCTTTTCAGAAATAAAGGTTGAAAATAAGGTTGTAGATCTTAAAATGGAAGATTAAGAAGTTGAGAACCTTACAGAGGCAGAGCCTAGAAATAGGAAGATGATGTTTTGATCTTTTCAGACTATTTCTGAATCTTCTCTTATCAACCCTGATCACTTAAAGATTCCAACATCGATGGGATTTTCATTATGACTTTTCTGTACTTTGCTGTTAACGTGCAATATCAGGCTTCCATTAATGCTGAATGACACTCAACACTAAGCATCTCTATCAGTTGTCTTCAATTCTGGATATACATTAGTGGAAAGCTCTTAAAAAGTAAAGTGCCTTAGACTTCACCTCTGATTTAATTGGTGTGGGGGCAGGGCACATACTCTGCTTTTGTTGTTACTTTACGCTCTCCAGATAATTCTAACAAGCAGCGAGAGTTAAGAACTACTTGTCTAGATCACAAGATTTGGGCAAATCAAAACTACCATCTGATAAGGGTTATATCTGTCCAAAGGCAATCGCATTACTAATTTCTAATATGCCAAAGATGAGTGTTTCAAAATAGATTCTTGATGTAAATGAATAGAAGTTATTTAGACTTGGAGTGGAGATATATAATAAAATCCAAAGCAGGAATGACCCACAGTTTTCCAAAAGGACACAGGGACTTATGCTGATATAAATGAGGCACTGAGGTTTTATTGCAAATTATGATTCTATAAAATCATTTTATAAATATTTTATTCCAATCATAAAAATGGGAAAATTGATACCTGAACAATGAAAGACATAAGCCAAAAGACACACAATAAATGAATGAGTAAAATGAAACCAGGATTCTTAATTCCTTTTTCTGGGAATAATGCCCTGTTCCTTGTCAGTACTACCTGCCAAATTGGAAGACCTACGTAAAAACAGCTCATGAAGCAAAACAAATCTCTCCTACAATCAACTTCCAGTTGGACTCTGAAGTTTGAGAATTGATAAGAAAAAAACCAGCCCAACAGCAAACTCAGGATATAACATGTCATATTTGCACATTAGAAATGATTAGCAGATAAAGGGTTTGTTCTTCTTGTACACTTTCTAAAACCTTTAAACGCTGTGTCCAATATGGCTATTTGCTAATTACCAAAGATCAGATTTACAGAGGAAGAGAAGTCAAAAATCATAAAACAGTTTTTAAAAACTTAAAAAAAAAAAAAAAATTTCAGAGATCTTCTAAATTCTAAATTCTTATGAATTTCTAAGAGTGAAATTCAGAGACCTGGTTTTAAAAAGTTATTAATTGGCCGGGCGCGGTGGCTCAAGCCTATAATCCCAGCACTTTGGGAGGCCGAGACGGGTGGATCACGAGGTCAGGAGATCGAGACCATCCTGGCGAACACGGTGAAACCCCGTCTCTACTAAAAGAAAATACAAAAAACTAGCCGGGCGAGCTGAGATCCGGCCACTGCACTCCAGCCTGGGCAACAGAGCGAGACTCTGTCTTAAATAAATAAATAAATAAATAAATAAATAAATAAATAAATAAATAAATAAAAAGTTATTAATCTGTATTCTGGTATATATGTAGACATTTTTAAAAGTCATTAATAGAAATATTCATAAAGTGAAAAGCTAAAGCAATATACACAATTTTAACTGGTTGTGACACTGTGTTAAAATCAATGGATTATTCTCAGGGGTAAAAATATGCTTCCATCTGAAATCTTACAAATTTAAAATAATCTAATTAAAAAGTGGTGGCTTCCAGTTAGCTAGACTACAGCTTCTCAAACTTTAAAGTGACTATGAATTACCTGGGGATCTTGTTTAAACACAAATTGAGAAGGGAAAATATCAAGGTAACATCCATCATGATTGTCCCTCTAGATGGAGAAGCATAGGTTGCAGAAATACTAGTTGTTCATTTAACCTAAAAATTCCAACTGAAGCAATTTTCTGAAGTAGTGGAAAGCAGAACATTATAATTTTACATGAAAGTAACATTTAATGAAATAAGATAGTGGTTCCTTTCACTTCTTGTTTCCATGTTTGTGACAATAAACCATTACAACTCCAGGGGTTTAAAGTCTGGTTCCTGATGAATTTAACTGCCATGATGTCTAATTTGGTATATAAAACTTCCTTACTACTGAATTAAAGCATACTGTAAAGAGTTAGGAGTAACCACACTAAGCAGAAAAAACCACAAAATTACATCCCAATATCCTAATACAGATTATAGATTAAGAAAAGTACACTATTGTGAATTATTATAAAACTCATTGGATCTTTGCCACACATTATCTATCATCTGTATTTCCTAACTGAATTCAAAACAAAACAAAGAAAAACAAAATGTAAAGACCTTGCCCTGATAATAAACCTTTAAGTGCTTGAGTAGAAGTTTTATTATGTGCCCCTCATCTACTGGTTAAAGTGTTAGGGAACAGAGGAGTGGCAAAAAGTCATTTCTGCTTGCATTTATTGGTGGATCAAATCTCATGGTCTTTTGCTGCTGTAATTTGTTAGTTTTGATTATGTTTAAGTTCATGTTTACACCCTTGGCAGCATTTCTTCTGAGCAGGAAGTGGCACGTAGATGTATGACAAGAGACAAACACTGATGCAAAGCAAACTGCATGGAGACTGCCACATTCTGTCTCAGAGCGGGTAGCAGTAGACACACCTCAAAGATCTCAGCTAAAGGCAAAGTAGAGTTACTCTGGGTGGCTGGGCAATGGCACCAGTGGATAACTAAACTACATGCAATTGTTATAAACTAAGAACAGCTTTCTGAACAAAGATATCTGCAGGTTGTGAGACAAAAAGCTGAGTGACAGAGTTAACCATCAGCAACTGTGAGGCACAGGTTTCAATACTGACAAGGACAGGGTGAGACATCCAACTTCTCAGCTACCCCTAGTCAGACAGACATCTCCCTTGTCGTCATCTCTGAATGTGAAAGTTTGCTGATAGAATCTGGATTTGTGAGCTAGCCAACTCTACCTCGACAGTTTGACACAAACCAGTAATTATGATACTACATTACCTGTCAAGGGAGTCACAAACTCAGGGTCTCACATGCTGTTTCCTGCTACGTCTGCACCTGTGAATGACTTTTACATTACGGATGAAAGATATGCATTGATTACTTATGGCATACTATGGAGTAGAGGAATTTTGAGAAGTGATTTAGGTGGATCCAGAGATTATTCATGTAACTGGTATTCCCTCCCCCCCAGGCAGAGGCACTGCATTTTAAAACATTTGTCCATCAGCCGGGCACGGTGGCTCACGCCTGTAATCCCAGCACTTTGGGAGGCCGAGGCAGGAGGATCACGCGGTCAGGAGATCAAGACCATCCTGGCTAACATGGTGAAACCCCATCTCTACTAAAAATACAAAAAATTAGCTGGGCATGGTGGCGGGTGCCTGTAGTCCCAGCTACTCGGGAAGCTGAGACAGGAGAATGGCATGAACCCAGGAGGCAGAGTTTGCAGTGAGCCAAGATTGTGCCACAGCACTCCAGCCTGGGTGACACAGCGAGACTCCGTCTCAAGAAAAACAAAACAAAACAAAACATTTGTCCATCTATTTACCTTGTAAACATAGTTGGTGGCTTTTGGATTAGTAAGGAGATAGAAACCACATAGTAATTTGAACAGAGAGAGTTTAATACAATCGAGTATTAAAAGAGGATTGGAGTAACAGGAAATTGCCTAGTGGGAGTTAAGGAGAATTCTAAAGAATACAGGAGTTGTAAATACAGTATAAGGGGCAACCACTCCCCCTAAGGCTGAAATAAGTGTTCAAGGAAGAGCTCTCCTCTCACCAGGGCTGAGATCCAGAGATGTCTATGGAAATGCCCTAGTTTTGACTACCTGCTAGAAAAGTCACAGAAGTACTTCATTCATGGGATTTATCAGAAATCTGACCCTGAAGTTCCAGAAGAGGCTGTTCACAGCCGGGAACAGAACCCTAGAACTAGCTAAGTGCTGAGGAAAACTGCCGGCTGCTGAGGGAATCTGGAAACACAGAGGTTGTCCCCTGCAGGAGTTTAGTGCACTTTCATGTGCCACACAGGCAACAACAGCTCTGGGCTGGCTGCCTGGGACAAAGGTTGGCAGCCGGCTCCCTAGACAACCAGTCTTGTGGGTCCCCCAGTTGGCATGTGTGGATCTGAGGTGAGAGTTTGGGGAGCAGTGACTTGGGTGACAGAGCAGGTCCATGGTGTCTGTGGCTCAAGGGTACACCACTGCTGCCCAAATCAAGCTCTAAAGAAAGCAGAGTGTGTGGGGGACACCAACTCTAGAAAAAGCTGTGTTCTGCAGGTACCTAGTACTAGAGAAAATCATACTGGGGAGTGAGCAGTAGAGGAAAACCATGCTCCAAAGGAGCTTAGCCAGTGAGCATCACAGAAACCAGAAAGAGAAGCCTCAGTCACTTCAGTGTCCCTCCAGTGCCCTCTACTGACAAGGCTTAACATTGAACAAGCCAGTAAAAAAGAAATATTTACAAGGCCCAGCTCCATTATTACAGAGCAGGCTAATACAGTAAATTTGGAACTAAGAGACAATAAACTGATAAGCAGCAAAGTCTACACTTTTGATTACTCAGCTTCCACATGCACCCTCTCCCACACACTTAAACTCCTACACAATAACAACGCAATTCTATATTTCACCTAACAAAGTCTAACTGTCGTTCTTTATAAGTGAAGAAGTTCTATTGCCTCAAAAATGAGAGACATAGAGTCCTAACAGCCATTGTAGCCACTGCTGCGACTCTAAGTTACTCCTTAAATTGTGTCACAGTGTCACTAAATATTCTGTTACCTAATACTTTACTATTTTGTAAAGTTGATCTCCAACGGCTTCTATTTAACAGTTTTTAAAATGAAAATGAGAGAGAATAAAATTGTTAATATATACCAAAAAAAACCCTAGATACAAGAAGCAAAGAAAAAATGTGCATTGAACCTGGGAAAGCTGATGGAAAAAGTTTAAAAAAGAAATATGCAAACCTACAATAATCCTCACTTACCTAATTGGCTGCGAGGTCATAATGAGTATCTACGGCTTCTTTCTTACACTAACTACTACTCTGTATTCACCATGCCCTTAAGCATTCTAGGAGTCCACAGATGTTGGTGATGTCAAGGAAGGGCAAATCCGTATCTAGAATATTTGTCTATTCTAGTGAGGAGAAGTCTCTGCCCCCTTAATGAAGGAAGAAATCCAGTATAATGAACCTGCCACCCAGAGGCTGGCTGATCCCCACAGGGGCTCAATGTTGGTCTTTGCAGATTAGGAACTCAGCAGCAGTGCTATCCCAGTCAACTTTAGAAAGGGGAAGCCATGTTGCTGAGCCCATGCATACACAGCTCCAGTCTTGCCACAAAGACCCTGTTTATGGGCCCACTGAACAAGCACTGAGACAGCTGGAGAGAGAGGCTGACTGATGTGCAGAACGTGTCATTTTGTCCACTTGATTATTAAGAGCCTCCTCTGCAATGGATGTGCTTTTGTGGGCACTCAGATGGGATACAAATTTTTTCAGGGTCTTTTCATTTTGAAAGATTTGTTCACATACCTCTTCCTCAAACTAATGACCTTGTCACCAATCTTCCAATCCTGTTCCTTCCAACTCTGACCATACATACCCCATTAATGAGACTACCTATCGATGATCAATATAGATCTGTATTTGTAGGCATGTCTCATTCCCAACATAGTGGACAACCGTATTGACTGTTCAAATTTCTGCCTACAGAAAGAACGTTCCTTATTGAGTATTATTCACAGTTACTCATGGGTAGAGCTATAGTGCTATACAGTCTAATCTTGGGTAGTCCTAGTGTATTCTTCAGATTCAGATTCATCTGTAAATCAGATTTGAGGCGTTTTGTTTTGTTTTTTTTCTTCTAACAACTGGACTAAGGGAATCGCCAAGAAGCCACAGGCATGAGTTGAAGGAGACGAGGCAATGCCATTAGAGTTGCTACCAAAGAAGTCTGAGTCCCTGGTTCATACAACTTATTGGTTCTATCCAGACCTGCTCTAGTTCTGTCTCATGTACTATTTCCACTCAGTGATATATTGCTGTTGTACATCGCCAACCTTATGGCACGATAGGTCAGATTTTACCTAATGATGGGAAACTTGGTCCACATGGTAACCCATAATTATACATTCAATATCTACCTAGTAGCAAGTCAGAAGCTGTTTACCAAAAAGTAAACCGTTATCTGAATAAAATATTTATTTCAAAATCCTAGATGTCTGCATTGTGATTTTGCTATCGGCACTTTCCAGAGGCTCCATAGAGCATTCCTCTTTGGCACAGATACTAAGAGAGTCATTGAGTTTGCTAGATCATAAAGCTGAAGTGGTAGCATAGCCTGTACTGCTGGGCTTGCTGCAGAGCCTTCTTCTACTTTGATCATCATTAAAAATTGGTAGCCTTATGAGTTACTCTGTAAACAGGTTGAGGTAGCATATTCAAATGTTGTGAATGTTGCCCCTAAATTCAAAAATGACTATTGAGGCTGGGTGCAGTGGCTCATGCCTGTAATTACAGCACTTTGGGAGGCTGAGGTAGGTGAATTGCTTGAGCCCAGGAGTGCAAGACCAGTCTGGGTAATATGGCAAAACCACATCTCTACAAAAAAAAAAAACACAAAAATTAGCCGGGTATAGTGCTCACCTATGGTCCCAGCTACTCAAGAGGCTGAGGTGAGAGGATTGCTTGAGCCCAGGAGGCAGAGGTTGCAGTGACCCCAGACCTCACCACTGCATTCCAACCTGGGCAACAGAATGAGACTCCCTCTCAAAAAAGAAAAAAAAAAAAAAAGTCTATCGAGCATAGTGGCTACTGAATGCCCAGAAATTTTGCTGAATTTCTCTGGGGCTGATTTGTCACCCTCTAATTCTTATATGCTCTACAAGGATAGCTAAAGTATTTGCTACTTTCTTCTCATCAGAGACAATCAGCATAATATCATCAATGTAGTGGATCAGTGTGATGGCTTGTGAAATGTTACGATGACTAAGATTAAGAATTGATCTAGCCCTGAGGCAAGACTGTGAAGCCATATTGTTGGCCCTGCTAGATAAAAACAAATTGTTTTGGGTGGTCCTTGTAAATTGGCAGAAAAAGATATTAACTAAGTCAATAGCTACATACCAAATGCCAGGGGCTATGTGGTTTGATAAGGATATTACATCTGGGTCAGCAACTACATTTGGAGTCACCCAATAATTAAGTTGAGGGTAGTCTACAGCCATTCTCTAAGATCCATTTAACTTCTGCCTAGGCAAAATAAGTGAGCTAAATGGGGATGTGATAGATATCACAAGTCTTATTTTAAATCTTTGATAGTGACATCAATCTTGACAGTTTCTTTGATAGTGACATCAATCTTGACATCAATCTTGATAGTGACATCAAACTTGACAGTTTTCCTCATGGATTTCCTTTTGATTTACTATCTTTGAAGAAAGGGGAAGTTCTAAAGTCTTCTACTTAGCTCTCCTATCACATGGTCCTCCCTCTATGGGTTAGCAGGGGTGTCCAATCTTTTGGTTTCCCTGGCCACATTAGAAGAAGGATTGTCTTGGGTCACACACAAAACACACTACCACAATAGCTGATGAGCTGGAGGGGAAAAAAAAATAATTACAAAAAAAATCTCATAATGTTTTAAGAAAGTTTACAAATTGTGTTGGGCCACATTCAAAGCCATCCAGGGTCACATGTGACCCTGGGCCACAGGTTAAACAAGCTTGGTTTAGAGAGTCAATATGGAGATTCTGCCAGTTACCCAGTATGTCTACTCCAATTATTCATTAAAGAACTGGGGAAATAAGCACAGGCTAGATCTGCTGACCCCCTGGACCCACTATGAGTACAGCTGGAGCTAAGACTCCATGTGTTACCTGAGCACTGTAAGTCTCCACTTTGAACAGTTGGCTACAATACTTTTGGGTCCCCCTAGGAATTAGTATGAAAGGTCTGATTATTTCTTTTTCCCCAAAGCATAGTCTCCGGTAAATGGCTACAGTTCCCTTTGGGGCAAAGCTCTGGGAGTGTGAATTGACTCAGACCTGAAAACTGAGTAAGATGCTGTGCCTCTTGATTGTAGCAATGAAAGTTAACTTTTTTGCTACCAGAGCTAGAGTTTTTCCTATTATATAGATGAAGGGATGCTATAGTACTACTTATGTAAATCTTACTCATTAGCTACCACTAGGCATATACCAAAGACAGTATCTCAGCTCTCAAAAACATCTGCAAGCCAATGTTTTCTGATACCTCTACGTCCCAGTTTTTCATTGTGGGAGATGTACATACTTGGTGGATAATATGTATATACTTGTGGATGTATATATATTTGGTGGATAAGGGCTTACTGCCACTTGGCTTTTGCTGCTATGGAATTTCATCATCTCCAGTGAAATCAGAGAGCCAATTTCAATGGTCTACAAAGGAGAGCAGCCACAGATTTTTTTCATGGAAAAAGGGAATCCCTTCACTAATGTACTACTTAATACTTTAGTGAAAGAAGTATCTACTGGGCCTTTTTATGGCATGTGTTTGGAGGATGGATAGATAGCATTCAATTAATTCAACCAAACATTCCTTTTTTGAAGGAGTCCAAACACATACAAGCAGTAGGCAATTTCTCTCCATTCATTCTTCCTTTGAGGCCCCAAGAATATTAAGGAATAGGGAGTGAAGGAATAAAGAAGATTGCTTGCTCAATTGTTATCATTTTGCATTCAACTTTCTACAGGTTTACCAATGCTGATGTGATAGATACTCCTCCCCCACCTCTCAGCTTCCATTACCCTGTAGAAAAAGTGTCGACAAACTTTTTGTAAAGGACTAGATAACAAACATTTTTTTTGCTTTGCTGGCCATATTGTCTCTACTGCAACTATTCAATTCCATTGTAGTACAAAAAAGACAGTTTGTAAATGAATGAGCATAGCTGCATTCCAATTAAACTTGTTTTCAAAAACAGGTAGTGCATCAGATTTGATCTAAGAACTATAGTTTGCTAACCCCTGCTGTAGAAATTCTAAAAGACTTCAATCTCAATATTTATGTCTCCCCATATTTACCGCTTCCCCATCAGTTGCCACCTCCCCAGATGTAAAACAGAATTCTTTTCAAGTCTTCCATAACATCAGTTTTTATTATATATAAAATCTGTGTCTACCTTTAAGATTAGGCTATATATGTGCCTAATTTGAAGCAAACAATATCCTTCCACTTCTCCAACTACCATCTGAAATTCCTGCATTATCCACTCTTCATGGTTAAGGTACAAGAAAAACTCCTTTAATATAAAATTTGGGTTGGAAATAAACCAGTCTCAGCCTAAACTTTAATTCTTCTATCAACAGATGGCCTCAAGTAGGGTAATTTTACCCAGAACGATGCATAGTCAATTACCGTATACCATGAGGCCTACTAAACACACACTGAATGCCAAGCTCCAAATAAGGGAGGGTGGGGTGCTTAATTCCACAGGATTTACATTTAATTATTTAGGCAAAGAGAGAGGCCCTGATGAGTTTTAAGTAAGGTGATGACCTAATGAGAACTGAAATTTAGAATGATTATCCTTGAAGTTGTGCTGAACATGGAGTTTTTGGGGAGGTAGAAAAACCTGATAGGAGGCTAAAGGCATTTAGGATACCCTTAAAAGCAATCCAGGCAAGAGATAAATATAAGGGGCATGGAAGCTTGGAAACAGATTTTGGAAGTAGAGTTAGCTGAGCTCAGGAAATGAGTCAATGTGGAGGCTACGGAGGTTGTTAAGTTGTGATGGGTGTTAAAGATGTGTTCTGGGCTGGGCGCAGTGGCTCACGCCTGTAATCCCAGCACTTTGGGAGGCCGAGGCGGGCGGATCACAAGGTCAGGAGATCGAGACCATCCTGGCTAACACGGTGACTCTGTCTCTACTAAAAATACAAAAAATTAGCCGGGCGTCGTGGTGCGCGCCTGTAGTCCCAGCTACTCGGAGGCTGAGGCAGGAGAATGGCGTGAACCCGGGAGGCGGAACTTGCAGTGAGCCGAGATCGCCCCACTGCACTCCAGCCAGGGCGAAAAAGCGAGACTCCGTCTCAAAAAAAAAAGGATGTGTTCTGGACTTGTTGAAAGGTGCTAGCTAGCTAGGTGCTTGTAATCCCAGCTAATCGGGAGGCTGAGGCAAGAGGATTGCTTGAGCCCAGGAGTTCAAGACTAACCTAGGAAACATATCAAGATCCCATCCCCAAAAAGAAAGGTGCTAGCTAATGGAGTGCTTTCTCTTCTGCATTATCTTCAGTGGTAGACCTAGAACTCAAAAATATGAGACCAGAGGCCAGTGAAACTAATGGAGGCAATGATAGAGGGTAGAGTACAAGAAGGAGACTGAGGTCACAATAGAAACAAGTTTTATCCAGTTCAAAATGATGGGTCACATCTGAAAAAACAAAGGTCATGTTCAAAAAGCTCAAAGAAAACAATTTCTATTAGAAACCCTGTCTGCTTTATTAATTGTCCTCTAGAAATGAGCCCACTCTGCCATTAAGTATTTACTATGAGATGTTTTTCCCCCTTTCTTCTTACCTCATTTGACTTAGAATTATCAAACTTGCAGGGCTGCTTACTACTCTAGTCTCTGTCAAATCATAAATCAGATGTGAGGATGACTTCTAGAAATCCCATAGATATGCTAATGCACTAGTGAAATGGCACACCTGTAACTTGCACATTAAAGCATTGTTCTAATATCAAAGGGTTGAAACAAGCTAGAACTCTACCAGTAGGGAAAGAGATAAATTATGATGGAGTAATATGATTAAATATTATGCAAAATAAAAAGCAAAGCTAATTTATATCCTGATATGAAATGATCCCCACAATATAGTTAAATGGGAACAAAAAAAAGCAAGCTTTGTATTTTAAAAAGAAGGAAAATACATATGTATTGTTTTTATATTTTTAAAAAATAGCATTGGTTACCTCTGGAGAAGAAAACTGGTGTCAGAGGACAACAGTGAAAGGAAGATTTATCATATACCCTTCCTAACTTTTGAAAATTGCGAACTTCAAACAACTGGAGTTCACCAACAACTGCAACTACTAACACATGTTTAAGAATTAAATAAAACAGAAAGGAAAATGTGTAAAGGTAGAATAAAGAGTTTTAGGCATGCAATATCTCACATTTCTTAATTCCATGCACCATTTTTCAGGAAGCTAGTGGTGGATATGTGTTTCATCCAAATGAGGGTGTGAATAAAAAGCAAAAGTCATAGTCCCTAAGGAATAGCGGCTGTATCAGAGATGTCAGCAAAAAGAAATTCCAAACAACCACCATGGAACAGGCCTAGAGAGCAACAGTCCAAACGGGGACAAGAGCACAGATTTCTCCAGTAAGGGACCAATAAATCTGTTATGTTAGACTACATGTAAAACCAAGCTGAAAAGATGTTAGAGTACACAGAAATTGCACTCTAATTGACATATGGAAACACTAAGCCAAGTGTTTTCTTAAATGAGTTCATTATTACTCCTAGGATTTTTAAAAAAAATTCTACAAGTAAAGAATCCTACTTGTAATATGCTTGCTGGACTCAGTAGTAAACAATATCTATGTAATCACACTAAATAAATACTAAAATGCAAACAAAACAATGTGAGAATTATATTGGGAGGTCAAGGAGGGAGAGTAGAGGTGGCTGTGTATGAAAGATCTAAATATTTATCTACCATAATGGGAAGTCAGTAGATATTGCCAAATATTGATACATTAAGAAACAGCAGTATAAGTATATTATTTGAAAAGGTAAGTGCTGGAAGAAACATTTAAATAAATGAAAGTAGTTGCTTTTAGGCAACAGGACTGGGGAGATGAGAAAGGAGGGGCAGGGTTGACTGGATTTTTATTGTTGTTGGAAGTCTTTTAACAACCCTATTTTATTTTATTTATATGTAAGCAGGACAAATGTACAATCATGTCCTGGTATCTTCAGGAGATTGGTTCCATAACCCCTGTGGATACCAGCATCTGCAGATGTTCAAGTCGCTTTTATAAAATGATGTAGTATTTGGATTTAACCTACGCACATCATCCCAATTACATTAAATCATCTCTAGATTACTTATAATGCCTAATTCAATGTAAATATTGCATAAATAGTTGTTATACTGTGCTTTTTTATATTATTTTTTATTGCTGTATTACTTTTTTCCTGAATATTTTCAGTCTAAGGTTGTTTGAGTCTATAGACACAGAATTCATGGAAATAGAAGGCGAACTGTGCAGGATTTGGAATTGTATTGCTTGGACTTGAATCTTGGCTCCAATCTTTCACTAACCTTGTAAATAGAGGCAAACTACTTAATCTCTCAATTTTCCTATCTTTAAAATAGGGAGGAAAATAGCATGCACCTCATAGGGTTGCTTTGAAGATTAAATAAGTAAACTCATGTAAATTGCTTAAAATATGCCTGCCATGTAAGTGTTCAATAGTAAATAAGGACCAATACTTATTATGAGAATAAATATAAACTGTTATTACTTGATAAAAATATAAAGGTATTAATAACTAAAATCTATTTTAAAAAATATGGGCCATATATTAATGTCTGCCTCCTTTGTGGGGAAACTTTTGTTTTTATAAGTCAATGCTCTCAGGTACTAAATAGGACTTTATTTCTTTAGGCTACAGTCTTCACTCTAACCCATAGTTAGGGGGAAGGATGTGGTGAGATTGTTGAAAAATTCCAAGTTACAGTTAGGGGTGAAAAAGTGGGAGCTCAAACTGGAATTTGAAGACTGCACGTTAAGTAGTTAGGCCAAAAGGGGAGGAAGAGCCTTCCAGGCAGGGAAGACCACTTGCAAAGACCTAGAAGCAAAAGGAACATAGCAATATAAAAAGATTGGTGGAGCTGGAACAATGATGAGTGTGCTGTGTGTTTGATGGGAGCCAAATCATGCCAGGCCTTTGGGCATGTTAAGGAGTTTGCCTTATCTTAAGGGCCATGAAGGGCTTCATGTAGGATATAACATAACCACATATTTTGAAAAGATCACTCTGGGTGCAAGGTGAGGAATCAACAAGCAAGAAGCCAGAATTAGCTCAGATAGACAAACAGGGAGGCCATGGCAAAAGTCCAGGCAAGAGATGATGATAGAGATAGGAATGAATAAAAGTAGAAGGATTTGAGAAACATTTAGAAAGTAAAACTGACAGAACTTGGCATAGGACTAGCTAGGAAGAGATGAAAGGAGGACTGCTAATTCCAAGAAATCTTTTGCCTCATTTTTGTTTTTCTTTGTTTGGGAGAGGGTTTCAGTCTAGTCTAATTCAATTATATTTTTTAAGTAAAGGCTGCTCCTTTTAAGCTCCTCAACAATAATAATATACTCAATTGTGGAATATGTATCAGCAAAAGCTGCAAGACATTTCAATTACAAAGTTAACTTTTCACTTTTAAATGATAAAACCCCCAGATCTTGGAACAGAACCAAAAGGCCCCAAAATAAAATAGAATTCAAAGTAATGAGATGGAAGTAACAGCAAACCAAATTAAAGACTAATTAAGACAGTGAAACAAGTTTGCTACTCCCCAGTTTCTTTGGTTACTTCCCATTAAAAAGGCAGATTGGGTTGGGCACGGCGGCTCACACCTATAATCCCAACACTTTGGGAGGCTGAGGCAGGCGATTCATGAGGTCAGGAGATCAAGACCATCCTGGCTAACATGGTGAAACCCTGTCTCTACTAAAAATACAAAAAAATTAGCCGGGTGTGGTGGCGGGCTCCTGTAGTCCCAGCTACTTGGGAGGCTGAGGCAGGAGAATGGCCTGAACCCAGGAGGTGGAGCTTGCAGTGAGCCGAGATCTGGCCACTGCATTCCAGCCTGGGCGACAGAGCGAGACTCCGTCTCAAAAAAAAAAAAAAGCAGATTGACTTAAATACTGCCTGCCGATGCCTCTCCCCTCTCTGTGACACTTCTACTCCAAAATTTTTATTCCACAAAAGGCTTAATGGAAAGGGAAATTTCGCATATTTTGCAAATAATCCAAAAGGGGTGTGTGTGTGTGTGTGTGTTTGTGTGTGTGTGTGTGTGTCACAGACAAGAGCAAAAGCAGAGTGTATTTATATCATGTCAAGCAAATAATAGAAGTATACACAGGACACCTCACACTGCTTAGGTATATGTGGAGACGTGGGTCTTCCCAAATGAGGCAAGACCTTCTTGAGTCTTAAGAGTCATTAAGAGCTATAGATAGAGGTAAAAGTAGAAGGAAAGGCATTCTCGGCAGTGAGAAGTGCAAAAGAAAAGCACACACACAAAAAAACAAGAAGTCTATTGCTGGGAAATAAAATGTCGGCTTATGGAGTATCAATCCAGAGTTAAGCAAGTGTCAGATCCCATGGGACCGTTTTAAGGGATATCCTGTAAGCAACAGAAAATTGTTGAAGGATTTTAAGTGACAGGGAGAATTTACATTTCTAAAAAGATCATCCTCATCCTCCAGATGATGGACTTAAGGATGACAACACTATCTGCTGAGATACCAGGTAGGAAGCAGCTATGATACCCTAGTTAAGAGATGTTAAGACCCTTAACTAATGGCCGGGCGCGGTGGCTCAAGCCTGTAATCCCAGCACTTTGGGAGGCCGAGACGGGCGGATCACGAGGTCAGGAGATCGAGACCATCCTGGCTAACACGGTGAAACCCCGTCTCTACTAAAAAATACAAAAAACTAGCCGGGCGAGGTGGTGGGCGCCTGTAGTCCCAGCTACTCAGGAGGCTGAGGCAGGAGAATGGCGTGAACCCGGGAGGCGGAGCTTGCAGTGAGCTGAGATCCGGCCACTGCACTCCAGCCTGGGCGATAGAGCGAGACTCCGTCTCAAAAAAAAAAAAAAAAAAAAAAAAAAAAA
>NC_045444.1:51662874-51674844 GCF_002776525.5 Piliocolobus tephrosceles
AAAAAAAAAAAAAAAAAAAAAAAAAAAAAAAAAAAAAAAAAAAAGACCCTTAACTAGAGCAGTAGAAGTGAAAGAAGAATTTATGACTTGGAGAGAGGTGTAAAATGTTAAGTGGATTCAGTGTTCTAATGGTTGTTGTCTTAGTTCATGCTGTAACAAAACACCTTAGACTGGGTAATTTAAACAACACAAATATACCACTCACAGCCTGAAAGCTGGGAAGTCCAAGATCAAGCTGCTGGCAGACTCAATTTCTGGCAAGGGCACATCCCTCATAGATGGCCTCCTATGTGACCTCACATGGAGGAACGACAAAAGGCTAACAAGCTTTCTCAGTCCTCTTTTATAAGGACATTATCTTTTATAAAAACACAAGAGGCCAAGGCCCTCATGACCTAATCACCTCCCGAAGACCCTACTCCTAATACCAATACACTGGATTTGATTTCAACATATGAATTTTGGAAAACACAAACATTCAGACCATAGCAGTTGTAGAGGCTAAGAAAAAGAGTTTAAAATTACCTCTGGATTTTTGGTATGGCACCTGGATGGTGGTACACATCTATGATTCACTCCCCCAAATCCCTGCAGCAACATGTGTTTCAAAATTCAGGATTTGACAGCCTGTAGTCTCAGCTACTTGGAAGGCTGACATGGAAGGATCACTTGAGCCCAGGAGTTCAAGATCAGCCTGGGCAACATAGTGAGACTTTGTCTCATTAAAAAATCAGATTTTTTTGGATATTAGAAAGGTGATATGGTTTCCATACCCAATGTAAGAGCGTACCCCAGTAGGGCCTGGGGCAGTATTATGTAATCAAACAGCACTATTTCTGCAGCTGGACATAACCCACTAAGTTGGATACACAATCACAATAGCCTCCTGACAGTTCACTCAGGCTTTGCTCCAATTGAGTTCAGGTTTTGCTAACAAATGAGTTAAATTTTGTTTTGCTTTGTTTTCAGAGGCTGATTTTGGAATTATAGACAAGAAATGGTACAATGTACTGCTATCTATCGATAGAATACAGAAAGTGAGCAGGTTGTTTGTTCATTTGTTTGTTTTTTGATGAGATGAAGGTTCTGGTTTGAACATATACAATCTCTGGTGATGAAGAAATGTTAAGGATGTCCCAGAGACAATCACATAGAAAAGAAAATTAGTTTGGGCAGTTTGAAACTGAAACAATTATAGGGAAAACGTTTACTTGGGGGAATATTCTCTATTCAGTGCCAAAAATAAGAGCCCAACTCTGAGAATGACCCAAGGAAATGTCATATAATTGTCAGTAGTCTCTAATGACCTAGAATTCAGAGTCCTACTTGTCTTTGCTTTTCAATAAGTGAATGTACTTTCGTCTCCTGCCACTGCTGGAATTGATTTGAATTCAGTTTTCCCCCGAGTGTACATGAGTTGTGTTACATTTTACCCAAATTACATAGTATGAATTATTTTGATACTAACTAGATGCATAATTGAACAGGTAATTGAAAATACCTTCCTTTTCAATAGGATTTTATATCCATAAAGTATCCATCATTCCAAATGTATTTTTAAACTTGATGAACTAGAGAACTGAATACATGTGAAGATGATTCAGACACTGATCGTTTCCAAAATCCTAAATATGATAACATTTTTCTTAAGAGAAATATTTCACTCACTAAGAATGTAAAGGCACATTAAAATTGAAAGTGTCTACAGAAGGTTTAATTATCCAATCAGAGCTTTCAAGACTACATTCCTACAAATCATTTAGGGATCTATTTTAATCTCTCAATGTAGTCTTTTGGTGGAGAGGGGAAGTGTAATTCCTATAATTTGTCTCTTATACTTGTTTCATAGTAAAAGAGAAAAGCATTAAATATTAACAGAATATAAACCAAATAATAAACTGGCTATACTTTCTCTAATAAATTTTTTAGACTCCACCCAGGACTCTAACTCAGTCATAAAACTTTAAGAGTTTAGAACAGAGCTGGACAGAATGTTTCTCCCTCAAAATTTCACTTAATTCTTACCATCAAAATCCCCTCAGAAAAAAATATTTCTACTTTTTCCTGTTCCCAAATACACTACAGCATGATGAAACCCATTCAACACAAAATATGTATAATGAACAAGGCTTCATACAGTTCTTAAGATTTTAAAGGTTTAATCTAGCACCAAGGTCCTGGAGCCTCAAGCCCTACAATACATGTTTAATTAGGATTACAGTACAGTTTTTAAGAAATAATTTTTCTTTCATGTGAGTGGGTACGTGCCTCTGTGTGTGTGTGTGTGTGTGCATGTGTGCATGTATGACACATAGAAAAAGAAAGCTGGTAGAAAAATCAGCCTTTAAAAAAACAAAAATTCAACAGAATAGTGCTATTTTCACATTGTAGGCTCCAGCACATTCGTGGTCATGAAGAGGTCTAATGCATTTAGACCAATATTTTAAAAAATAAAATAATAAAGAACATCCAAGTTGTAAGGTTAAGCACTGTTTTATATTAATAAAACTTGTTTCATTTATATACACTCACATTGGAGTTTACGGAGTTGAGGCAGAGAATAAATTAGTTATTGAGGATTGCAGTAAAAGAAAAAAAAAGTTTAAAGAAACTTAGTGTTAAGGATGTGTGCTTGAAACCAAAAATCTGGAGTGTTGCAAACGGATGAAAGGCACTGGGTAGCTGCCTCATAAAATATATTTTAAGCCAATATAATAAAAAGATCAGAAGACTAAATAATGTTATCCACATTGACTTAAAAAATTAACTGTGGCTTGGAAATACCAAGAAGGAAATAAAAATCTCAATTGACATGGCATCGTCAATATGCATGCTATTTCACAATGAGAGGAGCATGATGCCTTCACTTGGTAGTCTCCATGAAGTCAGGCATCATTTGGACAAGTAGAAATGAGGGTAAATCAGCGCTGAAGAAAGAGCAATAGACTATTCTGTAATTACAAAGGCCTTACAAATTATATGAAAGAAAAAAGATAAACATCTTACGATAAGTGAGGATGTGGGTGGTAAAAAGTAAGATACAGGAGTCATGAGTCAAGCCACTGGAATGATCATGCCATCTTTGGGTGAAATGAAGTTAGAATACCTCTCTTGGCTTCAATTTTTCACAAATGAATGGTTTCACTACTGAATCTCCAAAGTGAGAAAGGGATCGCGAGAAGGCTAGGGCTGGAAGATATTCCTGATTGTTTTTAAGGCTTTGTTATCTTAATCTAGGAAAGCATTATTTTTCCTATTTAACAGATAGATTAAATCACACCGTTACTCTGGCTAATGAAAACATGTTACATTTCTCACTAGAGGTTAAGAGGAAAGACAGTCTGATAACATCTGCCCAGTAAGTAATGAAGATTAATATTCAGAATTCAGGGAACAACTCCTATATCTAATATTTAAACAGTATTAAGCATATTTATTTCTCTGTATGGAGATGAGATTAAGAGGTCAGGTGAGAGTCTTTCAAGAAATGTAGAAAATTCCTGGTTGAATTAATAATTACGTCCTGTTATGCTGTGGTTGGCTTTTAGATTTCCATCTAATCTTAAAAAGAAGAAGAAGAAAAAAAAAAACCCCACTACATGTTGCATAAGGCATTTTAAGATAAACATACCACTTAAAATATATTTTTAAAATATGCAGAGATAGAACAAAACAAATCTAGTGGAATTGTTATTATTATTAGAAACTCCTCTGTAAAAATGTTGGCTAAAGCAATACATAAAGAAAGATTCTCGGTACAAACTGCTCGGAAAGTTTAACATGCGCTAGACTTCAGATATTAAAAGTTAAATTTAAAAAAATCTGATGGCATGGTGTGACTTTAACCTCATGGATTTTAGCCACAAACTCAAAAAAAAAAAAAAAATACATACAATAAAAGAAGCAACAGAGTTTCCCACAAGCAGAGATTTTTCTAATTAAAATGCTGTCACTTTAATATTTTTTAGCTATAGAATTTGAGTGTAAATGTCTTCATTATGTACTGTAACTTCTCTAGCAAGTTATGTTAACTTAATAACGTTTTCAGAATCGGAAATATTGGTAACTCGATGGGATTCTTAAAACAGAAATAGTTTCTTTGATGAGTTGGAAAGAGAAGGAAATAAAAGTCTAAGGTAAGCGCCAGTTTCACCCTCAATACTTAGGCTTCAGAAAAGCCTAATTAGGCAGGGAAAGGAATTTGGGCCTGGCACACCCAAGCTTAGACGTGGCAGGATCCTGAAACAATTTTTTTTTGAACCTTTGAGTCATATGCCACAGGCAAACCATAACCGCGATATACAGGTCCTTAAGTCAACAGGTCCTCTAAAGAGATGGTGTGTGGTCGGTGCGTGGCAGTTGGATTTCCTCCCGCCACGGAAGAAAAGAACTCTTCTCCATTGGACAGGAAAGTGGGCCCAACTCTGGCTTGGAGAGCGCACCCGGAAAAGTGCAGAGTCGAAACAGAGAGAGAGGGGTGTCTGCGTCCCGGCCACAGAGCCCCTTCCAAACCACTCGGAAACCATTTAAATGGCTCGGCGGCCACGGTTTGTTGCCTAGAACTGTTTGGGGTCCCCGGCTGGGAAAGTTGCCTGGCAAAGCCATGCCCTTCGCCGTCGCGGGATGCCCTCTCGGGCAGAGAGGCTGGAGGAGACAGGCAACCTGTTAGCCGGAGTGGAAGCGCGCCCGCCTCCCGCCGGGCCCTCCCTCTTAGGGTCCCCACGCTGCGACCCTCCCAAGGGCAAGTCCGGGGCCACCAGGTCTTTGATCTCGGTCCAGCTCCTCTGGGGCCGCCCCACAAGGACTGGCGGGGCACCGTGGGCGAGAGGGTGTGACTGGGCTCCCCCCGGGGCGCCACCTGCCCCTCGGCCCGGAGAGCCCCTTTCGGGGTCTCTCCAGGGGCAACGGAAACACTGCTCTCGAGACCGACTCCAGCCGGCCACCTGGACCGTAGCCCTGTCCCCAACATGTGAACCCCCGCGGCTGTCCTCCCGCCTGCTTTAACGCAGCCCAGGGGTACCGCATCTCCCTCCGCCTGTCGCCGGCTTACCTGGTGGGCGGGCAGGGCAGGGCGGCGGGAAGCGGCGGCCGGGCGGGCGCTGGACGTGGGCTGGACTCCAGGTGCAGGTGGCCGCCGCTGCGACTCCGGTTGCTGTCGCTACAGTTGCGGCTAAGTAGAGCTCCTCCTCCGCCGCCGCCTCCTGCCTTCCCGCTGGGCCTCCCGCGTTGCCTGGAGAGGCAGAACCGAGGCTCGGCTTCCTCTTGGAGTCTCCCAGGTGAGCTCCAGTCTGCGACGTCGGCAGGGGCGAGGCCCCGCTCCCGCGCCTGCGCGCCAGCCTACCGCCCCGCCCCGCCCCAGCACTACCTGAGCGCTCCAGGTGAGAACCGTTGACCGCGCGCGCGGGGTGGGGGCGCAGTCCGGGCCAAGCCTGGCTGTTGCGCGGCTTCTCTCTGCGCGATCCGCGAGGCTGCTGCTCCGCGCAAGTTGTGGCTCCCGGTCCGTCTACATTGGAGGAATCCTGCACTGACCTGGTGGCAGTGATCACCTTGTAGCCAGAGCCGTCTGCTGGGTCCTTGGGGAACCAGAAGTTCTAGATTTCCCCCACACGCTTCCTCCCTTCCTCCTCGGTTCGCCAAAAAGAAGGGGTGCGCTGCCTCCGAGGACCACTTCGGTAGGACAGCAACTGCTGGCTCATGTGGTTTCCTCGGGCAGGGTTCAGCAGCTTCTGTCACCAGTTAGGTTTCGTGAGCTTCCTTCCCGTGTAGTCTTGATTTCATCACTTGACTCACTTCAGCGCAGCTAGTGGTTTCCGTTTCTGTACGCGGGCGCTCTGGTAGGGGCGCCTCACGTCCAAAGGAGGAGTCTCCTTCCAAAGAAGAGCCTTTGGTATTTGGCAGAGCCTCGCCAATTTGGGGCGCACCTCCCCTCCCTGGGATGCTCTCAGAAGGCAAACCAATTCCCAGAGGGAAAAACAGCCACAACAGAGAGAACCCTTGCTGTTCCTGTTCGGAAAAAGATTGGGATTTCCTGGAGAAGGCTTGCTTCTACTGTAGGTTCGTTTAAAAACTCCACATCTATTCTGGAAGGGGACAACGCAGACTCCAGGAAGATGGTGGGTTTTGCTGTTTTTAAGACAAAAAAAAAAATTGCTAAACAGTATTTGTTCCGTTTATGACACAACTTTCTGTTTCAGCCTTCCTTATGCTGCTGTAACAAACATTGACACTCCCAAAACCAGGACTTAAAATGACCTTTATACCTTTCCGTGAACTCATTTCTTTGGCTCTATCCCAAAGATATGTAGGGATATAAATCGAAAACTAGCTAAAAACTTTTTGGTGGCATGTTTAATCATATGGTGGCAGGTTTTACTATGAAGTTTAGTTGTGGCCTTCCTCCTACATTTTGACATGCTCTTATGGTGCTTATTTACTGTTTTATTAGTGCTACGCGTGACCTAAAAATAAGGTTTAAAATACAGGTTAATATAGTATCAACAAGTGTATCTTTAGTACTTGACTAGTCTAAGACATTGGTTTTAGCATCCATAGTACTGTTTTATACTATGACACCTATGAGTTAGGTTTAAGACTTTAGTAAACTAGGTAGTTCTATGCTTGTTTTACATGTTGTGCTTATTTTGCAAGCACCAAGGAACCTTCATGTATTTGCAACATTTTAGTATCAGTACCTACAAGCAGTTGCCAAGCTCCCTTTCCCTCCAAAAACAAACAAAAAAATAGCTCAGGAGATACTTGTGTGTATTGATATACTAACTTGGTAGTGTTTTTCCTTAGGTCCAGGTCCAGAACTGAAAATACTAACTACTCAAATTCTCTTCTCCTTCTTCTTCTTCTTCATTGTGCCACTTTGTCGTTTACCCCTAACTGGAGGTTAATGTCAGTCTTTGGAAAATTTGTAAGGTATCCTAAATGAGTAACCAAGAAACCTGTATCCTTTTTCACACACCACCCATCTCTGAATGAAGCAGGAGCCAAAGATTGTCAGAGTTTTGATGTCCCACCAAGCGAAGAGCAACACTTTTCACTGACAATCAGGACAGAGCAGATGGATATAAAATAGCAATCTGGAATCCAAAGACTGAGATGCATTGACAGCAAGACTAGTAACGTCAAATAACAACTGAAAAGAGAAGATAGGGCAGACCTATAAAAAGAGAGAGCCAACCAACAGGACCACAATGCTGGATGAGGAATGTGAAAAGAACAGAAGAAACATAAAAATGATCAGGAGTTACTAAAATTTGACTGTCAGTTTTACAATGGAGACGAACAATTTAAAGAAGGAAGCAGTTTTTCTGAGTGTGGCATTACTTGTGCATGTTCAGTGTCATATATATATATATAGAGAGAGAGAGAGAGAGATCTTGGGGATGAGACCCAAGTCTAAACACAAAATTCATTTATGTTTCATACACACCTTATACACATAGCCTTAAGGTAATTTTATAAAACATTGTAAATAGTTTGATGCACGAAACAAAGTTTGTGTAAAATACTTATGTGTGGAATTTTCAACTTGTGGTGTCATGTTGGTGCTCAAAAAGTTTTGAATTTTGGAACATTTCAGATTTTGGATCTGTGGATTAGGGATGCTCCATCTGTACTATTTTACACAACATTACTTGTACTATTTCATAGCATTCTGAAAGCAAAGTCTTATTATTAATATAAATTTTTCTATGTCACAATAAAATTAAAATGATGCCACAGGCCCAAGAAAAAAAATTGTCATATTGAAATGTTTAATGCCCCAAATGTAATCAGAGGCAGGTTTTTGAAAGTACCATCCTATTCAAAATTATGAAATAAATAATTTATTTCATAAACAGAAGTTAGCATTTCATCATAAAATAAAACCCAGGAACCTTAATGTAGACATGCTTCTCAGAAATAAGCTAATTTTAATAGTATATGTTTGACATATAATGACAGTTAAGATAGAAAATTGGGCAGATTTTACACAGGAAGGAAACAAACATTCTCTCTCACACACACACACATACACACACTTATTCCATACACACACACACACACACACATGACTAGCCACAAAATGGTCATTTGTATGGATTTGAAACAATACTTACTCCTTAATACTTTCTGTTAACATTTAAATTAATGCCAAGATCAGCACCTGGCACTTAGTAGGTACTTAATAAATATGCGTTAAATGAATAAATTGACCCATCAACTACCATAAAAAAAATATGCCTAGTGTCTTGAGCAATTTACAGGTCTAAAGAATGGTTTTACCCAACAGTAAGGAGAAATAATCCAAGACGGGTAAGAACACTAGACTGGTAATCTGAATTACAAAATTCTAAGAACAATAGCTACCAGCGTTCACGTATCTACATTTCAAAAGACACTATGCAAAACAACTTACACTCCTACAAGTTACTTTATGTCTGGCTTAAATATTCTCTTCCACAAAACAAAATAGTGGTACAAGATGATCTCCAGGCTTCTTTACATTCTGATTCAAATAAACTCCATGCCAAGAGAATTGGGCAAATAAATAAACAAATAAATAAAACCTTCTGGATATAGCAATAATAATTAATGGGACAACAAAGATGAAGAAACCGAAATTATTTAACTGAGATCAAAATTTTAATTCATAAACAATAGTTGTAATATATAATGCAATAAGTAAATGTGTAAAGTTACTAAGCCCAACTTTAAACTATTTCAGTTTGTTAATTGTTTAATTGTTGGTTACATAACTTTGCTTTGAAACATACTCTAGAAAGAGTTTTGCCTCATGAGGGGACTAGAGTTTTTAGTGAGGATCTCAAAGTCAGACTGAGAGATTTGGCTCAAAGACTGAACAGATTGGAATAATTTCTTCTCAAAGCAGTAATAAGCATTGAAATGTTATTGATTCAAGCAGAGAATAGAGGTAGTATCACAGTGAAGAGCCACAAATATGTGGGTATTTTTTAAATAATGATGCAGCATAATTCTACATTGTGTTTAAAATATTGCAAGAGTTAAAACAGTGAAAATATAAATAGGTTATTTTAGTATGAACTTTTTTGGACATTGTTTTCTATGATTCTTCCCCCGTAGAATCTCAGAACAATCATCTCAGATTTTCAAAGTGGTACACATACTATGAGGGGTTGACTTAGATTACAACAAAACTATGTCTTGCTAATCTTGTATTCTTAGTACTTGGCACATAGTAGGCACTCAATAAATATTTGATGAAATGTATTGAATATAGTGCATTGTTTCAAGCTTTTAAGCATTAGCCTAAGAGCAAAAAGAAATGTCATGCTGAGTCAGAATAGTATTCAATCTAACTGGCTCTAAATCCTGACAGTGGCACCAAAGAATATTTTGTGGGAAACTATGGTGATAGTCTTGCATGATGTTGACCTCAGTGATGTACTCGGGTATCCCTCACTGACTCCTTTCCTAAATTGATTTCTCTTTTTCTGTAACATGCTTCTTTAAATTGAAAAGAAATTAATATTCTTTACAGAAAAATCAGAAAATACACATAAATGCAAAGAAATTAGCTTTGAAATACTCAGAATTCCTTATACCAAGATGAATCAGTGCTATCAGACCCTTTCTATCATGTATCTTTCCAGATTGTTTTTATTGAAAAAATTAGCCAGAGGTGTGGCATGGAATGGGGAACATAGAGGGATACGGAGACAGGTTTGTAAAATAAAAACTACATCATTCTGGGGACTTGTTTTGTAGCCAAAGTTTTCTACTTAACATATAATTAAATGTCAATAAATTTATTTTACAGTGTTATTTTAATGGCTGCCTGATATCCCTTTGTAAGGATTTATTTAATCTGTCACTTACTGTTGGACAATGAAGATTGCTCCCACATTTTGCTATTGCAAGCAGTGCTATAATGGTCATACTCTTCATCTGTTGAAACATTTATGATGATTTTCTTGTAATTGACTTTTATTTTGTTTTTGTTTTATACAGAGATGGGGTCTCACTGTGTTGCCCAGGCTACAGTTGAACTCCTGAACTCAAGCAATCCTCCTGTTTTGGCCTCCCAAAGTGCTGGGATTACACGCATGAGCCACCAGGCCAGGGATATTTTTGTCTTTTGAGACAGGGTCTTCTTCTGTTGCCCAGTCTGGATCACAGTGGTGCAATCATGGCTCACTGCAGCCTCAACCTCCCAGGCTCAAGTGATCCTCCCACCTCAGCCTCCTGAATAGCTGGGACTACAGGCATGTTACATCATGTCTGGCTTTTTTTTTTTTTTTTTGGAGAGATGAGGTGTTACTGTGTTGCCCAGGCTGTTCTCGAACTCCTAGACTCAAGTAATCCTCCCTCCTCAGCCTCCTGTAGTGCTGGGCTTATAGGCAGGAGTCACCATGCCCAGCCCTGACTTTTATTAAGCCACTTTGTGTCAATTATCTGGATCCTAAACCATGACAATATCATTAGAGGCATCATATCACAAAAACAAGAGGTAGAATATATATTAACAATTTACCATTTTCTATTGGTATGAAAAATAATAAGAATATTAATTCTAGCTCCCAGACCTTCATACAAAGAATGTTCTTTTCAATGAAAACCTTATAATTTTAGAAATAGGGAAATAGAATACCCCACTTATTTAAAAGAAAACTCAGATCTCTTATTTTCCTCTGATCATACCATGGTCAGTTTCCCACCTGTGAAAATCTTTGTATCTTCTAATATGATTTTCTTCCCCCTCTCCAAATCCCCTCCAGCCCAACTGAAGACCCTAGTCTCCCATGGAGCCTTGATATGGTTTGGCTGTGTCCCCACCCAAATCTCACCTTGAATTATAATAGTCCCCACATCTCAGAGACTGGATCAGGTGGAGATAACTGAATCATTGGGGTGCTTTCCCTCATACTGCTCTTGTGGTAGTGGATAAGTCTCATGAGATCTGATGGTTTTATAAATGGGAGTTCCCCTGCACAAGCTCGTCTGACCTGCCACCATGTAAGACGTGACTTTGCTCCGCATTTGCCTTCTGCCGTGATTGTGAGGCCTCCCCAGCCATGTGGAACTGTGAGTCAAACCTCTTTCCTTTATAAGTTAGCCAGTCTTGGGTATATCTTTATTAGCAGCATAAGAACAAGACTAATACAAGCCTCCTGGATCAGTTTAAATCACCTTGATATTTTGTAATTTCAATGCATTGGCATAAAGTAAATTTCCTTCCTCCCTTGGCCCTCACCTCTCTCTTGACTCCAATAACACAAAGGGAGAGTTGCAGAGAGATGCTACCTGGGTTTGACGTAATTTGTTGCCAGGTAAGTTATAATAATTTGTTAAGGAATTCAAGCCATAGAGGATGAGGATGCTCTTTTAGCACGTTAGGTTTGAGGTAACAGGTCAAAAGAAATAGCTTTATTGTTATTAAATTAAAAAGAGAAATAATTTTTATGCATGTTAGAAGGGGAATTTTGAAGGAAATTGTACTTTTTCTGTATACTTACATATTTTACTTTTTATTTACCAGAAGAAAAGGCATTTGCTGCCCAAGGTAGAATCCCATCACCATAGTCCTTTCCTACATCTAATCACAAAATCAGAATGTGCCAATTCTCCATTCCCAAGTAAGTCAACAGACCCTGAGATCACATTCCCTTTCTCCCCTCTGCAAAACTTCAGGGACAGGAGTCCCTGACAGGCAGCTGACATTTGGGGTTGCACACAAAAAGTCAAGTCACTGCAAGAGAAGGAAGTTTGTTTCTATTGGAAGAGTTAGTGTATATAATATAAAAAGTGAGTGAGGATGGGGATATTGTAGTAGGGAAAAGGGCTTAGAAAATGTTTTTTTTGCCGGGCGCAGTGGCTCAAGCCTGTAATCCCAGCACTTTGGGAGGCCGAGACGGGTGGATCACGAGGTCAGGAGATCGAGACCATCCTGGCTAACACGGTGAAACCCCGTCTCTACTAAAAAATACAAAAAAAAAA
>NC_045444.1:51674944-51744002 GCF_002776525.5 Piliocolobus tephrosceles
CTGGGTAACAGAGCGAGACTCCGTCTCAAAAAAAAAAAAAAAGAAAATGTTTTTTTTAAAGGTGGACAGGGGAAGAGTAGAAGGCAAAGAAAAAGTCATCCATGTGGGACATCTTCTGAACGCCCAAGGAGAATCTTTGGGGATACATTCCCCCCAAGATTTAAGGAAGTAACTTCACTCCTGAGAAGAATGTACAGGGAGCACAGAAGCTAAACCAGGAGCAACATCCAATTTCTTTGTCTCTCCTTCTCTTCCCACTGCAAACTCTGTACAGATTTGGCATAATTACCTGAACTTTCTCGTAAAAATCATAGCCTTCATGAAGATCCATTATGTATTTGATTCACAGAAAGTTGGTATTGAATTGTAAAACATGGCAATGAATTTCTCCCTCTCCAATAGGCATGTCATTTTGGAATGTGACTTGCTGCTCTTCTCATCAAGGGTAAAGTCTGTTTCTTCACCTTTTAATCTAGAGTAGCTGTGTGACTTTCTTTGACCAATCAAATATGGTGGAAGTCATGTTGCATGACTTCCAGGTCTAAGTCTCAAAATAGATTTTTCACTTTCTGCTTTCACTCCCTTGGAATGTTGCCCTGAGATCACCACACCATGAAGAAGTCTGGGGTGAAAGGCCATGTGGAGTGAGAGGCTCAGCTTCCCAGATGCTCTCACTGAGCACAGCCACCAGCCACCTGCCAGCTCAATGCAACCTGGTGATGGACCCCAAGCAAATACCAGCAGAAGAATCACCTGGTCAACCCACAGAATCATGAGAAATATTAAACTGTTGTTGTCTTAAGCCAGTAAGTTTTGAGAGAGTGTTTTAACTGTTTCACCTAAGTTTGGTCTCTTAACATGAACATAAGCACTTTCTTTTTGCATTTGTACATCCTTTGTACTCTTCCTGTTCATACAGAGAAAACTTTTGAGATGCAAATGCTCGAATGTATTGGAATTTTAGAAGTCTAAGCCTTGGCCGGGTGCGGTGGCTCAAGCCTGTAATCCCAGCACTTTGGGAGGCCGAGACGGGTGGATCACGAGGTCAGGAGATCGAGACCATCCTGGCTAACACGGTGAAACCCCGTCTCTACTAAAAATACAAAAAAAAAAAAAAAAACTAGCCGGGCGAGGTGGTGGCGCCTGTAGTCCCAGCTACTCGGGAGGCTGAGGCAGGAGAATGGCCTGAACCTGGGAGGCGGAGCTTGCAATGAGCTGAGATCCGGCCACTGCACTCCAGCCTGGGCGACAGAGCGAGACTCTGTCTCAAAAAAAAAAAAAAAAGAAGTCTAAGCCTTGAAGGACTCTGTACAAAACTATGCCAAAAACCATATATTTTGAAGAATATATTCTCAGTCTGAGCCAGTTTTCTATTTCCACCTCAAATCTTGATTATATTGGTGCAGACTGGAGAAAAGAGAAGACAGTTGGGGGTAAGATGGTGGATCAGAGGTGGATATTGACAATGCACTGAGAAAAAGCCCTGTAGCCTCTCACCATGCTGGAATACCATATTGCACAACCTCATGGACTGCCATTTAGATAGAGTAAGATGTTTAGTAATGCGTCTTGACCTTTGAAACCAGACTGGTGAGAGGGCTCACCAACGAAAGTGAAGCTAGGCTCATAGCCCCTATGATGGAGATTGGTAAGACCCCAGAGTTATTCCTTGCCCAATGTTAAGAACAGAAAACATTTCTAAAGAGGATCCTGAGGCAGACAGGCCTTAGGCAGTCCCACAGCCCTCATATGTCCCAGGAAGATGCAGAGAGCCCAAAAGTGGTTTTTCAGTGCAGGTGAGAATGGTTTAGATCCACATGTTTTTGTAAATTAGTTTTTATTGGAAGAGAGGCAAACCCATACATTTACCTGTTGCCTATGACTACTTTGACACTACAATAGCAGAGTTAGGTAGTTGTGACAGAGATCATATGGTACACAAAGCCTAAAACATTTACTATCTGGTCCTTTATTTTTAAAAAGTCCTTATATTAGATGAAACACAAAGAACTGGTAAAACTTAAGCCTTGTGTAATAATACAAAACACAAATAAACCATGTGGACCATAATCGAAAGGCCCATTGTCTTCAGCTGCTGACATTGGGACCAGGGTATAGTGTCAGAGCATGAAAGCCTGATACCTGTGATGGCCTAATTTTCTTATGCAAATGCATCCTACCACTCCCATCCTATATACCTTATGCTAGATAGGATCCATGGAGTTAGCTGCATCTCTAGTGAAACAGGAAAAGTCCCTGATTTTACTGAGATTTAGCAATTGTCACATGGTGTAATGGATTTAAGAGAAAAAAATAATCTTAGGTATAGACATAGGAAAATAATGTTAGATTAAGTTTCTTATATACCTGGTTCTGTCTTCAGAAACTGGCACACACTATAAAGCCTTCCATAGTGATAATTGATAAAAAGGAAATACTTGCTGAATGTTCTGCCTCAGTAGGTTTTCCCTTGGTCTTTTACCTTAGAAAACTGCATGATAGCATTTTTCTATCATTTTTCTATTATTTTGCCATTTCATGTAGGAAGCATGTTATTCACAACTTATGTATTATAAAATCTTTTTCTGATGATGATGATGCTTGTTAATTTTCATCTCCTTCCTTTACTGTAAGTTTTTCTATTCCCTGAGACAACTATTTCTCTCCCTTGCCCTAAGCCCCAAGGATACAAGAGGTGCATAGGAAAACATCTATGAAGTGTGTGGGAGGAGACAACAGGGCAGGGTTCCAGACGTCTGTGGTTTATTGCACATAAAACACTGGAAAGTGCTTTAGATGATAAGGAAGTAACTTGTTGTCCTTTGCAATGGCCTGACATTCTTACAATGAGAAAAATCTTACTCCCCACTTTGAGCTGGGATGTGGGAGCTGGGAGTTCATTTACTGAGTATTAACTCTGTGCCAGGAATTATTCCTACATTATCTCATTCGGTCTCCAGAAAACCTGACGTAACAGGTGAGAAGACCTCAGTGACAAGCTCAAAGATGTATGGCTAAAGAGCTGAAATGTAAAAGCAGGTCTGCCAGACTCAAAAACCCATGCTCTATAAACTACATCATAGAAGTTGTAAAATAATTTTACCTGGAATCCAAGGATAAATAATTTGTCATCATTAGCTTGCCCTTTGGCATTCATAAACAATTTCTACTTTCCCAGTTTTTGTTCCATTCATACAGGAGTAACATGTGGAAGTATTAAGCAATAGAAGGCTTTGTTTTCATGTATAAATTTTACAACATTTTCAAATGTAATAAAGCCAAAATTGTTAATTTCACTTCACATAGAGATTCATTCAAATATAAGATGCTATGAAACAGTGTCATACCAAAAAGCAAACACATTTAATTCTATAATCATAACTGAGGAACACAGGAAACTCTAGATAACTCAGAGGAAAAAGGGAGTACAAAATTGGGTTGACACAATGCTTTTTTAAGAATAAGAACATTGTTCATTTGGGTACTGTATAACTTTAAGTATGATGAGGTTTCTTTAAAAAATTGATTGTAACAATTTTGGTATAATTGTGTAATAACTTGGTATGTGGTATTTTTATTTTTATTTATTTATTTATTTAGTTAGTTATTTTGAGATAGAGTCTCTGTTGCCCAGGCTGGAGTGCAGTGGTGTGATCTTGGCTCACAGCAACCTCTGCCTTCTGGGTTCAAGCAATTCTCCTGCCTCCTAAGTGGCCACCATGCCCAGTTAATTTTTGTATTTTTAATACAGACAGTGTTTCTACTAAATGTTGCCCAGGCTGGTCTCAAACTCCTGACCTCAAGCAATCTGCTGGCCTCGGCCTCCCAAAGTGCTGGAATTACATGCTTGAGCCTATCACACCCAGCCGTATGTGTTATTTTTAAAACATAAAATGATCCAAAGTAATTCTTTATAATATTTTATAGTATAATTTGGTCCATTAAATTATAACTAGAAAAAAATAAATAAAATTCTTCCAAATTGATATACTGATGTAAAAATAAGGGTCTCTCCTTTAAGTCTCTCCATAAACTTATAAACTTTAGTTGAGAGTCAAAGGAGTCAAAGACTTTTGGACCAATAATTCTTTTTTTTTTTTTTTTTTTTTTTAGACGGAGTCTTGCTCTGTCCCCCAGGCTGGAGTGCAGTGGTGCGATCTCGGCTCACTGCAACCTCCGCCTCCCGGGTTCACGCCGTTCTCCTGCCTCAGCTTCTTGAGTGGCTGGGACTACAGGCGCCCGCCACCGCGCGGCTAATTTTTTGTATTTTTCAGTAGAGACGGGATTTCACCGTGTTAGCCAGGATGGTCTCGATCTCCTGACCTTGTGATCCGCCCACCTCGGCCTCCCAAAGTGCTGGGATTACAGGCGTGAGCCACTGCGCCCAGCCAATAATTCTTAACTAAAGCAATTTCTTGACAGAAGCAAAAATGTGAAATGAGAAGATACAATGAATTTAACATCAAAACTAGAACTGTAAGTTTTATCATTTAATTGTATTGAAATACATACAAACCCCTAGATATGTGGAATTTCAGAGGCATTTAAAGAGTCATTCCAAAAGCATATGAAATTATTTGATGAACAGGTCTACCAAAATAAGAAGAGAATACTCATAAATAAAAATATTTTATAATATCTCGATTATAACCGTTATTTCACAGTAACTTTTCCTTTCTACATATTGTGAAACACAATAGACCTGAGACAGCCTGTCAATTTGCTTTATGGAATTTGACTTTTTGCAGCCTCACAAACCACGATGAACTGGTATTACCCGTTTTGCCATTTTATCTTTTTTTTTTAAAACAGCAATTAAACACTGCCACAAAATCATGAAATAATGTTCCAGACCACACACAAGTGGATGAGTTATGAAGGACTGAAGGATTATATTACTTTTAAAATATTTTGCTTAGATAGAATAATGGCAATAAATATTAGCACCCTTTGTTTTATACTTTTACCAAATATTGAGTAGTTTCAAAGGAACACTTACTAAATACATGCAATACATAAGGAATCATAATACAATAAACAACTATGTACCTACTACTTACTTAAAGAAAAATATTTTTGTATCTATCATGGAACCCTCTCAGATCCTGTCACCTCATAATTCTGAATTTTTTTCAATCACTTCCTTGTTTTTCTTTAGAGGTTTACTGCATATGCCTAAACAAAATACTGGTTAATTTCACACTTTTCACAGCTTTGCATATTAATGAAGTGTATGGATATTATTTTGCTACCTGATTTTTTTTGCCCAAAATTGGATACATGAGATTTGTACATGTTGTTACATGTAGCTGTAATTAATTAACCTTCACACTGTATTATGTTAATCCATTCTACTCTTGATGAACATTTGAAAAATCTCCAGCTGTGTGTGTATGTGTGAGAGAGATTACAAATAGTGCTGCTAAGAACATTTTTATACTCTCCTTCTGGTTAAAGAGCATGTGAAAGAGCTTCTTTTGGAAAAATAACTAAGAGTGAAATTGCTGGGTAGTAGCAAATTTACCAGATAATGCCAATTATTTTCCAAAGTGCTTATATAACACACCCTTATGGTTTTAATGGCATGTTTCGTTATTAATTTATCTCTCTCTCTCACACACACACACAGGCACACACACGTAACTCCTTTTCTGAAAATGATTTTATATACTAAAAATCTAAATAATAGTGTTAGTGCTGGCATTTCAGAAAACCTAGAATTGTGAAAGATGTGGTTGATTGGGAATTTTTGTCATTTGTTGCCAGGAAACAAAATATTAAGGAAAAAATGGGAAGAATATTTTAGTTGTATTTTCTATTTTTTTTTTTTTTTTTTTTTTTTTTTTTTGAGACAGTCTCGCTCTGTCGCCCAGGCTGCAGTGCAGTGGCGTGATCTCTGCTCACTGCAAGCTCTGCCTCCCCAGTTCACGCCATTCTCCTGCCTCAGCCTCCTGAGTAGCTGGGACGACAGGCGCCCACCACCACGCCCGGCTAATTTTTTTGTATTTTTAGTAGAGACGGGGTTTCACCGTGTTAGCCAGGATGGTCTCAATCTCCTGACCTCGTGATCCACCCTTCTCAGCCTCCCAAAGTGCTGGGATTACAGGCATGAGCCACCGCGCCCTGCCACTTGTATCTTAACTGATGGAAAAACAAATGTATTTATCTTTAATTTGCTTTCTTTACACTTCTGATGTCTTCATTTATAGGACCAAAATATGCATTCACTTTCTTTTCAATCTTATTATTCGGTCTTTTAAAGAAGCCCAAGGGCTAACTGATAACATTCAAAATAACGTGTTATGCAAGAAACCAATTTTAGGGATGGAGGATACTTCCTCAGCTATAACTCCTAAAAATCATCAGAATTGGAACACTGGAAAAGAATTTATTTTTGTCTACTCTGTAACTCTTTTTGTACATTTTTTTCTTATAACAATCATCTACTTTGAGTTGAAGAGGATCCATTAACTGCCCAACTAAGTATATTTCAAATGCTGTAAAAGTACAGACTTGACTTAACTAAAATCCTCTGGGTACAATACTACCAGAAGCACATGCTTCTCATTTATATCTAATAAATTAGATGAATTTATATCTAATAAATTTAATCAGCGAAGGCCTACCAGAATGTGATATCCCTTAAAAGAAATGCATTGCACAATTCCAAAAAATTATTTCTTTTATACTCTCTTTGTGTAAATATCCTACTTTTCAAAATTTCCCAATGTTATAAGAATTCCAAATTAATTAAATTAGAATCAAGCAAATGATAATATTATTTTAAAATGTTCGTAGAGTGGTACCCTCCCAGCTCTTGCACTCTGCTGCTTTTAATGTGTGGGCCCCTGATGGTCTCTTCCATGAGAACCAGAAATCTGTAAGACTCTATCTTGCAGTTAAGATAAAGTGGTTTAGTTACTTCATTATGTGTTCATTTTAGTGGTGCAGTGCACTCACTAATATGCTTTATCAATACTAAATAAGTAACCCAGTGTATGTATGAGCAATCATTGATATTAATAATGAGAAATTATTGGACACTAAGTACTATGATAAGGAACATCATAGGTTTATATTGCAAATTAAATAGAGAACTGCAAAAATTTTCTGAATTTTCTAAGCAAAATATATTGGGCCCTAAATTATTTGGCTATCGTTATTGCTTTGTTGATGGAGAAATCCTCAGCACAGAGATGCTTTTCTAATCTGCAATCCAATATCACAAAGCAAGCATCTACCTTAAAAAAATCAAAAATCATACATCAAATAATAATAAAAATATCAATGGAATATTAATGATTTCTCATTATATGTACCAATAACTTTACATCTCTATTTTGTACAAAAGTTTTTTCAGGTAGGTAATATTACTATCATGTTGCAGATGAGGAGACTGAGTTTTAGAAGATTTGTGTGAATTAACCAACACAACAAAGCTAGTGAGCAGCAAAGTGAGGATTCTGCTCACGCCAGCTGATGTAGAAGCTGTGTGCTTACTGTACTATGCAACTCTAATAAGGTGATGTGCTTACTATACTATGCAACTCTAAACATCAGTTAGTTGCACAATCTAAACTGCTACTGTAACTAATAAACATGTTAAAGAAATGTCTTTGGTACATCTGTACTTGGCTTTGATCCCTCTGAGCATAGCAAGTCACAAAGTGTTGAGTTGAAAAACTTTGTAACGACCAAAGAAGTATTATGAATATAGGAAGGCCAATTTTAAAAGAAGTCAACAAGAAAGGTATAGAAAGTGCTCAACTATAATCAAACACTTCGATGAAAAAAAAATTGTAGGTAAGACCTGCTTGTATTAAAGGTTTTTCACAGAAACATAAAACTCAGAGATATATGAAACTAAAAAAGTATGGAAGATTACTGAATTAATCCTGAGGTAAATAATGTCCCAGTAGAAATTAGCAGTAAGGTAAGCACTCCAAAACAATAAAATTCACATGGGGACATAAACTGATATGAGGGTAAGGGGGTGACTAGTTAGAAATAAGAAATCAGACTACAGCCAAATTTTAAAACATTTAAATATAATATATTGATGCTTAGTTTCCTTTAAGCATTGCAACACATGATATTGACAAATGTGGCGACAGCTGGTAAAAACTGTGTTAATTGCCAACATCACATAACTAGTATTTACTATAAAAAGTTTCCCTAAAATAACTTTCTTTCATCATCAGATAGCCATATCCATCTAGCATTCCCTATTTATGTTTTGAAATTTATGTATTATATTTTTCTTCTCCTTTTAAGATTAAAATATAAAGTTTTATGTTCCCTAATATATCTACTTTAAGAATATTCTAAATATTGAAAATCAGTTTTTTTAAATAAAATACCACTGACAGCTGTTCTCTACTTATCATTTCTTAGCATGGTGAAGATTATATTTGCTCACATAAATGGGGTCGTTATAATATAAAAAGCTTCTCAGGGCTGGTGCGGTGGCTCATTCCTGTAATCTCAGCACTTTTGGAGGAGGAGGCAAGTGAATCACTTGAGGTCAGGAGTTCTAGACCAGCCTGGCCAACATAGTGAAACCCCGTCTCCACTAAAAATACAAAAATTAGACAGGCATAGTAGTGCATGCCTGTAATCCCAGCTACTTGGGAGGCTGAGGCAGGAGAATTGCTTGAACTTGAGAGGCGGAGACTGCAGTGAACCAAGATGGCACCACTGCACTCTAAACTGGGTGGCACAGTGAGGCTCCATCTCAAAAACAAACAAACAATAACAACAAAAGAAAAAGCATCTCAGAAAAATGTTCCCCTTTTTCGTTGTTTCCATGCAAATGATATTTCGCCCTATTGTTTACTTGTCCTGAAATTTCACAGCAGCAGAAATTCTGCTATACATTTTCCTTTTATCTGGTATTTATTGAAAATGTATTTGGTTATGATTTGAAATATATAAATAGTGACTTAAATACAGGTTTATTTTCTCATGTAACAAGAAGTAGGTGGTTGCTGCCTTTCTTTCAGTTATTCAACAATATAATCAATAACTGTCTTGTCTTTTTATATTTCTGTTCACTATCTTCAACATGTTGGGTTTCCTTCCTGGTAGGTGTCATATCAGGGTCACAAAATGGCTGCTATTGCCCACTAATACTTGAGTGCTCGAGCGAGGGCAGGATGGAGGGAGGGGCTGCCAGCTCTATCTTTGTCTCTTTTGTCAGAAAAGCAAAAGCTTTTCCGGAAGCTCTCTTAGCGACTCCTCCTTACATCTCAAGGCCACAAATTTCAAAGAGTAGAAAAGCAGAAAACAAGATTCTCATTGTTGGCACCATTGTGAGACATTGCCTAGGAAAAGGCACATTGACAATTCAAACAAAATCTTAAATTCTAGTAGCAAAGGACACAGAGGAATGAATATTTGGTAGGGGACAGAAAGGATCTGCCTAAATGCCCTAGTTCATTTGAATGTAAAATTCTTAAAGGCTGGGATTGTGCCTGTTCTCTTCTTTGTGTATAGAACTCAGACCATAAGAAAAATGTTTGACACTACAAATTCTATACACTAAGGCAGTATCCCCAAATTTCACTCAAGTTTTCTAATATGAGGGGTGCTATTTGAGCACAAAACTAGAGAGAGATTATAAATACACATATTCATGGTCATCTTAGGCTACTATAGCAAAATATGATGAACTAGGTGGTTTAAATGATCTCCTCTTAGTGTCCTTGCATGGTGGAGAGAGAGTTCTCTGGCCTCTCTTCTCTTCTTATAAGGACACTAATCCCATCATGGGGACTTCGCCCTCATGTCCTGATCTAAACCTGAGCACCGCCCTAAAGGTTCCACATTCAAATATCATCACGCTAGAGGTTAGGGCTTCAACATATAAATTTGGGAGAACATAAACGTTTAGACCATTATTTATTTATATGTTAAAAATGATACAGAATATTCCCAGAAGTCAATTTTTGCTCCATGTATTAGAATACGTATTAAACCTTCCTATGCCCCTCAAAATTGTAGACACTGAAAAAAAACCAACAGAAAATGGTCCCAGCTTTTAATGCATTTAAACGGAAATAAGAAGTGGTGAATACAGATTCAACTTGAACTAAAATGTTATATAATCCATAATAGAAACCTTTTATCTGGTGCCTATTATGTAATAATGGTATAACATACTTTAATCTTCACAACAACACTGCTAGGTAGTTATTAGCCTCATCTTAAGTGTTAGAAAACTGTGAACACTGAGAGGCTAAGTAATTCATTCAAGGCCACCCAGGGCATAAGCAGTGGAGCTGAAGTTTGGACAAGATCTCTTTTTCTCCCCAAGTCATGCTGGCACATAGTACACATACCACTACATGCTGATTAATTCATTTTGTAAATAAAATCTTCCCTTCTTTTATAATTCTGCTTTGTTTTTACGCTTTTTTATTTCTAGCTTTCTCACTGGTGACTTATGTAGATGAATCGATGGAAATAAGGTCAGATCATTGACAGATGAGAAAATAATGAGACATTAGATTATTAAGAGAGATGAAGTTAAGAGTGAGAGGTGAATGAAAGGGAGGAAGGGGTGAAAGCTCAGGATTATGAAGGCAACAAACAGGAAAGAGGAGAGAGAAGAAGAGTGAACACTACCCAGATATTTCTCTGGGCACTGTGGATGTGATGGAATGGTGGTATCCCACCCCGTGACCCTGTCTTCTCTGATCTCTGGCCAAGTGTGTGGCTTGGCACTGCACAACTAACAGTTAGCAGCGTTCTGAGGAGAGACTCATGGTAGTGACCAGATTGCACTTTCCTTAGCTATTCTTGTGTTCTAATCCTCCACTGAAGGTCTTTTATGGTTAATCTCAAACCATATAAATATTTAACTCTCCTTTTAGTTACATTGCAAAAGCCTGTTCTCAAACAACGATATGTTTCAGTAACCACAAATTGATATTAATCTACCCTAATGTCTCTGTGTTCCTCTTCTTCAAGTGAGTTGAAAGCATGGATCCACACAATTAGTCTTGTTCAGTTTGTACCTACTTTTATCTTCCATTAACATAGAATAGACTCTCAGGTATGGAAAATAGATTAAGATCCAACTACTCCCCGCAAGATTTCAATCCACCTCTCTCCAGGACGTTTTTTTTTTTTTTTTTTTTTTTTTTAACATTCTCCATTCAAACTGGTCATATAGCTATATCGAATACTTCCAGTCCATGGAACCTAATACTTCCTCAAGTAGTCCTTTCCATGCTTAGACAACTGTGACTTTAGAGCATGCTTTCGTATTTCACCAGTCAGGATAACTAAGCTGTTCTGCGGTAACAAACAGCCCTAAAATGTCAACTCTAGTACAACAGAGGCTTTTTTTTTTTTTTTTGCTAACATTATGTGCCTATAAAATCAGCTTGGTTCCGGTATATATTGATATCCATATGGGATCCTGGCTGAGAGAGAAGCCCCTCTCTGGGATATTTCTGATCTCATGGCAGAGGAAAAGAGGTCCTGGCCATTAGAGAGAAGGACAAGAGCAAGACAACCCAGAGAACAGCAGTAAATATCTGGAATAACAGTGCAATGTACCACATAGTTATTGAGTCAAATCCTTTTCCAACTAATATCCCTCCTTCCCCATTGCCTTTTCTCTTTACCAACTCTACAAATGTTAGGAATCCTTAGCCATGCTTTCTTCAAGCTGTCTTTCTTCTGATCTAATTGGCTCCAGTTCCTCCACTGACCTGTTGCCTGTATCTAGTGATCTTACCTGACATTCTCTTCAGAGCCTTTTAAGCTGTCTTGAGTCAACTGGTGAGAGGAATTGTTGGTCTATTCTCCAAAGGAAGTGGTCCCTTGACATACTTTTCTTTAGGATGATGGGTTTGGCTATGTGGCTGAGCCTTCTAGGCAAAAAAAAAGCTTTCCTTAAACAATATCTCATCTAATCAGTCTCCAAATTTTTTAATAGCTTAAATCTTTAGGCTTTTCACAAATGCGCAGGCACTTTGCCTGTTATATATTAGAATGTAGAGATGTTTGAGCACTTCCAGAGGGCAAATGTCACATCCCTGACTGTACTTTAGGTAACTTAGCAATATATATACATAGTTGTATTGACAAAACTCCTCAAACCTACTATTTTTTCATAGGACTGGCTCAGAATGTGGACTTTGGAAATAACCAGTCTAGGATCAAACCCTGATTCCACTCAGTACTACCTATAGGACGTTTGACAAGTTAATTAATCCTGAGCTCTTATTTCCTCATCTAATGAGATACAGATAATAATAGTTATCTTTCTCATGTGGTTGTTGAGAGGACTAAATGACAACTGTGGAGCTTAATCAATGTCTTCTTTTGTCACCATACTGGGGTCCTAGCACTCAGAGCTATTTCTGGTCTTACTCAAGGACTAGGTCCTCTAGCATCCCTGGATTTACCATGGTTATGCATAGCTCCCTCCTCTCTCCCAGATGTCCTTCTCTCCTCCTGAAATGTTTCATCCTCGAGTCAGCATCATCCGAGCTTGACCAGTATCTTTCAAGGTGTTGTCCAAGAACAAGCCGCACTGGAATCACCTGGAGGCCCACGTGGCCCCATTTCAGACTAACTGACAGAGTTAGAAAATGAAACTAGTAAATCTGCATATAACAAGCTCCCCCTAGCTAGGGGAGCCAGATAAATTATAGGACATCCAGTTACATTTGAAATTCAGATAAACAATGAATAATTTTTAGTATGTCTGTCCCATGCAATATTGGGAACATACGTATACTAAAAAATTATTTATTGTTTATCTGAAATTCAAATTAAATGGAGTATCCTGTACTTTTAATTGCTAAATCTGGCAAACAAATCCCAGGGATTCCAATGCTTACTAAATTTGAAGATCACTGGTTTAAGATATTTGGCAAAAATCTCAAATTCAACTTCATGAGCTTCCAAGGAGGGAAAGAGGGAGGGAGGGAAGAAAAGAAGGGAGGGACAGAGGGAGGGAGCAGAGGGAGGGAGGGAAAGGAGGAGGCAAGGAGAGAATGAGGGAGGAAGGGGAGGAGAGGAAGAAGGAAGGAAGGAAGGCAGGAAGGAAGGAAGGCAGGAAGGAATGAAGGAAGGAATGAAGGAAGGAAGGAAGGCAGGAAGGAAGGAAGGAAGGAAGGAAGGAAGGAACGGAAGAAGGAAGGAAGGAAAGGAAGGGAGGGAGGGAGGAAGGAAGGGAAGGAAGGAAGGAAGGAAGGAAGGAAGGAAGGAAGGAAGGAAAAAAGCAAAGCAAGTGAAGCCCATAGACAGAACCTAGATGGCCCATGCATCCACAGAACAAATATGCAGAAGACCAAAGACGCAGTTTCCTCTTCTTAAGAGCAGGTTAGCATTTTTCAGCAGCCACAGTAGCAAACATAGACAATCCAACAGCCAGAGAAAAATCCACTTCCTTATTACTCTAGTTTGGAATTGGGCTTTGGATGTCTCTGTCTCCTTCTGCTTCTTCTTCCTTATTATTATTATTATTATTATTTTGGTGTAAACATCTCCATACCATGCTAGCCAACACCTACTCGTCATTTGGTATTTCCTCTTTTGCTTTCCTAGAAAGAATCTTGGGCCCATCCTCCTCTGTCTGCCCCAACTTCCCAAGCATCAGAATACCTAATCACATAGTCATATAGCCATCTTTCTCCCTCTAATATCAAGTGTGGACTCCCTCAATTTTAGTTCTCTGATGGGAATTTGCTAACTCTCAAACCATTCTGTCTTATGTGTACTAGAGTAACGCATTGTGTTTGTTTTTGCGTACATTTACAGAGGCCTTAAAAGAGACAGTATCTGACCTGATTTTTCACAATAACCCCATAATCAAGGCAGATGAAAAACTGAGTCCTTTTATTCCTAGACCAAGACCCTTTTTACTCAGCCATTGTCTCATCTCAGGTTATTATACTCACATCATTCATTTATCATTTTAGAGTAGTGATTAAAGCACAGCTGTGTGCCTTAGTAAGTTTTATTTTTTCTTAACCAATCTAAGCGTCCATTTCCTCATTTGTAAACTTAGGTTAACAATAGTACCTACATCATGGGCACCGGGTTTAGTCAGATCATCAAAGTCTTAGCACTGTGACTGCAAATTGTAAGCACTCAAAATATTAGCCATTATTAAAACTATCTTGTGGGCCAATTCCTTTCCAGGCCCAGCTTTCCTCTTGTTGTCTTTCAGCAAATAGAGACATAAAATGGAAAACTTAGACTAAAACCAGCAAAACGAGAAGTATCAATGGCTGCGCAAGGAAGTAATGTAGACCTACACTAAATCTTCTCTTGGTAAACACTTCCTTTTTCATACCCCTCTCCCTTGAACTTTTTCACCTCCACTCCTACAATTTTATGTTATGCAGAGTCAAAAATATAATCAACCTAAACTAGGCTCAGCAGTGTGAACAGTAACTGATTGAAATATCAGGTTCTTTAATTAGAAGCAGGAACTAGAGTGTGGTACTAAGAAGAATGGTAATATAATTATTTGCATCTTTTCTAACTTCCTCATTTACACTGCCCTTCTTCATTTCTATCTCATTCCCTGATAAATATGGTATCTCAAAGCCAAATGATTGGGACTCCAATATTATCACTGTGTTCACCTTCTTTACCCATTAGGGCCTTTATATGATAACAAGTGTAATCTGATATCCCCAATGAATGAGATAGAGTGGCCCATACATGAGTGACCTCAAAGCACTTTTTCTGTACTGCAGATGCAGTGTAAAATTAGGAATATTAGGAAGATTACGACTGCTTTCTTCAGAAAATACTCAGGACAATATTGTTGTGGATAATGGGAAATAAATGGTGGTTTTTGAACAAAGAATGTGAATGTCTGTTATAGAATAGAATAGAATAGAATAGAATAGAATAGAATAGAATAGAATAGAATTGAATTCCAGAAACAGAGAATGCATGTAGACCAGTAAGTCTGAAGTCAGAGTCTCTGTGCAGCAACAGAGGACATAATCTGAGAGGCCACCTTTTCACGACTATGTCAGCACTTACATCAGCATTGCTTTTCATCTTAGAGTCAGCACAAAACTATGCAAAAGAAAAATCAAGAACATATTTAGGACACAGCAGGAAAGGTTCCTATAAACTTTTTTTGGGGAAAAAATAGATATTTGATGCTTTTTTAAACAGTTATCAGTGGAAAAATTTGGAATTTCACAGGACTGTGTTATATTTATTTTTGACTTAGAGTTCGTTGTGTTTGGTTTGTTTATTTGTTATTAACTATATTTTTGAAAGGATAGAAGGTGGATGGACATTGTAATCTTCTTTACTATTTAGAAACTCTAAATGTCTTAATCTGATTTAGTCCAAGACTGCATAGGAATTACTTGACTTTTGCCATTGAGATAGGTATCATAATCCCTTTACTGCCCTATCCGGAGAATGTTGTTTTTTCCCCACTTTAAGAAGTGGAATCTGTCAGTATGGTCACTCCCTTATGACTAACAGGTTAGATTATGCTTAAGTATTCTACATGGTCCCTCCCATAAAAACTGCCTCAGAAATCTCCAGTGCCTCAAATACTCTTGTCCTTGAATGGTACAAGGAAGTAGAGGATTCCTGGGGCGTATATGATATACTTAATCTCTCTCTGCCTACTGACATTCTAACATTTTGGTGAACCCCATTTTATTTGCTATGGAATTTGACAAATAGCTCAATCCCACAAACATTGAGTGAGCAAGTACCATATGCAAGCAATTAATTCAATGAATATTTTCAACTCCTACTATGTGTCATGCATAAGATTCACCTTAATGAAGGAGAAGAAGGAGGAGGAGAAGGAAGGAAGGAGGACAAGGAAGTTGGGAGGAATCCTCGTTCTCAGGAGCTTCAAATCCTGCCAGGGAGAAGACATGTAAACATAAGGGCAATAGAAATCTGTGCTGCCTCTGTGGACTGAGAGTGAGAGGGGATAGATCCTTGAAGAAGTAACAGTGTGCTTGGGGGAAACATGCTGGGCAGGCAAAAACTTCTGCTGAAAAATACAAATTGAGACTTGAGTCATGCCCAAGGGAGAAGTAGAACTTTGATTCCAGTTGCAGCATAGGCAGTAGAAAATGTATGGATTTGAGAGTTAAAAATAATTTTGAACCCATCTTCACCAATGAGCTGTGGTGACTGTGAATAAGTTATTTTGCTTCTCTAAGCCTCTACTCTAAAATAGGAATTGTGATATTTAGCCCAAAGCGTTGAGGTATACATCTCCTCAAGCCTCAAGGCAGTCTTGTATAACAACTTAGAGCATGGACTCTGAAGCCAAACTGCCTCAGTTTGAAGTCTGGTGCCAACACTTAGCTATTAAACTTAGGCAAATTATTGAATTTATCAGTGCCTCAGTTTCCACATCTGAAAATAGAAATGATAATAGCAAACTGACCTCTCAGTACTTGTAAATTAAACAGATAGGTTAATGATATAAAGTACTTTAATAAGTGACTACACATGGTAAGCCCTATAACCATTTGCTATTATTACCAAGTGTTTAGTGATGCAATATAAGCCATTACATTGCCATATTACCCGGATAGTAGATGCTATTTTTTTATTATAGTGCACTGTGTTAAACAATGTAAGAAATATGAATGTTCCTTGTATTTTTAGGGAAGACATGAAAGAAATTATAGCCTAGTCATAAGTGACATTCACAAGTAATCATAATAAAGATGGTGTGTAATAAATATTGCAAGAAAGATCAGATATGTCCAATTGATAGTTCAGAAGAATAAGGGATCAGGAAGAAAACAAAAGCTATAATAGAGACATGGCCTCCTCATCATGGCCTGGGCATGATAGCAAGACCCCATCTCTTAAAAAAATGAAGAGATATCCCCCAGGAGCATGTGATCCTAGAGGAAGACATGGGTGTACCTTCCAGATTGAAAGGAGAAGTAATGATCCTTGAGTCAGGAATGCAAGATTAGGTAGACTATTGCTGGGTGGATTAGTTCAGGCAAGGCATTCCTGATGAAACCAACAATGGTTGCAAAGGCATAGAAGGGTGAAAGGGCAAAAGGTGTGTGTGTGTGTGTCTGTGTTTCTGTGCATGTCTGTGTGTGTACATGTTACAGAAAAAGACAAAGCAGTCAAGAGAGATGGGATTATAAGATGTGTACTTGGATACATCACATGAGCGATGGAGACACAAAGATGAATAAGACATGTAGGAAATATTTTTGGATGATGCATGCTGGAGACTGTTTTTGTTTTTAGTGTCATTTTGTCCTTACCTTTTTCCTTCCTTTTTTCCTTCAAAATACATTTGTTGATATCTATAATGTGCTAGAAAAATATGACTTTCCTTATATCATCTGTTATATAACGTAGCTTTGTCCCATGATAAGTGATATAATAGAAATCACCTCGTATCAAAATTATGTTATATGAGAAATATGATAAATATGATAATTTTCCAAATTAAATATGATAAATAATTTAATGAAAGAACCAAATAGGATTCTTTCATTAAACTCTTTGTTGAGTTGCTTTCTCTCACTCCCCTCTCCCTACAATACATGAATAGTAGAGAATCCTTTTTTTTTTTTTTTCAGTTTATGTGGGCTTAGTAAAGAGTGGGCAGGCAATAGAGACTTGTAGATCTCAACTGAATTACTAGAGAATTTAATTTTAAATGCTCTAGAAGGTATCTTCTTCACAACTTGGTGGCAAATTCTTTCAGGAACTGAAAGTTGCATGTGTTTTAAAGGGGCATAAGCTTGTGGAGGGCCTTTCTCTTTGGTTTAGCTGTATCAATATGCTGAATTTTTTAAAATACACGGAACATGCAAAAATGAGTATATTATTGACCTTAAATCAATGCCCATCACTGTTTCTATCTTATACAGTTAGCTTTTTGGCTTTTAAATGTTTTCATTGTGAAGTTATTCCAATGAAGACAAAATTTTGTAAAATTTATTATGCAGGGAGCTTTTAAAATGAAGCAGAGAAACTTTGAGCAATTTCACTTCTAGAATTTTATTCTATGTATGCATACTTACACATATGTGCAAAGACATATATATCTGAATGTTTATTGTTTTTTGAAGCATTGTTTGCAGGGAAAAAAAGCAGATAACAGCCAAACTATCCTTCAGTAGAGAACTAGTTAAATTATGATATATCCATATAATTAATATTATTCTGTCATTAAAAAGAATAATATAGATCTATATGAGTTATTTGGAATGATCTCTAGGACATGTTTTTAAATTAAAACACAAATACAAACAAAATAAAGAGAGAAAGAAAAGTACAGAATGGGTACAAGGAAGATTTTCATCTGTGAGACATAAATATTTTTCTGTGCTTTATATATTCATTTAGTACACATGAATGCTATGTATGCATGCAACATTTCTGAAAAGATCAGCAAGAAAGTACAGGCACACTTTTCATTGTCTGTCCTTTGTATTATGTGATTTTTACCATGCTAATATATTTTTATTAAAAATTATTTAATTAAAGAAAGAATAACTACTGGAGATAAGCCATTTTTGGTCAGTTCCATGGTGGCTAGTTAGAGGCTAAGTGATATGCAATCATGAAATTAATGCCCAAATTAATAAACCAGTATTTCCCAGTCCTGGTTTTATTACAAGTTCATTTCTGAGTAGTTCAAGAACTTGTAGAATTATTTTAAAGATCTCAAAATAAAAGTAAGTGGTAATCTAATTTTGAAAGGAAATATGTTTCACACAGTTTGGGAAGAGAGGAGTATTGTTTTCAAAGAGGGAGCAGTACCTTAGTAAGTAATTTCATTTACATTCCTGTGTATCTTTAAGCTGAGTACAAACTAAGAAAAACTGTTCTTGCAGAATACACTGTAAAATTACTTTAATCAGTAATTAATTTGACCTTTCCCTATCAAAGGTCAAAACACCAGAAAGACTATTGCTCTTAACATCAGCTCCTCTGCGTAATATTTCTCTTTGCTCTGGAACACAATTAGCTCTTGGGAAAAGAGGCCAACTTTTCAGTTTCTGCCTTTCATGGTTTCTGTCTTCCCCTCTGCTTCAGTGCAGGTCAGTCACACAGATAAGCATTATGCCCAGAATAAAACTGGCTCTGTTTATCTGGGCTAATAAATGAATGGAACCAGTTATTTTCATTGGCTTAGTCTGGAAGGAAACCAAACTAATTTCCACAGACCTTAAATTGGACCTAATCCAAGCTACTTGCCCTCACTAATAAGAGCAATAGCAATTAGTATAAAAGTAAAAAATTTTACAAAAGCAATCCATATTTACTGTCGGGCATGGAAATTGGATAAAACTAGGAACTAACATGAGGGACTCTGAAAGCTCTGAGAAATCCACTTCATTTCTATTTCAATGAGTTTGAGCCTTGCAGGTGAATACAACCTTTCTTTAGGTTCTAGATATTCCAGTTTCTCTCTGGTCAATTTTTCTAATCAAGTTGTGCTAATTTCTGCTGATGAGCAGAAGGTATGTGTATGGTACAGTCAAAACTTTTGCACTTTTGTCTTACTTAAGAAACTTAAAACTCACATTTGTATTCCTAGGGTTTCTGACAAGTCAGCATACTTTGTTTCACAATGTGTTCATGGAACGGTGAGATTTTGACTTCCATTGTGCACATGTAATAAAATGTTCTCATTAGTGATATTCACTCAGTGTATGAAAGCAGTTACTGCCTCTGCCCAAAAAGCATTGCTCGTTCCATTTAAGATTTATGGTTGGCCTTTTAATTATACTCCCAACACTGCCCCTAAATATATTCCCATGGAAAAATATATAAAAGTATTTAACTTAATTATTATCTTGCTCAGAGATCAGGGCAATATCTTGGAACTGCTTCCAACACCATTGCTTTATGATTTGAAAGCTGTTTAGCTATTTGTACCAAATAATTAATTCAGATATATAAAGAATAGGATAAACTCTTTATTGAAATGATTTGTAGAGAACTTAAACTAAAGAGTAATTAATTTTCCATATGTATTTTTAATTGAAAATAACTTATTCTTTCTTTCTGATTAAAAATAATGCCTGCTTATAGCAAAACAAAATAGGGGAATTCATTAAAAAATTGTTTAAACCCAATGCAACCCACCTATATTTCTAATTACCCAAAGAATACCACTATGAAAATGTTCATGAACATCCTTTCAGATATTTATATGGATAGACATTAGGCATACACAATTTTTAAAACAAATGGGATAATACTGGAGGAGTTCAGGACCTGCCACCCCAAAATATGTCCCTTTGGCATATTGATTATTTTGATTTAAAGACACTTGGGGTTGGGCGTGGTGGCTCACGCCTTTAATCTCAGCACTCTGGGAGGCCAAGATAGGTGATGACTTGAGGTCAGGAGTTTGAGACCAGTCTGTCTAACATGGCAAAACCCCATCTCTACCAAAAGAGTACAAAAATTAGCTGGACATGGTGGCACTCACCTGTAGTCCCAGCTACTCGTGAGGCTGAGGCTGGAGAATTGCTTGAACTCAGGAGGTGGAGGCTCCAGTGAGCTAAGATTACACCTCTGCACTCCAGCCTGGGTGACAGAGTGAGATCCTGTCTCAAAAAAAAAAAAAAAAAGACATTTAGGAGACAGTAGGTATTAGAAGGACTTTCTGACCACCCCCTTTCTATTTAAAAACAGGCCATAAAATTTCATATGAAAAAGGTGCCTTCCTTGTATCAAAAAGTGAAGAACATCCTTATCAGCAGAGACTGGGAATCAACACTAAAATAAATCCGTATACACACATTTACTAAAATAACTCTTACTGTCCACTAGTTTTCCCCACTTTATCTTTTAGTTACTTCCCCACAATTAACTGCCCCATAACCCAAACCACTTTGTCGTGTCATTTCTTCACAAATTCATCATTTCTTTGTCCAAAAGGTACATATGCTTTCTACTCTGGTCACTTCTTCATGGTTTCATTTTCCTGTGAGGATTCCCATGTACATGTACCATTCTAATAAAACCTATGTGCTTTTCTCCTATTCATCTATCTTATGTCAATTTGACTTTTAGGTCCAGTCAGAGACCCCAAGAATGTAGAAGACACATTTTATTTCCTCTAAAATACCATACTCTTTTAAAAGTAACAATATACTCTTTAAAATATATAAATATAAGTAGACGATTAGACAGAGAGATCTCCAACTCACCACTTAAAGTGCTGCATCATATTAGATTCTATTTTACATATTTTACCAATCCACTATTGATGGACATTTAAGTAATTTCAATTCAATTTTAAATAACACTATAGCAAATACCAATGTATGTTTCTCTGATTATCTCTTTAGGTTTTATTCCCAAAGATTACTGACTGTGGATATTTAAAATGTTTGAAATGTATTCTTCTGCCTCAACAATGTTAAAACCAATGGTTTTAATATTCTTAAAGATAGTTTCTACTTTACACAAAGGTTATTTGGAAGGAGATTTTGGGTAAAGGAAGTGATTAGGAGGGATAGAGGATTAAGAGATGAGGATGATACTGGACATATTTCTTAAGAAAAAAGTCTATGAGATTATAGAAAAATGAGTACAGCTTAGAGATGCTGAAATATCCTAACAATATAAAAGGTATGTGTTACATGAAGTTGGGCACCAATCCAAAGAAGTTGCTGAGAGAACAATCTTGTGAACCTACAAGTTAACTGTAGGAGAGAAACCCAGAAGTTTTAGTATGAATGAGCTGGAAGGTTACTGTTTCACTCAGGAGGTTAGAAAGATAACAAGAGACCTTGCTTAAATCTATTTTCAAATATAATATTAATATTTTTTTCAGTAGGCTAAAAAAAAAAACAAGTCTCCCTTTCCTACTAGAATTAAAAAACTGCATCGTCCTTTCCCCCCCCTCACACGTCTGTTTGTACCAGGACGTTCTTTTTTAGATCAGGTTAACAAATACCTTTAGGAGACACTACATTTAGAAAAAGAAGTTATTGTTTTGAAATCTTTCCAAAGTGAATAAAAATAATTCTTATACTTCTACAGATATTTAAATCCAAATGTGTCTGTTAAATGGATAAAACCATAGAGGTCTTTAATTTTGCAAAACAAGCCCACAGCAAACCTATGAAATAGAAAAATGTATTATTTTGAATACTACCATCCAATCTTCCCCCACGCTTTCTCTAGTGCCCAACTTTTCCAGCTAACACTGCTACTCCTCAGCCTGAAGCCTCTCCCCATCTCGTTCAGCTCTGTTCCTGCAGACAGAACTTCTAGGTGGGGCCCCAAAGACCAGATTTACCTCACTCTATACCCTTTGAATGCTTTAGCCTTTGGCTTTGTTTCCTCAAGACACTCCAAAATGATGCTCTTTTAACTGATGAACTATTTTGAAAATTAATGACTGATGGTAGACCAGTGTGTTACTACTCCAGGTAGCAAGAGCAATTTAAAAGTGTCCTTCAGTGCTTCAGTGGAAAGAAATCTGTTCCATCAAGGGAATTCAGGCTTCTTGCAACAGGATGTTTTCTGTTAAATCCATAGTCATACCAAGCGGGGCAACAGCTCTTAGTTTCTAGTCACAATCATAGATACAGATAGGAGCTACTGATAAATATTATTTCATTGGCGCTTCAATTCTATTTAATTTTTAATTTTATCAGAGTAATACACAGATGCATGCTTTTACAAAGTAAAATAGCACTTAGAGAGCTTTTAATAAAAGTAGCTTGCCTGCCACATTGCCTCACTTCCAAAGCAGAATCTTCAACACTTGATTTGTTTATATGTATTTCCGAATTTCTAAACTACCTGCCCAGTTTATTGACTTTTCAATTTTAGATATCATTATTGAATGATTTCCCTGTATGAGAAATAAAGATTAAGCAGTCTGATGCACGCTTCTCACCACACACCACAAATACATGTCCCTCCTTCCATCTTCTTACTCTATAGCAGACTTTGGGGTTAAATTAATATTTAATATTTCCATTGATGTCACTGTGCCTATCAATCACAGCTGAAAAATGCCATGTTTTGTAATTTGCATTTCTTTTCTCATATTAATTTCCATTATTCCTAGCCTTTAAAATAGCCATGCACTGTTTTGTTTTCTTGTTTCCTATGTGCCTATCATTCATGCAATCTCAAATTTTCTGATAACTGCTGCTAAACTCTCAGTAAAATCAAGACACATTAAGTGAACTATCGGTAGTACTTCTCTTTTCATGGAGACAGTCTTCCTGGGGCTGTCTGTCCTTTTGCTTCTCTGGTCTACTGCAGATACTCTATTATTCCTAATTGTATCTCTTCATTAAAATGACAATAAAGCTCAATATTTAGTGAACAGCAGTCTTGACCTGTGACCTGAAGACATAACTTTATTTTCATTTTGATTATTTTTCCTATGTCTCAAATAAGGTTTCTTGTGTGAGTGAGGGATGACCAGGAAAGAGCAAATGTTGCTGTGTTTTGCCTATAAAATAGACACAGATTCCCAAGAGTGTCTCTCTAGAAGAATTTTTCCAGAGATTCCTTAGTTCATCCTACTCTCAAATGGCTAATTTTATTCCCCTTGCAAGTCTTTACCAAAAATGATTTTGTAGCCTGAACTGCTGTGGTACTAGAAATGTCATCTGCTTTCTTCTGAGTATTCCCATTGTTTCCCATTTTTAATCAGCCCTGTATAGTTTAGATTTCATGTCCTCCTCTTTTTTGTTTACCCTCTCATTTTGAAGAAGCAAATAGTTCAACAGCCTCTTGAGAAGTAGGATTTGAGAGGTAAATATATTGAGGTACTGCACGTCAAAAATATCTTTATTCTGTTCTCATGCTTGATTGTGGCTTGGCACAGTACCAAATTCAAGGTTGGAAATCATTTTCCCTCAGAATGTTGAAGGCAGTGCTCTGACTGGAACGGGGCCCATGCTGCTGTTGAGAGGTTCAGTGGAATCTGATCTGGATTCTGAATCCTTGTAATGAGAACTGATTTTTCTCGCTGGGAGACTTTTAAGGTCTTTTCTTTATCTCTGGCTTCCTGATGATAAGCCTTGCTTGATGTGGGTCTTTCTTCATTCATTGTGTTAGGTTCTTAATCAGCCTTTTCAATCTGAAAATGTGTCCTTCAGTACCAAAAATGTTTATTCTATGATTTCCTTGATAATGCTATGCCCTCTGTTATATCTCTTCTCTGTTTGTGGAACTCCTATTAATCCATTTATGCCTAGTGTTCCATTACTGGAACGCTAAGCTTGTGAGAGTTATTTATATCTTACTGCTCAAGGTCATCGCCAAGGTCTGATTTTTCACACAAAAGAAATTTGCAACCTCCTGCATAAATGGGTTAATTGGATGTGAAACCTCTGATTCTTGTCTTTTCTATACCGTTTTTCATCTCTTTGATTTTTATTTTAGTTTCTGAAAGACTTTCTCAAAATTTGTGTTTAAATTCTTCTGTTCTTATTGGTTTACTATATATTTTTTTAATTTAAAGAGTTTTTTAAAAATTTATTTCCTTTAGACAGCATTCTGTTTTTTTTCATGGGTGCAAAATCTATTTTTGTTTCTGGGGATATTACTTACAGAAACTTTTCCTGTTACTCCATGAATGGTTTCTAGTATATGGTGTACTGGCTGGAAATTTAGACTCAGCATCCAGCTTAAATGCCAATCAGTACTGCCATTGACTGTGCCTATGACCTTGGGCAAGTTATCTAACCTCTGCTCATCAGTTGTCTTAGTAAAACAGAAACAATAAGAGTACACAATAACACATGGCATTATTGTGAGGTACAAACGAGAGCAAAATGGACCCGGCACTCAGAACAGTAACTGGAAAAGAGGAAGCCTATATGATATGTTATTATATCCATTTCCTCCAAGTTCTTTTTTTTCCTGTTTTATTTTAGTCTTTATCATTTGTGTTAGACAGTTTCCTCAAATGCCTGATGATCCTTGGCTGTGTGTTCATGTTTAATAATGAAGAACTAAGAAGTAGATTGGAAACTGTGTGCCTTTGAACTCCTGAAGAGCCATTTGGGAATCTAACACCCCAGAGCTGCAATGCTAGGAAGACCTCATGATAGAGAGTGGTGATCAAGGAGCACCAGATGTTGCAATCACTGCCTGCAGCCATATGAGACACCCCAATAAGAACCACCTCACTGAGTCCAGTAAGCACCCAAAACCATGAGAAGTCATAATAACAAGAAGTGATTGCTGTTGATTTGTGCCATCATGTAACAATAGACAAATTATGCAGAGAAGAATAGGCCCTAGAATGAGCAAGAGCCCCACCTAGTATCAGATCTTGTGACTTGTAAGTTTCCCTTCCCATCTAGGAACAGCCTCTCAATCTCTACTCCTTTAAAATCTACTAGACAATATCCTTGTTTGATTCTCTATAGGCATTTTAAAGTGTTAATCTTTCCTTAAAGTTTAAGACAGGTCTTCCAATCCCAGCTGAAGGTAAGTCGGAGTGTTGGAGAGGATGCCCCTCTGAGACATAGTAATCCCTTGTTTTCTAAGAGTCGAGATGACACATAATGATAAATTACCTATGACAAACACAACATAACTCTTACCTGGATTAATAATCCCCTTTTTCTCTTCACATTTCATCAGTTCCCTCTCTCATCTAAATACATTCCTATGCCAGAAACAAAATTTCAGAAAATAGATTACTTTGCAAATTCAAAAGTGTTTCAAATTTAGGGAAAAGAAAGGGAGATGAGAGTGCCAGTGAAACCTTCTCCAAAGCTAAAACAATCTTTGAAACTAGATGCCCACAAATGTTGCAGCTTGATTTACAGAGGCAGATAATTCAGCATTAAATGAGGTGCAACATGATTGGTAAGAGTATATAGGTTTAAACTTTGTCAATAGCTATTACACTGTGAAGAGGGATTTTGGATTTTGAACATCTTGTCAAGTCAAGAGACCTTGTTTACATTTCACTGCTCACTTTATTTCTGCCACGGAGAATGAGATTTGACTTCCTCCAAAGAAGTCACTGTTACAAGGAAGGGTATAAAAGCTGAGAGTAGTCAAGGTGATCTCACAGGGGAGAAGGTAACTAAGCATCCAAACTGAAACACTTAAATTTAAACAGCTGTAAAACATGTAATCAGCGATTCAAAATGTAATTGTGAAATCTGGCTACACTTACCGAACATTTTACTCTGCATTTGTTTGAAATGTTTTGAAACTCTAAGTTTACGTTGAACATCGTATTTGGCTAGTAGGGAAAATTTTGCCTATTCTGATTTACAGTGAACTACGGGAAGCTAATCAGTTGCCTGGAAGATATTGACTGAAACTATGATCTGCATAGGTCACTTAGTTACTAACTTGTTGTGGGAAAGGCATGGCTAAGCCTTCTGCACCAAAGATTTGAACTACGAACACCACACACAGGAGGAAGCTTAACCCTTAGCAGTCAAATGCTGCATGTAATAATATGCAGAGGAGGAAACTCTATCCTTTAAGTTTGTTAAAAACCAGCACTTTTGGGAGGAACCATCTGCCGTTCTCTGACAGTTTACATGTGTTTCCACGAAAAATGAGATAAAGTAAAATAAAAGAAAAATAAGCACAAGTTTACTCAGAGATGATGAAACACCAAACTAGATTGGTGGTTGAGAAACATGATGTTCATGGCCTTCATAGTGAAGGCATTGTTGTTAAGCACTCTACTCTCATTACCTCTTTTAGCCCTTGTAACTGCTGTGATGGATATGTCTATATCTCCCCCTCTATATTTGAGGACACTGATGCTTAAAGAGACTAAGCAATAGGTTCAACAATCATCTTGATTTGCCCGAGACTGAGAGGTTTCCCAGGTTGCAAAATTTTCACTCTTAATACCAGGAGACTCCTGGGCAAACCAGAATGGTTGGTCACCTTATTCAGCAGTAGGCCACTTACTTACTAACTGGTCATGGAAAAGGCATGGGTAGGCCTACTGCACTAAAGGTTTGAAAGCAACTCCACATGGCAGCAAGCATTTCTTTCTGTGTTACAGGGTATCTTACTTTTTTGGAGACAGAGCCTTGCTCTGTCACCCAGGCTGGAGTGCAGTGATACAACCATAGCTCACTGCAGCCTTGAACTCCTGGGCTCAAAGGATCCTCCCACCTTAGCCTCCCAAGTAGCTAGGATGACTGGTGCCTGCCACCATGTCTGGCTAATTTTTTTAAATTTTAATTTAATTTAATTTAATTTTTTTGAGACGGAGTCTCGCTCTGTCACCCAGGCTGCAGTGCAGTGGCGCAATCTCAGCTCACTACAAGCTCCACCTCCTGGGTTTATGCCATTCTCCTGCCTCAGCCTCCCGAGTATCTGGGACTACAGGCGCCCGCCACCTTGCTCGGCTAGTTTAATTTTTAATTTAAAAAATGTTAAAATTTGGGGTCTCACTGTGTTTCCAGGGTGATCTCAAACTCCTGGACTCAGGCGATCCTGCTTGCTCACCTTCCCAAAGTGCTGGGATTACAGGTCTGAGTTGCCATGCCCAGCCTTATAGGGTATTTTTCTTTGTACTGATTTAGATATTCAACCCTCTCCACTCATCCTTAGACCTGAGAGATACTCACTCTATATGATCTGCTAAACCATCCAAAAGTGAACATGCCCCCATGCCCCTATGAAGCTGAAATGGCAGCATTCACATGTATCTGATATAAAGTCTTACTTTTATGATAGAGGAAGCTAAAGCTTAGAGAGGTTAAAGGAGTTAACCAAGGTGCCATTTAACTTGACTTCTGTAAATCACCTTGAGACTTAAAGGAACAAATTGTTTTTCCTTTAAATTAGAAATCTTTAATACCTGGATTAGGTTCAAAGGGTAAACGGTCAAGGGTAAATTTCAAGAAGAGATAGTATTTCAGATTAGTGGTACTGAATGATAAAAATACATAATCTGTACTGTGTATTTGCAAGTAATCAATTCGGCTGTAGAAGGCAAGAAAACAAACAGGATGGGTGAAGCTCAGAAGATGCATTAAGCATAGATAAATAAATTAGTAATCTATAAGACATGTGCACTATAAATAAGTGGAGCATATGTGTGTGAAAATAGAAGTGGTTGAAAGGATCAAGTGACTTTATTCATGATATACTAATTATATATCAAGCATGTGTGTTGCCAACTAGTCACGTTACACAAAGTATATAATGTAACTTGTAAGTATTCAGAAGAGAAACTCTTGAACTATATATGAAAGGGAAGGTTTCTAGAAGAGGTGATACCTAAACCAAATTCTAAAGGCTCCGAGAAGGTAAGGGTGGACTGGGGAGGGGCGTTCAGATGGAGACAGCCATAGGTGGTTGGGTATATGGATGGATACAGGGTGAGGAATCACTGTAGGCGGATTCTATGAAAATGATTGAAGTCAAAACGGAAGCATGGTCTAAAAAGTATGCAGGATGGAACTCAGGGAGCTCACAGACTGTCAAGGGAAGAGGTAAGATGACATGTAGCGTTTGACTTACTTATATTGCAAGAACTCAAAGCATGTATTAATATCTTTAGTAATAATAGATCCAGGTTGGGCCTTGGGAATAGGTATAGATTTGGACTTATCATGTCAAAAGACATTAATGTTCAAAAATTCTATTACCATGTTATCAAAAATGTCTTTACTTAGGAACCTAAGAGGTTTTATTTTAATACTAATATAGCAACTGAAAAGAGTAAAACCTTGACATGCATCTGTTAAAGTCCCATCTATCATCATCATTATCATCATTGTTACCTTTATTATTTAAGTAAATCTATACTGTGTTAAATAACCACCACACATGATTTTACTTAATATGTAAGATTATAAAGTACTATACAATATACTATACTAACACTATAAAATAAGTACAGTAGTCCCCCACTAATCCATGGGGGATAAGTTCCAAGACCCCAGTGGATAGCTGAAACCTAGAAGAGTACCACACCTGATGGCCATCAGTTGGAATACATATCTGTTCATGTCTTCCACTCACAAGTTTAATGCCTTTTCCATCTAACCAAGCACTTAGCATGCATGGTGGCTGTAATTTCTGCAATTTGCGATGTGACAACCAAACTGGCAGAAATTTCTTTTCCTTCTTCACAATTTCACAGACAGAACATCTTAGCAATCTCAGCATATGATTTTTTTCCTTCCTAAAATTGCCAACTTTTATCTTTTCGCTTAAAGGAAGCAACTGACGCCTTCTTTTTGGCATATTCAAATTGCTAGTATCCCTCCTCTTGCACTTTGGAGCCATTAGTAAGTAAAATAAACGTTATTTGAGTCCAAGCACTGGGCTGCCAGGACAGTCAATCTGATAACCAAGACAGATACGATGTGACTAATAGGCAAGTAGTGTGTACAGTGTGCAGGCTCTGGACAAAGGGAGGATTCATGTCTCGAGGAGGACAGAGCGGGACAGCACGAGATTTCATCACGCTACTCAGGGTACAAAATTTAAAACTTAAGAATTGTTTAATTCTGGAATTTTCCATTTAATATTTTCAGGTTGACCAGGGCTAACTGAAACTGCAAAAAGTGAAACTGTGGATAAAGGGAGACTACTCTTGACTTAAATAAACTTTAACTGAAAATGAGGCTCTGAGTGTTGAAGTTTATACAATCAAGAAGTGGCAAAGTTGGCCTAAGAAGCTTAATGTATATGATTCCAAAACAATAAGGTTTGTATCCAGAATCAGATACATTTGACTTCTTAGGCCAACTTTGCCACTTCTTGATTGTACAAACATTATCAGAAATACATTCTGATAATAAATGTTTTAACAATTAGATTTTAGTTAACATAACTCAAGTCAGTACAAATTTCAACAAAGCTGATAGTACCAGGAGTCGTTCCAAGTGCTTTTCATGATTATATAACACTTTTCTAGCCTTCCATAGCCACAAGCAAGAAGCAAGAAGCAAGAAGCACAATCTGAGTGCCAACCCTGCCCACAATGTTCAGTAGACAAAAATTTCCTTTGATACTCAAAATTGCCTGGTGCAGTCTCACCTACCACCAATACCACTGTGAGGATTTATTTAGCAGCTTCATGATCTATGCATTCTTCGCCATCAACATCAAAGGTTAAATAGCAAAATCACAACGTTAACCTTTCTCCAGAGTAATTTATATACCATTAAGAGATGCAGTCTATCAAAGGAATATATGCCACTGAAGGTAGAATTTTAATCATTGACAAACATCCTTAGGAGAGATTTTGTGGTTTTCTTTTTTTTTAGATCAGGGAAGGGAGATAGAGATAGGATGTCAGGGGGTATGGTAGAGAGTAGTTTGGGGAAAAGCAAACACTCTCTTGCCATAGGTCCCTCACTTTATTTGTAATGACTCTACCTCTGGATTGTAAGTATTGGGAAAAAATCATTAACGAGTGCAAATTGTTGTAAGTGACAAAATAGAAAGTTATTAGTCTTTAGCTACACATATGTATGTGTGTGTTATCAATACACTGCTGTAAACACTACATGGTGTGTTTTGCATTTAGCACTAAAAACATTATGCATAAATTGGAACAACTATCTGTATCACTAGGTAAGAGCTATCTGTCAAAACAAGGGTCCTATAGTGCCAGGAAATGGAGTGGGAGGATTTTGTGGAATACCGGAAGAGGCCCTCATGATTAGCGGTCCACTTCCCATAACACAACCAAATTCAGTTGACTGGTTAAAACCAAGATTCAGCAGCTTCCAGGGCCCCTTCTACTTAGAATACCAAGAAAAATACTTCTGTTGTCCACTCACCTGTAAAGAACGGAAGGACCTTTTCCAACTCACAGGAAATGCATTTCTTTCCAACCTGAAGAATTAAGAGTTGGCTAGTCATTCTTCCTACTTTTTGTTCTCTTTCCTGTATCTTGGTCAAAAGTGTGGGAAAATCGAGGCACACTAAAGATATTTTGAACTCTCCTAATCCTCGGTTAAAATTGTCTGCTCTGCTGAGGCAGGAGAATGGAGTGAACCTGGGAGGCGAAGCTTGCAGTGAGCCGAGATCGCTCTACTCCTGGGCAACAAAGCGAGACTCCGTCTCAAACAACAAAACAAAACAAGCAAACAAAAAAAAAAAACAAAAAAATTGTCTGCTCTGGAGAATGGTAATGAAATGTAATAAGAGCTCTAGAAGGAAACCCCATATGTAAAACCTTTTCATCACACCAACTGGTTATTCTTTCTGAGATGGGCCTGAAATTAAACCAATCTTTAAAGACAAGTTCATAGCAATCTCTAGGATGAGAAAACCTGGGCTCATTCATTCATTCTTTCTTTCTTTCAACAGTATTTACCAAGTGACTTCTAGGTGGTGCTGCCCTTCCGTGTCTTCATGTTGAGCCTTGAAGCAGAAAACGAGTAGGAGCCAAACCATGACAAAGTGCCTGACACTGCGAAACTGGAAAATTGAAATGCAGATGGGGTTTCATTTTTGTCTCCTGATAATGTTTTTGGAAGTCTTGATTTCTTCCCCACAATTGAATTCCCAATAAAGATATGGAAAGTTCATTGTGCAATGGCCGGGGAATTCCTGGGTCACTTGCACCTCTTGAAGAAGCGATTAGGGATGGGGTCACTGTGTTCCCCAATAACTGTAGTAAAGAGCTGGGAAGTCAAGGACCCAGTCACTTTCTGAGCTTTTGTTTCCTCAGATTTCAAATAGGCATTCAAAAACAAAACAAAGTGCAACCTATTTCACGAAGAATTAAAGAGAACTTCCACAAAGAACCTGATCATTGCATATGAGATAACACATCCAAAATTGCTAAGTCAGGAACTTGAACCAAAGATCTTCTGGTTCAATTTGCAAGAGATCTAAATAGCCATTTGAGAGGGTCAGACAACAATTTTACTATTAACCGAGGGCTTGATTTGTTTTTCTCTGGACTTCTGACCACTCAGGGGCCATGTGATGTGTTCTGAGAAATGGTGTCGCGGCAGTAAAAGATAGTGGCCTTTTTCAAAGAGTCATGCCTTACGGAGCCTCCCTAGTGTTTCACCTGGGCAAAAAAAAAAAACAAAAACAGTATTTCACAGAAAATTAAAACCTCACTCTCTTTCTTTGACAAAGATATTTGGCAAGATTCATCACACAGTTCCACAAGCATTAGTCATTGATGGATCCAAAGCACGGACTGAAGAACAGAAAAACCTGCTGATACAAGTCCCTTCTCTGGAATGGCTCAGACTGACCAGGCTGGTTCTTCCACCCAATTTGGCCACTGGATTTCAAAGACAAAGTTTTGGACTTGAATTTAGGTAACTTTAAGTCTATTGAAGAACCTTATTGTTTTGACAAACTTGAGAGATGATTTGTGTGTACTTGTCTGTTTTATCTAATAAGAGAGAGATGGCGAGCTCCATAAGAACAAGAATTGTGTTATGTCTGGTACATTGTAGGTGCTCAATAAATATATTCACTACATAAATAAATGAATAAATAAAGGCCAAAAAAAAGCCTGCCAAATAGTTTGTGTGATTATTTTTTGGAAAGTTTTAATGATAAAGAGTGTGGTAAAAAATAAATAGAATAATAAGAAGAAATGAAGCCATGAATTCATTATGTTATTAAAAATAATTTGAAAAGAAAACCAATATACCCAGAAAAGCAGAGCCTGAGAAACTGCAGAAAAATGGAGCAGAAGCCTGCTTTATCTCTGGACTTGGTCTTGAGACAATATGTTTCCTCATTGCTTTAGCCAGTTTTTCTATTATTTGCAGTGAAAAGTGCTATAATTGATTCAAGATCAATGCATTTACTTCCAGTGGGGCATATTCTTTCCAATAACTACAAGGCATTAGTTGCTTCCCCTAGACACTCCTTCCTCTATTGGAAGATCTGGGAAACCAAAGTAGTTATTGGAAATTTCTCTGCCTCAACTCCTCCCTTCCCTCCTGAGGGTGAGTTCTTTAAAAGGGAATGGGATGAATTTTCAGAGAGCTTGAAATAAATCTTTAGAAATCCTGTTGAAGTACTGCAGCCCAGAAACAAGATCCCCTCTCTAGTGACCGGGAGGTTCAAGACACTCCACAGTGAGAACTTTTTTTTTCTTCGTAAACAATGGTGAAGACCCTCTGTCCTTGTTTTCTCCTTTGCTTCTCTTTGTGCAGACCATCATTGTTCAAAAAGTATGTATCACATGAGCTTCTCATGCAAACTACATATATGTAGTTTAAATTTTTCTAGTAGTTACATTTAAAAAGTAAAAAGAAATAGGTGAAAATAAAGTTAATATTATGTTTTATTTAGCCCAATATATCTAAAATATCGCTTCAACATGTAATTAACATAAAAACTATAGAGTTATTTTACATTCTCTTTTTTTTTTTTTTTTTTTTGAGATAGAGTCTCACTCTGTTGCCTAGGCTGGAGTGCAGTGGCACCATCTCAGCTCACTGCAAGCTCCGCCTCCCGGGTTCACGTCATTCTCCTGTCTCAGCCTCTGGAGTAGCTGGGACTACAGGTGCCCGCCACCACGCCCGGCTAATTTTTTGTATTTTTAGTAGAGACGGGGTTTCACTGTGTTAGCCAGGATGGTCTTGATCTCCTGACCTCATAATCCACCCACCTTGGCCTCCCAAAGTGCTGGGATTACAGGCGTAAGCCACTGCACCCGGCCTACATTCTTATTTTTATACTAAGTCTTCAAAATCCCGTGTGTATTTTGCACTTAGAGCACAACACAATTTGGACCAGCCACATTTCAAGTGCTCAATAGATAGCACGGTTGTAGCCACACATGAATCTCCTTTACTTCTGTTACAGCATAAAACTCTTAGACACATAGCGTACTAATTAATTACGTAACTGTATTACATTGTTATTGCAAACATCATTAAACAAGTGTCATTCCAACCCCGTATCTGATTTAATGCAATCTTACGTGAAACAGTTTCTTATATTGAGATATAAGCCAGTCTTGATGGCTATAGAGATGTCATTTCTCTTTATCCAAAGATTTCCTTATTATTCTTTACTGAATATCACTTTTACAGCTATTAGATGGGAATATTATAATTTATTCTAGAAACTTCTGTTTTTAAACTATGTATTAACCAAAAGTACACATGTATGGGGATACCTGCTTATTTCTGGTAAGCCCACTAGCTGATGTAGCAAATAGGTATCCAGGCCAAAAGCAAACTTTGATATTTGGCCTTTTGTTTAAAAAGTGTTTTATATCTGATTAGCTGAATTCTAACTTATCTATCTTAGGAAATAGATTAACTAAGAGTGTAAGAGACAATCTACTAAGGTGGAAAGAGCATAAACTTCAGAGTCAAACAAACTTAGCCGTATCACTTACTGGGTTTGTAACACTGGATATATTCATTAGGTTCTCACTTGTAGAATGAGAATAATAATACATTATGTCTGAGACTGCTAGTTTTATCTCAATATCCATTCTCCCCTTCTTCATCAGTAAATACCCCCAAAAGTTAGCTAGACACAGATGCCCAGAAAAAAGTCCATGTTGTCAGCCCGTTCTTGCAGCTAGATATCTTTATGTGGTTAAATTCTGGACACAGAGGTCAAAATAAAAGTGGTGGCTGTAACTTCCAAGAAGTATCCCTTTAAAAAGGAGGGAGAATGCCATTTTCTTCCTTATGGCTAGAATTCAGACATGATGGGTGGAGCTAGAGAAGTCATCTTGAACCATGAAATGTAAACTGTGTTGAGAACAGTAGAACAAGAGCAGAGCCCTGGGTCCCTCCTGACCATGGGATCACCACCAAAGCCCAGGGTTTTAGAGAAGAAAGAAATGCATTTCTATTTTTTTTTTGAACCATTGTTGTTACTTATTTTCTCTAACTTGCTGCTGAACCTAACACATGCTTAATACATAGGATCTTTTTGAGGATTAAATAGGATGGCATATGTAGTCCACTTTGTACAGTGCTTGGCACCTGGGAATGCAGGTGCTTAATATAGGACTGTTTTTATTGCTAGCATAAAATATCTCCTTAAAAGGGTCACTATAAGGGTCAGATGAAACCTATAAGTGAGCTTGCTTTTTTAATCTGTAAATCTGAGAATCACTGTATAAATGTTGGTTATAATTATCATCATCGCCATTAAATTATTACAAGGAACTGGCTAACTGCCAGCATGCTCTACTATGAACAATCTATATTTAGGTCAATTAAAAAATAGATACAGACTTCTTTGTTTTTGTTAGGTTTACTTAACTTTAGTCAATTGTGAATGTTTATAGGCTTGCCATCTTTACATTGATGCTTCAGAACTTAGATGAAACACTTATTTGGGTGGTATAAAAAAAATGCTTAGAACTTGATGAGGCTATGACATCTTTTATTCATTTACTTTTACCTTAAAAAGTTCTCTATTACAAAAATCAATATAGTGTTTTTAGTTAAAAAAAATTATAAGGACGTGAGTAAAGTGAAACAAGAGAGGTCACCGCCTTCCTTCTCTTCCATCCCATTCTTTGGAATTAACCATATTACAATGTAACCAATTATTCCTTGTATGTAAATATCATTTTTATATAATGAGATATACACATGTATAATATACATTTTCTATTTCCAAATGAAAATAAAATAATCCTTTTTTTGCATAAAGTTCAAAGTTGTTGAAAAGAAAATCTTTTGCAACAGCTTTTTTGTTTTGTTCATTTCCCAACTTAAAATGTCTCATGGACATCTTTCCATGTAAATACATATTCATCAATCCCATATTTAACACCATATACGGAGTCATTTAAACATTTTTACTAATTAATTATTGGAAAGTTGTTTGTAAAATAAAGGAGACTGCCCTTAAAATAAAATAGCAACTTAGCTAGGATTAAATAAGGTAATTCAGAAAAATGCTTAGCAAAAGTTTGGCAGATTGCAAATGATTGATAAATAAATATTAGCCATTATGATATTGATGATAGTGAGGATTAAAGATGACTCTCTCTCTAAGCTCACTCTCAGTAAATTTCTGTTGTCAGAGAAGTGGTTTATTTTATTTAATTGCTCAATATGTGCATTTATATACAATATTACCATCTTATATTTTCATTTTAAGGATGTACTTGGCTGTGTTATATAGTGGAGGTGGGTGCCATGTTCTGGAAGGACTGTCAGACTCAAGTTGGTTCTCTTCAGGATCTGCCCAGCCCATGGTGACCTAGTACAGTGCCAAAATTGAATAAAAAAATACAATCCATCCATCTGTCAGCTAGTGAGGCAGCAAAGAAGGTATTTAGCTTCTAGGGCATTTATAAGCCTAAGTTAATTCTATCTAAAAGAAAGACATCTGCTGGGTGGGACTCACCTCCTCTGAGACTTTGAGACCAGTGGGGATTTAAACAGGTATAAATAATGACTCTTGAATAGCCACCAGGCAGCCAGTGGTGCAGCCTACTCTGGGGAGATGAGTCACAGGCTGAGCCGTGGGTAGTAGCAAGTCCCTCGGAGAAGGGACTAGGGGTGTCTGGGATCCCAGGAAGAGCAAGAAATGCAGTCTGTCAGCTCCGCAGCAGAGGAGGGGCTGCGACAGGAGCCCTCACCCAGAAGGGGTGAATGGTAAATCTACCTCAATAGACAGTGGGCTGTGCATTGTAAAGCTGATCATTATGCTGTCCCCAAAACATCTTAAGTATAATTATACCAAAGTCTGAAAAAAGACTGGCTAAAGAGAAAACTAAAATAGATTTTTTTAAATGCAAACACACAATTCTGCCTACAAAAATGTTAAGTGCCAAGGAAAATATTGTTAAAATCCAAGAGGACCTCCTTTCCTAAACTGCAGTGTTCAGGAATTTATATGTATTATAAGGCTGGTAGTGACCATGGACAAATCATTGCCTACACCTCTGCCAGAACGTCTCTCATTTCTCATGAAGCCAGAACTTTAAATGTCACAACTAGATCAGAAATAACATTGATCTCAGAATCATGATGTACTTTTTTTCCGCTCTGCATGGGAACATCTGGGGTGCCTAAAATTCATCCCTCACAGCTCTTGAAAAGCCCTGTGCCTTGCGGAAGGGATGCCTTTCAGTGCATCCGCGAGGAGGCGGCGCCTTTTGATAATTCACACAAAGTAGAGGGAGGCCTTGCTAGTAGAGGGAGGTCTTACCTTGACTGGATGAGAGACCTAAGTTTGGATCTCGGCTAAAGTGTCTTCCAAGAGCAACATTCTTGTTAACATAACATGCCATTCTCACCCCCTACAGACTCATAGATTTATGGAGTTTTGAACTAGTAAAATGCCTTAGAAATGACCAGTACCCACCCATTTTGTTGATAAGGGACCTGAAGCATAGAGAAGTGAGATAGTTTGAATATTTGTCCCTATCCAAATCTCATGTTGAATTGTAATCCCCAGTGTTAGAGGTGGAGCCTGCTGGGTGGTGTTTGGATCATGGGGGCAGATTCCTCATGAATGGCTTGGGCCATCCCCTTGGTGATAAGTGAGCTCTGAGTCAACACTGAGATCATGTGGTTTAAAAGTGTGTGGCGCCTCCCTCCCACCTCAACTCTCTTTCTTTTGGTCCTGTTTTTGCCTCATGATGTGCATGCTCCCCCTTGACTTCTTTCGAGAAAGGGTCTCACTCTGTCACTCAGGTTGTTATGGAATAGTGCAATCATAGCTCACTGTAGCCTCGAGTTTCCAGGCTCAAGCAATTCTCTCACCTTAGCCTCCCAAGTAGATGAGACCATAGGCATGCACCACCATGCCCAGGTGATTTTTGTATTTTTTTGTAGAGATGGGGTTTTGCCATGTTTCCCAGGCTGGTCTCTAAATTTTGTGCCATCTGCCCCCACTTGGCCTCTCAATGTGCTGGGATTATAGGCATGAGCTACCACCACACCTGGCCTTGCCTTCTGCCATGATTGGAAGCTTCCTGAGGCCACCCCACAAGCAGATGCTGCTACTCTTCTTGCACAGCTTGCAGAACTGTGAGCCAAACTTCTTATTTTATAAATTACCCACTCTCAGATATTTCTTCATAGCAGCACAAGAATGGTGTAATACAAAAAGTAAAGAGTTTGCCCAAGTTTAGATAATCGTAATTTTTATTAAATGATATTACAATATAATCTTCATTGGGTTTGTTTATAGATTTTTTACTAATGCATCAGTAGAACTATATGTACTTATCGATTGAAGTATAAGCTACAATTTCAAGCATGTGAAATAAAGACAATTCTTCTTGCTCTTTAGATCATAAATGTTGGGCCGGGCACAGTGGCTCAAGCCTGTAATCCCAGCACTTTGGGAGGCCGAGACGGGCGGATCACGAGGTCAGGAGATCGAGACCATCCTGGCTAACACGGTGAAACCCCATCTCTACTAAAAATACAAAAACTAGCTGGGCGAGGTGGCGGGCGCCTGTAGTCTCAGCTACTCGGGAGGCTGAGGCAGGAGAATGGCATAAACCCGGGAGGCGGAGCTTGCAGTGAGCTGAGATCCAGCCACTGCACTCCAGTCCGGGCGACAGAGCAAGACTCCGCCTCAAAAAAAATAAATAAAATAAAATAAAATAGATCATAAATGTTTAGTCCTCAATATAGATTTCCACATTCTACCACTTCACTACTATACTATGTTTTTAACTAGATTTTTGAGGTCACATCTGCTGAGAAGTCTTTTTTCCCCTCCACAATGGGTTGGGTTCCCTCCCAGGTGGGGTTGTCGGGTCATCACTTTGGGCTTTCTCTGTGATCCTGTTTGTGACAATATCTTGGGATTGTCTATATAATTTTGATTCCCTAGTTACTTATAAGCTCTGTGAAGATTAAGACTGACTAGGCATTTTTTTCATCATTGTATCCACAGTACTTAAAATAGTGTTTGCAAAAATAAAGGGGGATAAATAAGCATTTGCAGGAAAAGGAAGGAGGAAGGAAGCAGAGATGGAGGGAGTGACTCATACAGAAATTGATATGAAAAATGGAATAGCAAATGAATGTTAAGGAATAAGAGATAGAAGCAGAACTAAATGTAAAGAATTGAAGAGTTACCTAATTCACAGATTTTAAGATTTCTAAATAAGTATGACAGAGCATAACACTATTCAGGAGAGTCTCTGGTCTTTGTCTTTGTTTGTCTACCTGCAGATGGTGGTGTTTGAGTCATGTGGCAGAAATGCTCCAAGATTTCTGCCTCCTGGTGTTCACATCTTTGGGTAATTCCTTCCCATTGAATGTGACCAGAAGCTACTGTGACTTGCTTCTAACCAATGAAATATGGCAAAGGACATCAGGTGTCACTCTGTGATTATGTTACATTTATATAAGATTCTGTCTTGCTAGCAGACTCTTCTAGAGACTCTCCTTCCTGGCTTGATGAAGTTACAATAGCAGCCATATTAGGAAAGCGTGGGTGATGAGGAACTACAGGTGGCCTTTGGGCACTGAGGGTGGCCTCTAGGAGCTGAGGGTAACCTCCAGTCAACACCCAGCAAGAAGCCAGAGCCCTCAGTCCTACAATTGCAAGGAAGTGAATTCTGCCAACAATGTGAATGAGCTTAGAAGCAGATTCCTCCTTAGTTAAGCCTCCAGATGAGAATACAGCCCAGTTGACACCTTGCTTAAAGACTGGTGAGACAGTAAGTAAAAGACTCAACTAGGCCATGTCCAGTCTCCTGACTCACAGAAAGTGTGAGATAATAAAAGTGTTTGGTTTTAAGATAATAAGTTTGGGGGTAATTTATTAAACAGCAAAAGTAAGTAATACAAGGTGTTTGGTTATAAATAAGCTATAAAAATAGCCAAAAGAAAGAGAAAGAGAGAAAAGAAAGAAAAAGAAAGAAGAAATAAAGAAAGAAAGAAAGAAAAAGAAAAGAAAGAAAGGCAAAGAAAAGAAAAGAAGAAAGGAAGAGAGACAAAGAAGGAGGGAGAAAGAAAAGATGGAAGGAATATGGCCGTAGTTAAATTGTATGGATTTTTTTTTAGGTTTAATTTGGTGATTTTCAAATCAGTATAGAAAACATCTGAAGAAATTACAAGATTTTAAGAAAATGACAAACATCAGCAATTTACCAGGCCTGCAAGGGAACAAAAGAAATCTGATAATTTATTACCACTAAGGCAAATTTGTGTGAGTGAAGTCTATGAATACACAGGACTGGACAAGATCTTAAGAAGACAGATGGTCTATACTCATCTTCAGGTTAGGCTTTTCCTAAATACTTCCAAACAATGATAATGATGATGATGGCATCAATACTGTGAGCTTTTATTTACTGAGTTCCTCATATATATGTGTATACCATATAGAATAGGAAGAAACTAATTTTTATGAAACACCTGCAGTTGTCCATGTGCTATACTGTAAACTTTATATGTCATCTTACAGAAAATAGCAAACCCATACAATAAGTCACAATTACTTCCCCCATTTTATACACGCACAGCCAGCCAGAAACACACAAAGAAAAAGTATCTTGCTCTAATTCACCCAGCAATTTAATTGTAAAACTGTGATTCAAACACATGTTTAATAGTCCTCACGATCTGAAAAATTTCCCAAGTAATCTAATTTCTAACTTCTATGCCATCTTCTAAGCCAAAAGATGCCAGATAGGTAATCATCCTAATTTTTTTCAATCATTTTACATTAAAAAAACTGTGAATATGCTATAAGGTAAGACAAATTTAAATATTTGGAAAAGATTTGAAAACACAATTAATAGAAGAGAACTTCAAATGGCTAACAATGTTTGGTAAAATGGTCACTCCCACTAATAACTAGAAAAACACAAATTAAAATGAGATATCCCTTTATACCCATCAGGTTTATAAAAATTATAATTTTCCATAATACTAGGCGTTGGGGGAACAGTGAGACTTGCAGCCTTTGTACAAGGTTAGTGGGAATCTAGGACTGATGAGGTCAGTTAGCAATGTTTGGAGAAATTTGTGCGTGTACCCTAGATCCAATGATAGGGTCTCCCACATATTTTGTGGGAGCTAGGAGCTGGTGTCAAACAAGTTCTATTATTAGGGAACAGATAAATAAAATATATTCAATGCACACTATGGAATAACGTGCAGTGGTTGGTAGCAATGAATGAGTACTTATAGCATCATCTCAAAAATAGCATGTTTGAGTGAATAAAAAGTATGGCAGAGAATGAAATCTATTGCACAATACCACTTACCTAAATTAAAACATGCATGCATATAATGAGTTTATGTATTTTTCAAAGATATTTATATACTCAATGACATATATCAAACTCATTAGAATTGCTGTTTGTGGGGGAAGGGGAAATGGAAATGAGGTCAAGAATGAACTGAAAAAATATTATGAAGGAAAAAAAGAGACAGGCCTGACTAGACAACTAATGATTGAACATTATTAACTACAGAGTGTGACTAACTCATCTCTCAGCAGTTGAGGTATCCCCAAAGACAACTAAAACTGCTGTGGAATGAAGCTCTATTGTTATTGGCTAAGAGCTTGTGCTGACCTTGGATATCTGAATTTACAAAACTATGTACCCAACATTTTATTGGGAAAGGAAGCCACATCAGGAAAATGTGGTTTGAAATGCTGTGGGGAGCAGAGGAAAATTTTTTCTAAAGATAAAATAATTAATTTCCTAGATTTGTACTTGGAGAAAACACGATGGCAAATATTTTGGCCATTGTTAGAATTTGTTCATTAGTCTTATCTTAATGGAAGAGAATGTGTTCGACAAAATCATTGCCTTTGAGCAGAACAGTCTCGTGGTAGATCGTTACTCTATGTATAAATAGCAAAAAGAGTCTTTCAGCCTGAGTTCCACTGTCAGTCCCTCTCATTCACTCACCAGTCAAGGGCTATGGAACCTGCACACACAGGTTCCTGTGGACAACTTGCTCTGCAAGGCAGAATGCGCCAATGGAATTGTTCTTTTGTCCTGGTCAACCTGATTTCATAAGGAAGGAAATACTAGGAAAAGCTAACATAATCCTTCTCCAAATAATCACACAACTTTAACATTTTTAGACATAGGGTCAAGAATATATTTTCAATTCAGTGTTTCAGGAAGTTGGAAATGATACATTAATAAATGAGTGAATAAGTAAACCAAAAAATGAAAACAAGTGAAACAAAACAGAAAACCTAAGATACAAGTCCTTACCTTAAATACAATATTTATCCTTGGCTACAAATTTGAGGTAATATACCCTACAATAAATGTCATAATTTGGCTGAAAGTGATTTTATCCATTTTGATAAGATAGATGAAGGATAAAGAAAATGTAGCGTAAATAAGAAATAACTTCATTTATCTACAGTTTTTGAGAATTATAGTTTATTTTATGTGATTCATCACTTAACCTAATGACTATTTTTTGTTAGTTCACTTCCCTTTTTTAAAAAATCTAAATGTTTTCAGTAGAATTATTGATTGTTTGCAGTGATTAGAAATTAACTATAGACTTTTGGCATAGAATATCCAAGTACCCATAACAATTAATGTGCTATAACAGTAATGTCTGCAAGGGTCACTGGAATGTGAGGACTTGGCCTGATGCGAATAGTCTTGAACTTCCATATATTTACAAATTCAATTTGCCTTTTCTCGGTACATTTTCTCTCTGTTTTCTGTTTTCTTTCACTTCTTTTTACCAGGATTTTTTTTTCATGTTACACCCTCCCTTGGCCATCCTTATGCCTATCATGGTCATATCCTTTCCTGTGTGTGTGTTTATGTGTGTGTGTGTGTGCATCTATCTGTCTGTCTATCTATCTATCTATCTATCTATCTATCTATCTATCTATCTATCATCTAATCTATCTAAAATGTATGCTTACATATATATAATATGTATGCATATACATATAGAAAGGTCCATGGGTTTTGTGACAACCATGTAGAGAAGTTACTTGCTGTTTACTTTAGGGTATGTGTACCAACCTCAATTATCCAGGGGAAGCTCTAAAAACTTTGTGGTACACAGAGTAGGGAATCCTTTCTGTTCAAAATTATTTTAAATAAATTGTCAAGGTTTTTATTTGGATTTCTCTGCCTACTAATAGATATGTGTGTTCCATTTAGGGTTCGTAGTTCATTTCTTTCTATAAGGTGATCAACCAAAAGCAACAGATAGAATTTAGTAGCACCTATTTTATTTTGCAGCTCCTGAATTTCACCAATGAGTTAAAAAAAGGTGTTTTTTTTTTTTCCTCTTTGGCTAACTCCAAAATATTCAGAGGCTAGCAAAATCTAAATCTTATTTAGTTCTTGTTATAGCAACAGCCAAATTTAGCATTGGAAGGTACAAACATTTCTTCATCTGAAGAGGTATGAATAACTTCTCAGCCTTTTTTCTCATTAGAATGCTACTCTCCAGTTGCAAAGAGTAAACCTTGTGAATGGGGCTATGTCTCCACACTTAGCAGTGGAATTGTAATAAAATTACAGTTAACCACCTTTTTGTTAGAAGTTCTCAGTTGAGCTATTAACATAACCAACAGTACCTAAAGTGTGACCTGCAAACAAAGCCTTTCAAACACCAAACACAATGCCCTATTCATAGTCGATACTCTATAAATAGCAGATCACCATTTTCCTTCCCTTAATCCTTAAAATAGCCTTAACTAGTAAATATTGTTATCTCATTTTTAAGAAAAATAAATAAATAAATAACCACTTGGTCCCATTTGGTCACTATAAAAGAAGATGTATCTGGCCATCCAAGCTGGTTACACAAGCTCAGTGGCAAAACTATTTCTGAATTGGTCTGCATTTTCTCAATTTAAGAGCCTCTCAGCATCGGCCATCATGCCTCTTTGCAGAAGTGCAACTGTTAAAGAAACATTGGGTGGTCTGGGCCCTGCACCATGGGATGCACAAACAATTTCATCAAATGACCCTCAGAACAGCCTGAATGTCACATGAAAAATTTTCAACATGTAAGCACAGAGGGCACACAAGGATAGCAACATCCTTAAAAGCTCGAAAAAGCATGAATTGCAATATGCTGGGCTTCTATAATCACACATAATCCAATAATGTCTTAAATCAACATTAAAACAAATTTTTTTTCAAAGGTTCACAGGTTATTTTCATGAGAAGAATTTTAAAAATGAGAAAATTATCTTCTAATTTGTGCCTGTATTTCTTTAATATTATTAAGTAATAATGTACTGTCAACCCTGATGTCATACTAAGAAAATATTTCTGTGTAAATCTAACATCTTCATTATACTCTCAAGTCACAAATAACATTATATCACAAATTTACATGTAACAGTTTCCCCCAAAATAATTTCATTCCTTAAAAAGTGACACAGCTGTAGCGATATTTCTGAGCAGTAACATTCAGAGAAAGATCACCAACAAGTGATAGGTGGCAATTTTCAATGCAGAAAACTATTGAAAATAATCAAGTTTACCATTAGTGGTGAAAATAAAATAGTCTACTCTTGATGTATTCTGTGATATTTTAAAAACTTTTCTTGTCAATGATGGCAAATGTAAAAAGAAATATATGCATACATACAATTTTTTTTTGATATACATATACATATAAATTAGAAGAAATATAATGGCAACTACAATTTTAATGTAATTTTTACCTTGATTTAAGAATGTCCAGTGGAAAGATACTTTTAAAGCATAATACAATAATAATTGAAACATGTACAATTCATTACAGGTCAGAAGTGAATCCATGTTATAATAATTCCTTTTAGTAGTATACTTGCGAGGTTAACTTATCTGCAACTTTCCTTTAATATTCTAGGACTTAAAAGTTCTTCCTGGGTTTTAAAAAATATTTCTATTTTCTTCCCCTTTATGTACAGGAGGAGTTAGTTGTCTTAAAGAAATAGAACAAATACCTGTGAAATGTGAATGGGCATTGGTTAAGCATTATATTGGTCTAAATTAGGAGGAGATCGAGGAGAAAATACTCACAAAAAGATAATTGTCATCCAGACTCTTCAATTAGTTACACTTTCTTTCTTTTTTCCTTCTTAATGAACGAGAGACAAATAAATCTTTGGCATTCCCAGTGACTCTGAAGTGTAAACTCCATCAGATCATCTAGATGCACAACTGTCCAACAACATTATAATAAAGGCAGTAAATAAATTTGTTCAAAATACCAGCCGAAATGCCTGAGGTTTCGTCAGTGGCCATGGTTGAAGCTCATCATGATTTGGACAGTGCAGCCGAAACCTCGAAGACTTATACACCGAGCAACAATGAAGATACTGTATAATCAACTAGGATTACTGAGGAAAAAGCACAAACTGCTTTCAGTCCATAAAAGAAGTGATTATCACGAGGAAAGAGAAGTGACTGTTGGATTTAAAAGGCATACAAAGAGAGACAGAGAAAATAAATACATATTTTATATATAAAATATATAAAATGTCACCACCCTACCCCCAGAAGATGTTGAAATCACAAAGAACAATTTTCAAAGGAAATATAATAAGCTCACAGATGAAAACCCACTTACACAAACCATTTTCAGCTATACACTTTGTTAAATGATCTGCAAAATTAGAAAAAGAAACTGAATCATTGTTGAGGTGCATTATCTAAAGGGTACACGGTGTCCAGAAATTCTGTTGCCTCTTTCATCTGAGTCAATGTGAGGTTTGCATTAGTAAGAATTGTGTACTAAAACAAAAACAAAAACAAACAAACAAAAAAAACAAAAACAAAAAGAAAACCACACACAAAAAAGAGAAAGCTAGAGAACCAGTATCGAGGCAAGAAACAAAAGGTAGTCAACAACGTTCTTTTCTCAATGCAGAGAAGGCTTATTGAAATATAAGCAAGTACCTTTTATTCCTTCAACTAGTATATATGAGTTAAAATTTTCCAGTGCTTCTGAAAAAGGTTATTTCTATAAATGGTGCATTTTAAATATCACTTAATAGCTGTTATTGAAATTTGGCTCATGAAAAAACTAATGTTTTTTTTTAAAAAAATGTATTTTTTTCTGTATAATGTGGCAAAAATGTCACTATGCATGTCAGCTAATTGCATAATATCTTGCTGCTGTTTTGTTTTGTGTGCACTTCTATTAACAATTTCAGCTTATAACAATGATTCTTTTCCTTTTGCATCTCAGTACACCTGATGTAAACTTTTTCTCCCATCAATAATGGGGATTCATGACAGTCATCATGAAATCTTTCATAGGAGACAATGTCTCTCTCTAGGGGAAAGTTGAGAAGGGATTGCGTATGTCAGTATTTTCCTCAGGAGATTCTGATGTGTCCCCCTAGAGGTTATAAACCGTACCCACTTTTGAGAATCACTGATCTTCCTAGGAGTTATAAACCACCTTCTCTTTTGAGAATTACTGATTTCCGAATGAAGACAAAGAATTTATAGTTTTTCTTTAAGCCAAACTAACACACTTCTAGAACACAGTGTATAGATGCTAGATACACCATGGGCATTCACTCACTCACATTCGATGAGCTTGCACTTCGATTTTTTTTCTGGTAGCAATAAAAAGTTTATGCCCATCCACCAGCTTGGTTGTGATCATCATGTAAAAAGGTTGTCTGGGGTTAAGGTACTAGATAGGTCATAGGATAGAATAAAATTTCACTTTGGCTTATTTGCTTAGCAATTCTAACCAAAGCTAATGAGCCATAGATCAAAGCAATTCATTGACAATATTAATGGCAGCCTGAGGTCTAAGTAAATTATATGACCTTTCACTCTGTTACTTGACCGTCGGGAAGCTGAAAGGAAGAGTTCAAGCCTAGTCTTGGTTGTGCTACATTCTCTAGCACCTGAAATAATGAGTTTTGGCAGCCACAGTCTTCTATATATATATATATTTATTTATTTATTTGATACATACTATTGATACATATTATTATTTGATACATACTATTTGTACATTTTTATGCAGTATATGTGGTATTTTGTTACATGCGTAGAATGTGTAAGATCAAGTCAGGGTATTTAGGGTGTCCAGCACCTTGAGTATTTGTCATTTCAATGTGTTGAGAACATTTCTAGTCCTCTCTTCCAGTTATTTTGATATATATACAATACATTGTTGCTAATTATAGACATCCTACTCTGCTATCAAACATTAGAACTTATTTCTTCTACCTAACTGTATATTTGTACCAATTTATGCCCATCCATTCCTCTACCCACCCACCCACACACACTCTTGCCAATTGGTAACTACTACTTTTAACGTCACTTTTAAATGTCAAAAACTGCAATTACTTTTGTACCAATCTAATATTTCACTCTGTACCCCTATGAGATCCACTTTTTTAGCTCCCACATACAAGTGAGAACATGCAATATTTGTCTTTCTGTGCTTGGCTTATTTCACTTAATATGGTGACCTCCAGTTCCATCCATGTTGCTGCAAATGACCAGATTTCATTCTTTCTTAATGAAAGGTGAATAGTATTACATTGTGTATATATACAAATTTTCTTTATCCAATCATCCAATAGTAGACACTCAGGTTGATTCCATATATTTGCTTTTGTGAACAGTCCTGCAATAAACATGTGAGTGCAGGTATCCCTGTGATATGATTTCCTTTCTTATGGATAAATACACAGCAATGGGATTGCTGGATAGCATGATTTTTGAGAAATCTCCATGCTATTTTTCATAGTGGCTGTACTAATTTACATTCCTATCAACAGTGTATAAGAGCTCCTTTTTCTCTGAATCCTCAACACCTCAACATCTTTTTTTTTTTTTTTTTTTTTTCAATAGGCCTTCTAACTGGGGTAAGATGATATCTCATTGTGGTTTTGATTTGCATTTCACTGATGCTTAGAAATACTGAGCATTTTAAAAATATGATTGTTGGCCATTTGTATGTCTTCTTTAGAGAAATGTCTATTTATGTACTTTGCCCATATTTTAATAGGATTATTAGTGTTTTTTGACTGAGTTGTTTGAGTTCCTTGCATATTCTGGATATTAGTCTCTATCAGATGAATAATTTGCAAATATTTTCTCCCATTCAACAGGTTGTCTCTTCACTCTATTGATTATCTCCTTTGGTGTGCAGAAGAATTTTAGTTTAACATAGTCTATTCCTGTTTTTGTTGCCTGCACTTTTGAGATCTTAGCCATAAAATCTTTGCCTAGTCCAATATCTTGTGGTATTTCCCCTATGTTTTCTCCTAGTAGTTTTATAGTTTTGGGTCTTATTTTTAGGACTTTAATCCATTTGGAATTGATATTTTTATATGATGAGAGATAGCTATCTAGTTTTATTCTTCTGCATATGAATATCCAGTTTCACCAGCACCACGTACTGGAGTGGATATCCTTTCCCCAATGTGTGTTCTTGGAGCCTTTGTTGAAAATCAGTTGGCTATAAAAATGTGGGTTTATTTCTGGGTTCTCTACTTTTTGTTTTTTTGTTTGTTTTCTTTTTTGAGACATTTTGCTCCATCGCACAATCATGTTTCACTGCAGCCTCAACCTCCTGGGCCCAAGCGATCCTCCTGCCTCAACCTCCCAAGCAGCTGAGATTATAGAAGCAGACCACATGCCTGGCTATTTTTTTTGTTTTTCAGACATGGGGTCTTGCAATGTTGCCCAGACTGTTTTTGAACTCCTGGCCTCAAGTGATCCTCCCACCTTGGCCTCTGAAAATGCTGGGATTACAGGTGTGAGCTACCATGCCTAGCCTTGGGTTCTGTATTTGTTCCATTGGCCTGTGTCTGTTTTTGTACCAACACTGCGCTGTGTTGATAACTATAGCCTTGTAATATACTTTGAAGTCGGGTAGTGTGATACGTCCAGCTTTGTTCTTTTTTCTCAGTATTGCTTTGGCCACTAGAGCTGTTTATTTTTTGTTCTGTAACAATTTTAGAGTTGTTTTTTCTATTCTGGTAAAAAAAATAACATTGATATCTTAATAGGGATTGCATTGAATCTGTAAATTGATTTGGGTTGTATGGTCATTTTAACAATATTAATTCTTCCAATCCATGAGCATGGGGTGACTTTCCATTTGTTTTGTGTCCTCTCTAATTTCTTTCATCAGTATTTTGTAGTTTTTCTTATAGAGATCTTTCACATCTTTGATTAAATTTATTCCTGGATTTAGTTTATTGTAAATGGGATTTATTGTAAATGGGATTGCCTGCTTGATTTCTTTTTCGGCTATATCATTATTGATATGTAAAGATATACTGTTTTTTTTTATGTTGACTTTGTATCTTGCAACTTTACTAAATTTACTTATCAAATCTAACAGTTTAATGTCATCAGCAAAGAGGATCAATTTGATTTCCTCCTTTCAAATTTGGAAGCCTTTTCTTTCTCTTCTTTGCCTGATTGCTCTAAGACTTCCAGTACTATGCTGAATATGAGTGATGAAAGTGGGCATCCTTGTTTTGTTCCAATTCTTTAAAAAAATGCTTGCAGTCTTTCCCCATTTATTATGATGCTTATTGAGGGGTTGTTATTTATGTTATAATATAACTTTATTATGTTCAGGTATGTTTCTGGTATGCCTAGTTTGTTGAGAGTTTTCACTATGAAGGATTGTTGGACTTTATCAAATGCTTTTTTTTGCATTTATTGAGGTTATCACATGGTTTTTGTCATTCATTCTGTTGGTGTGCTGTGTCACATTTATTGATTTGCATATGTTGAACCACCATTGCATCTCTGGGATAATTCCCACTTGTATTATATTTTTGATGTGCTATTGCATTTGGTTTGCTAGTACTTTGTTGAAGATTTTTGCATCTCTGTTCACCACGTATAGCGATGTGCAGTTTTCTTTTTTTGTTGCACTCTTGTCTGGTTTGGGTATCACAGTAAGGCTGACCTTGTAAAATGAGTTGGAAAGAATTCCCTCCTCTTCAATTTCTTGGAATATTTTGATAACAATTAGTGTTAATTCTTCTGTGTAAGTTTGGTAGAATTTGGCAGTGAAGCCATCTGGTTGTGGACTTTTATTTTTGTTAGGAGACTTTTTGCTACTGATTCAATCTTGTTATTTGTTATTAGCCTTTTCAGGTTTTCTATTACTTCCTGATTCATTCTTGGTAGGTTATATATGTCCAGGAATTCATCCATTTCCTCTATGTTTTTCACTCGGTTGTATAGGTTTTCATAATAGTATCTGGTGGTATTTTGTGTTCTTGTGGTATCAGTTGTAATGTCTCCTTTTTCATTTCTGATTGTGTTTATTTGGGAACTCATTTCTTGGTTGGGTTGGTTAGCAGTTTATCCATTTTATTTATCTTTTAGAAAAATCAGCTTATCATTTTGTTGATCCTTTGTCTTAACTTTTTTGTCTTTATTTCATTTAGTTTTGCCCCTATCTTTATTATTTATTTTCCTTTACTAATTTTGAGTTTGGTTTGTTCTCACTTTTCTAGTTCCTCTAGGTAGATTATTGGTTTGTTAATTTGTTATTTTTTAACTTTATTGATATAGGCATTTATTGCTATAAACTTCCCTCTTAGCACTGCTTTTGCTATATCCCACAGGTTTTGGTAGGTTGTGCTTTCATTTTTGGTTTAAGAATTTTTTAAAATTTCCTTCTTAATTTTTTCATTCACCCAATGGCTGCTCAGAGCATATTAATTTTCATATATTTGTACAGTTTCCAAAGTTCCTCTTGTTACTGACTTCTAGTTTTATTCCACCATGGTCTGAGAAGATGCTGGGTATGATTTAAATTTTTAAGAGTTTATTGGGACTTGTTTTGTAGCCTAATATATGGTCTTTTTTGGAGAATGTCTCATGTGCTGATGAGAAGAACGTGTATCTACTGTTGTTGAATAAAATGTTCTGTTGATGTTGATTAGGTCCATTTGGTCTAAATTGTGATTTAAATTCAATGTTTCTTTGTTGATTCCTGTCTAGATCATTTGTCTAATGCTGATAATGGGGTGTTGAAGTCTAAAACTATTATTATATTGGAGTCTATCTCTGCCTTTAGGTCTAATAATATTTAATTTATATATACCAATGTTGGGTGCATATATATTTAGAATTTTTAAATCTTCTTGCTGAATTGATCTCTTTATTATATTTTAATGACCTTCTTTGTCTATTTTTACTGTTTTTGACTTAAATTCTGTTTTATATGATATTGATATAAGTATAGTTACTTCTGCTTGTTTTTTTGTTTTCCATTTGTATGAAATTTCTTTTTCCATCCCTTTACTTTTAGTCTATATGTGTCTTTACAGGCAAAATGAGTTTCTTATAGGTAGCATATAGTTGAGTTATGTTTTAAAAAAATCTATTATATTTAGCTAGTTTATATATTTTAAGTGGAAAATTTAATTTGTTCACATTCAGGGTTATTATTAATAAGTGTGGACTTATCCTTGTCATTTTGTTAATTACCTTCTGGTTATTTTCTATCTTTTTCCTTTCTGTTTTTCTTTCTTTTTCTTTTGTTGTTTATCATTGTGGTTTGGTGTTTTTCTGTAGGGGTAACATTTAGGTTATTTTTCTTCTTTATTTGTGTGTTTGCGGTACCAGTGAGTTTTGTACTTTCATGTGTTTTCATGATGGTAGACATCATTCTTTTGTTTCCAGGTATAGAATGCCTTTGAGCATTTCTTGTAGCTCTGGTCTAGCAGTGATGAATTCCCTCAGTTTTTGCTTGTCTGGGAAATATTTTATTTTTCTTTCATTTATGAAGGACAACTTTGCTGGGTATTGTATTCTGGGCTGACAGGTTTTTTTTTTTTTTTTTAATCACTTTGAATATATCATCCTATTGTCTCCTGGCCTGTAATGTTTTTGCTATATATATTTTTTAAAATCCCCAGTTAGTCTAATAGAGGTTTCCTTATGTGTGACTAAACACTTTTCTCTTGCTGTTTTTAGAATTCTCTTTCGTTTGAGTTTTACTTTAATATGCCTTGGAGAATAACTTTTTTGAGTTATACCTATTTAGGGATTATAAACATCCCATATCTGTATGTCTAAATCTTTTCCTAGACTTGGGAAGTTTTCAGCTATTATTTTGTTAAATAGGTTTTCCATGTATTTGGTCTCTTCACCTTCTGGAACATCCAAAATTCATGTATTTAGTTGTGTTATGGTGTTCTTACATCACAGGATTTGTTCATTCTTTTTAATTGTCTTTTCTTCTTTTTAAAAAATCTGACTGGGCAATTTCAAAAGACTTGTCTTCAAGTTCTGAGATTCTTGCTTTTGCTTGCTCTGTTGTTGAACCTCTTGGATGAATTTTTAAAATTTCATTCATTGAATTCTTTCTTTCCAGGACTTCTGGTTTGTTCTTTTTTATTATATCTATCTCTGGTGAATTTCTCACTCATATCCTGAATTGTTTTTCCGATTTCTTTCAATTATTTTTCTGTGTTTGCGATCATAGCTCACTATGAACTCAAGTTCCTACTCTCAAGCCTGTCTCAACCTGCTAAGCATTTAGGACTATAGCCTGCAGTGTGCTGCCATTCCTGGCTAACATTTTATTTTTATTTTTAGCATAGACAAGCCTTTGCTATGTTGTCTGGAATGGTTTCTTGTGTTTTTATGTTGATAACTGTACCTCTGGTATAACAGTCACTTCTTCCAGTTTTTTTTTGGGGGGGAGATTGGCTTTTACAAGGGAAGGAATTTTTCCTGAAGATACATCTATGCTGTTGGTTGGGTAGGACACTAGCTTTGATTCTGGGTGCGTGCAGTAGTTTAGTCTCCATATGATTTATTCAGTTGTAAACAGCATCAGTTGTGTCTGTGATTTCCTCAGTGGCTCAGGCTATTGTTGTTAGTGGAGGTTACGGTGAGGTTTTGTTGAGGATGAGGATTACAGGTAGGCCAGTCATCATATCCCAGTCATGGCAGCAGTAGACCAAACATGCCTGGCCTTGGGCTCCCAGTTGGTGTATGCAGTCACCAGTGTTAGTGGGTTGAAACAGGCCAATACTTGGGCCTCCAGGTGGCTCTGGTGCTGCAGTGGTAGTGGTGGGTCAGTCAGGTGAGTGGGTCCTTGGTCCCTGGATAGCCAGGGTAATGGCAGTAATAATGGCAAGACAATCCTTGGGCTCTGAAGTGACACACATTGGTTTTGGTGATATCTACAATGAGCTGGGTAGGTTAGTCCCTTGTTCCCCAGGTAGCATGTGCAGGAAGACTACACAGATGCCAGTGATTGTGGACAGGGTGAGGCAAGCCCCTAGACAGTGTTCTAGGGCATTGGAGTGGGGGGAGTGCCAGGCCAGGTAGGCCTGTTTCCAGGGACCCCAGGAATGTAATCATGCCCTGGCTATGGTGGGCAGAGTGGAGTGACCCTCAGGCTCCCAGTGGAGAGCTTGGGAGGCTGCAACAACAGGGGTGATGTACAGGGAAAGCCTGCCATTAGGGCATGTCCAAGTATGCTGCAGACCTGCTCTTGGGGTAGAGGCAGAGTTTCTGACAGTAACTATAGCCACAGGCAGGCAGTTTTTAGGCTGTGCGGGAGGAGGGATGCTTTAGTCCCCAGTGGCAGTGGCAGTGGTATATCAGCAGTAGTAGCAGCAGGGAAAACTAGTTCTCAGGAAATGTGCAAATGTGTGATGGCAGCCCTGCTCTTTGGTAGATGGAGTCGTGACCAGCTGCGTGTGTTTTGGCTTCTGGTGGCAATAGTGGCTGTGGCTGGTGGTAAGAGAGTCTGTTCTCAGAGTGTGATTGCAGCAGCCTTGCTGCCGGGGCCAGGGTCGTTATATGTAGTAGCTGTCCCAGGTAAGTGTTTCTCTGACCATACAGAGTATGTGCTTTGGCTTTCTTTGTCCTGGGAGAGCCTCCCTAGGGTGCTGCACCATCCTTTACCTGGCATACAGGGTACTGTGTGTGCTGGAGTGCTGGGGATTCTGCCACTCTGCTGGATCTGACTGGTGTTATTGCTGCTACAGCTCTCTGGGTGGACACAGAAGGGTGTCAGTGGGGCTCCAGGGATGTGAAGGTGCAGGGGCTGTTGGGCCCCAGGGCAGGATGCAGCCCCCTACTGGGGTCTAGGCTCTCAAAATGGTGAATCTGCTTAGGACTTGGTGGCGTGTTGGACCCTTATGAACTCCTTCTCTAGAGCAATGCCTTTGTGTCACCTCTGGGCAGGTCCCTATGTTATTCTCAGAGCCTGTGATGGGGTCCCCCATGGCTAAGGTCTCAGGAGTCCATGGTGGGAATATGGACAGGTGGGAATTTCCTCCTTACCGCTTCCCTGAACTAGGGAGGCTCTATGAGCTCCCAGCTGATCCCAGATGAGCTGACTCCCTCCTTTCCTGCTCCTTCCATGCCTCTGGTGCTTCCTGTTCCTTCTCTGTTGAAATCCAGTATTCTCACTAAGATGCCCTATTTGAAGTTTGATTATGTACTTGCTATTTTGGTTCTTGTCTGTGGAAGAGGTAAGTGTCAGATGCCTCCAGTCAGCCTTCTTGAAGTTCCTCTCACATAAGTCTTTACGTCCTTCATGACAATCTTACTATCCCAATGAGTGAATGACTATATGACAAAACAATCTCATTATAGGTAGACATCATAGTGTCACAGTAGATACTATGGTAGGCACCATGACTCTGTTCAAAATCAAGACACTCATTTAATTTAAGCAGATGCCAAAAACTCAGTAATCAAAATAAACAATATTTTAATGTAATATTTTAAAAATAAAAAATGCAAAGATTCTGTAATTATCAAAATATCACAATTTTAAATAAAGATATAATCAATATGACTGATTTTTCTCTTTGCTTGAGACTCCAGTATGGCTCCCCAAAACAGTTTATATTAAAGAATTATTTAAAAAATACAAACCAATGCAAAAGTTCACCCTGAATGAAATACTGAAATTTTAAAATAAAGACTGACTTTTGCATTGATTTAGGTTTAAATAACAGTAATGTATTAAAATGTTATTTATCTCGGCTACTGAGCTTTTTGACACCCTCTAAATTTTGTTCTCAAGGCAAGTGTCTCACTCTTCTTATGTAGTCCCAACCCTGGCAGATTGACTCAGGGGAAACCAATGTCTGTCTCCTTTGCCTTAAAGGGAGGCCATGGGAGGCCATCCCATCAACATAGTCCCTTTGGGATCAGCTGAAGCCTTCCTTGTGACTTTATTGCAGTCCAATCCTGCTTTTCTCACTCCTTTACCAGTGTTATTCCCAAGAGTATCCTGCAGGTAAGTCTCTGAGTCTGTTTCCTCTAAGACCTCCCCAGAGAAGAGAGGTGAAAACTGAAGTTCACAGAAGTTGAGGAAATTGCCCAAGCTCTCAGGGTTCCTATGAGATAAAAATCCAGGTGAGACTAGGCATGGTGGCTCATGAGGGTAATCCCAGCACTGGGAGGCTGGGGTAGGAGGATTGTTGGAGCCCAGGAGTTCAAGACCAGCCAGGGCAACATAGTGAGACCCTATCTCTTCAAACAATAAAAAAATTAGCTGGGTGTGGTGGGTGCACGCCTGTAGTCCCAGCTACCTGTGGGGCTGAGGTGTGGGGATCACTTGAGCCTGGGAGGTTGAGGCTGCAGTGAGCCATGATCTGCACCCCACCCTGGGTGACAGAGCAAGACACTGTCTAAAACAAACAAACAAAAAATCCCAGTCAAGTTAGTATGACTTTAAAGCCAGTGCTTCTCATCATAACATTCTATAGGCTGGGGCCAGAATTTGTGGCTACAGTCTAATAAGTCAAAGGTAAAACAGAGATACCAACAATCCCTATGCACTCTCCTAATTGAATTTCCTAATTGCGGACTAGAAATCAGGTTCTCTGATTTCTAAGAAGTGGACCTCTGATTATATCAGACCCTGTGGTCAGCAGAATAATGTCCCCACCCCCACTGAAGATGTCCGCATCCTACTCCCTAAAACCTGTGAATGTGTTAACTTACATGGCAAAAGGAACTTTACAGATGTGATTAAGTTAGGGATCTTGAGCATATGCTGCATTATCCAGGTAGGCCCAAATATAATCACAAAGGTCCTTATTAGGGAGAGAGGGAGGCAGGAAAGTTAGAGAAGGAAACATGATGACAGAAGTAGAGGTCACAGTGATGTGATCATGAGACAAAGAATGCAGCAGGCCTTAGAAGCCGGAAAAGTCAAGGAACAGAGCCTTCCCTAGAGCTTGCAGGAGGAAGGGAGCTCTGTTGCCCCTTGGTCTTAGTTCCAAGACCCATTTTGGACATCTGACCTCCAGAAGTGTAAGAAAATACATTTGTGATGTTTGAAGCCACACAGTTTGTGGTAATTTTTAATAGCTGCAATAGGAAAGTAACAGACCCCTAAAGCAGCGTTTCAACCCTGGCATTATGGCATCACCCTTGTGGCTCTGAGATGTAATGGATCCCTAACAGAAAACAGGACCACCAGAGCAATTTAATGAAGACTCCTCAGTTGTATTATATTTTTAAAAATTTAAAATGGGCCGGGCGCGGTGGCTCAAGCCTGTAATCCCAGCACTTTGGGAGGCCGAGGCGGGCGGATCACAAGGTCAGGAGATCGAGACCATCCTGGCTAACACGGTGAAACCCCGTCTCTACTAAAAAAAATACAAAAAACTAGCCGGGTGTGGTGGCGGGCGCCTGTAGTCCCAGCTACTCGGGAGGCTGAGGCAGGAGAATGGCGTAAACCTGGGAGGCGGAGCTTGCAGTGAGCTGAGATCTGGCCACTGCACTCCTGGGAGACAGAGCAAGACTCCATCTCAAAAAAAAAAAAAAAAAAATTTAAAATGAACTTGTGTATGTGGAAGGATTGATGATCTGTACTGACTCCAGATGGTCATGTTCTCCTGATGACAGATGGAAGTCCAGGAGAGGCGGGGCCATCTACAGGAAAGCAGGAGAGAAATGATTGATATAAGAGGCCAGCACAATCCAGGAACTCTTTATACAAGCACAATTTTTACTTTTCTGATTCTTCAGTAGTATTTTTTGAATTATGGAAGGAGATGAACTTTCCAATTATTTTAATATGGAACCAACTGTATTGTTGTTTCTCCTTCTGTGCTGTGCTAGAAGAGTCTGGAGTTTAAGTTCTTCTTGTATTTGAGCAACAGTTAATGTTTGCAAATTCTTTTTGTTGATTAGACATTTGGGTCTGATGGATCACTAAGGTTTATTATAAAAAAGGTTGAAGTTCAAGGATTTTTCTTCTTTTTACATTAGTTGTAAGGAAGAGGACAAAATGCCTTGGCAAGAAGCCAGAACAAGAGAATTTGGAGCATCAACAAAATATATTGAACATAAACAAGAGAGTAGGGTTTCACTCCAAGCAAGAAAGCGGTTCTCCCAGGGGGATGAACTAGAAAAAGGGAGAGGAAAGTACTATGTGTTTATGAACAGGAAGATGTAGGAAATGGGGAAGGGGGAGGTAGTCATAGTTAAGTGGATTGGATCTTAAGCAACTTTGCCAATGATATTTTTACCCCAAGTGTATGCCAGCAATATATGGTTCTACTGCTAGTGACCTCATAGAAGCAGAGTCATCACTGGAGAAAGCCATAGCTCTCATCCCGATGGGCATCTCCTGCCTCTGAGGCCTCAGTTAGCTGCACTTGCCTTCTGCATCTCCTGGGGATTTCACTCCATCAGTTAGCATCTTGTTTGCTGACTTCCCTAAAGAAGCGTTATGTATTAATATTAGTCTGTTATAATGTTGCTACAAAGATACCCAAGACTGGGTAATTTAAAGAGAAAAGAAGCTTAATTCACTGAAAGTTCTGCATGGCCAGGGGGCTTTCAAAATGTACAATCATGGTGGAAGGCAAAGGAGAAGCAAGCTACCTCCTTCACAAGACAGCAGGAGAGACAGCAAGCAAGCAGGGGAAATGCCAGACACTTGTCAAACAACCAGATATTGTGAGAACTCCCTTACTATCACAAGAACAGCCTGGGGGAAACCACCCCCATGATTCAATCACCTCCCAACAGGTCCCTCTCTCGATATGTGGGGATTATAATTTGAGATGAGATTTGGGTGGGGACACAGAGCCAAACCATATCGTGATGCCTATCCATTTCTTTGAATTTTGTTTGGTTCCTGACTGACTTATTCTTACCTCACAATGCCCCAGGATATATGTGAGCCCCCCAAAAATGGGATTAAAGTCTGAGAGACTTAGTAGCGTGGACTAACAAAGAATCCTTGGGGCTAACTGGACCCAAACTGATTTGATACCTTCCCAGCATCTCTTCATCTTTTACATGAGCTTGGACAATGGTTAATGGCTCCTTTTAAAGAATAATTTAAAAACGTGTCAATATAAGGGCCACCTAGAACATAAAGAAGGAATATAAAGGTCAAAGGTCTTGTTATATATCAACATGGTCTTTGAGAATTGCTTATACTCAATTTTGATGAGTCCAGCTCTTTATGGCTGCTGCTTCTGTGTTTTGGAAAAGTGCAAGCCTGGGCAACTCACTGATACTCTCAGCAGCATAGATCCAACTAAACTCCTAGTTTAGTTGTGGTAGTACCTAGTGGTGGTACCACTATGGTGGTGCAGCCCTTGGTACTGTCCTGGTTTGGGTTTCTTGGACATTTGGAGAAATAAAACAGATGGGAGAATTATGATTTTGAACAAATAACTTACCATGGTGCAAATTTCTTTATCAATGAAAGTTCAGTAATTTTCTACATTGTTTAACTAAAAGTTGTGGGTTTTTAAATGTAGGTGTTTAAGCTAGCACTTGAGTGAATTTAAAAAAATGGACTAAATACTGTGGAGGGAAAAGTGCAAAAGGATCAGATAACACACTGCAGTGGAGCCTCCAGGCTGTCTGCCCAGCAACGTTCTGATCCATAGATGTGGGCCTGGGTAACCTGTGTCACCTGCTGGCCTCCCTCCTTGCCAGAGTGGTGGTGGGGTTAGGGACTAAGAAACTACACATCATTCTCTGCATGTGGCCAAACTTACAACATGGGAGTAGTGAAATGTCTGTGAGAACTAGTGTATTAGTCCATTTCCACGCTGCTAATAAAGATACCCAAGATTGGGTAATTTATAAAGAAAAAGAGGTTTGATGGACTCACAGTTCCATATGGCTGGGGAGGCCTCACAATCATGGTGGAAGCCAAGGGGGAGCAAGTAATGTCTTACATGGATGGCAGCAGGCAAACAGAGCTTGCACAGAGAAACTCCGCCTTATAAAACCATCAGATCTTGTGAGATGTATTCACTATCATGAGAACAGCATGGGAAACACCTGCCCTCATGATTCAATTACCTCCCATGAGGTCCCTTCCACAACATGTGAGAATTCAAGATGATATTTGAGTGGAGACACAGCCAAATCATATCAATCTCTCCCTTGCCCCTCCCAAATCTCATGTCCTTACATGTCAAAAACAATCATGCCTTCCCAACAGTCTCCCAAAGTCTTAATTCATTTCAGCACTAACTCTTTTAAATGTCTATAGTCCAAAGTCTCATCTGAGACAAAGCAAGTTCCTTCTGCCTATGAGCCTATAAAATCAAGAACAAGTTAGTTACTTCCTAGATACAATGGAGGTACAGGCATTGGGTAAATACAGCCATTCCAAACAGGAGAAATTGGGCAAAACGAAGGGGCTACATGCCCCATGCAAGTCCAAAATCCAGCAGGGCAGTTAAATCGTAAAGCTCCAAAATGGTCTGCTTTGACTCCTTATCTCACATCCCGGTTATGCTGATGCAAGAAGTGGGTTCCCATGGTCTTGGGCAGCTCTGCCAGTGTGGCTTTGCAGGGTACAGCCTCTTTTCTGGCTGCTTTCATGGGCTGGCGATGAGTGTCTGTGAGTTTTCTAGGTGCATGGTGCAATCTCTCAGTGGATCTTCCATTCTAGGGTCTGGAGGATGGAGACCCTTTTCTCACAGCTCCACTAGACAGCACCCTAATGGGGCCTCTGTGTAGGGGCTTCCATCCCATATTTGCCTTCCACACTACCCTAGCAGAGGTTCTCCATGAGGTCTGCCCCTGAAGCAAAGCTTGTTCCTAGACATCCAGGCATTTTCATACATCCTCAATGTTCACGGTGGAGGTTCCCAAATCCCAGTTCTTGACTCTGTGCACTCACAGGCTCAATATCACATGAAAGCTGCCAAGGCTTGGGGCTTGCACCCTCTGAAGCAAGAGCGTGAGCTCTACCTTGGCCCCTTCCAGTCATGGCTGGAGCAGCTGGGATACAGAGCACCAAGTCCTTAGACTGTACACAGCAGAGGGACACTGGGCCCAGCCAGTGAAACCATTTTTCCCTCCTAGGCCTCCAGGCCTGCGATGGGAAGGGCTACCTTGAAGACTTCTGACATGCACTGGAGACATTTTCCCCATTGTCTTGGCGATGATTCACATTCAGCTCCTCGTTACTTATGCAAACTTCTGCAGCCAGCTTAAATTTCTCCTCAGAAAATGGGATTTTCTTTTCTATCACATTGTCAGGCTCCAAATTTCCGAACTTTTATGATCTACTTTCTTTATAAAACTGAATGCCTTTAATAGCACCCAAGTCACCTCTTGAATGCTTTGCTGCTTAGAAATTTCTTCCACCAGATACCCTAAATCATCTCTCTCAAGTTCAAAGTTCCACAAGTCTCTAGAGCAGGGGCAAATTGTTGCCAGCCACTTTGCTAAAATATAACAAGAGTCACCTTTGCTCCAGTTCTCAACAAGTTCCTCATCTCCATTTGACACCATCTTAGCCTGGACTTTATTGTCCATATTGCTATCAGCACTTTGGGCAAAGCCATTCAACAAGTCTCTAGGGAATTTCAAACTTTCCCACATTGTTCTGGCTTCTTTTGAGCCGTCCAAACTGTTCCAACCTCTGCCTGTTACTCAGTTCTAAAGTTGTTTCCATGTTTTTACATAACTTTTCAGCAGCACCCCACTTTATTGGTTCCAATGTACTATATTAGCCTGTATTCCTGCTGCTGATAAAGACATACCTGAGACTGGGAAGAAAAAGTGGTGATATGGTTTGGCTGTGTCCCCACCCAAATCTCATCTTGAATTCCCACATGTTGTAGGAGGAACTCAGTGGGAGGTAACTGAATCATGGGGGCAGGTGCTGTTCTTGTGATAGAGAATAAGTCTCATAATATCTGTGCTGTTCTTGTGATAGCAAATAAGTCTCATAATATCTGACGGTATTATAAGGAGGAATTTCCTGCACAAGCTCTCCCTTTTTGCCTACTGCCATCCACGTAAGAGTTGACTTGCTTCTCCTTGGCTTCCACCATGATTGTGATGTGAGGCCTTCCCAGGCATGTGGAACTGTAAGTCCCATTAAACTTCTTTTTTCTGTAAATTATCCAGTCTCAGGTATATGTCTTTTATCATCAGCATGAAAATAGACTAATTCAAGAGGTTTAATAAACTCATAGTTCCACATGGTTGGGGAGGCCCCATAATCATAGTGGAAAGAAAAAGCTACTACTTACATGGCAGTGGCAAGAGAGAATGAGAGCCAATAAGTCTTACAAGATCTACTGGAGAAGACCAGCTCCATCCGATATGAGGGCTTTTCCTCTGCCTGGCACAGTGCTTGGCATAGAATAGGTCTTCAGTGAATATCTGTCAAATGGCTTGGATTCCTAAATGGATGGATAGGTGAGTGAACACCAACATGCAGAAAGTATCAGAGGAAAGGCATAGAGTCCTGCCCACATTCCAGTCCCTGGTTCCAGTTGCTTCCCACCTTTCAGCTCCAGTACCAGCTTGAAGACTTACATATAACTCAGGCCATCCGAAGTTGGTTTCTGCAACTTGCAAATTATAGAGCAATCAATGATAATAATGGTCTCTAGTTTGGGGGAACTTGGAGTATACTTTTAGACAACTTGAAAAAAATGTATTTGTATAACTGATTCCTTCTATTTACATATGTGTGTATTTATACATGAATGTGTGTGTAGGTAAATGTATATATTTATATGGCATTATTTTGGGGTGTATACATATATATATATAAATGCATATATAAAAATGAATTGGACAATTTAATCAATGTGCTGAGCTCCCTTTTAATCTCTAAAATGAAAGGTTTAGATTCAATGATCTAAAATTTTAAAAGTATATGCTTTCCAGGAATTATGTAATTGCTTTGTTAGAAAGTCACCAGAAGGTGTACTGTTGCTAGAAAAGAATGCCCAGGGAAGGCACTTTGGGAATTCACTTACGTTCTATGTTTTGCCATTGCTGGAAATAGTTTGGCAGCTCCTTCAGGAAGTATGTTCGGAGGTATTCACATATTCTCCATGGAGACAGACGTCCAGTCTAATGATTGTGATGACTGAGAGTGCTGGTAATGACAGTTCAGGTAGAAAAGCAAAATTTAGTTATGAAACAGCGGTAAGAGTTTTCCCTGTGAACTGGCCACGGAAGTAGGCCCACAAGGAGTATCATGTCATTGTCACTAAAGATAGAACATTGGTAAGGATGACATACCAAACCTTTCTGAAGCATCAGAAAGGTAGACAACCTGCAGTTGCAGTCCCCAAACTTGGCTGCCCTCTTTTTGGCTGGGACCTCAGTACTCTTCTCACATCAAGCATGGGCATGTACCCAGATGTTCAATCAGTACTGAGTGGTCAGTTAAGCAAAATTGATTATAACAGTCATCAGTGTTTCAGTCAGGTACTTTTATGTATATTTTCTTACTTCACACTGGCAACAATACTCTTTTTAGTTTCTTTGTGAAAATTAGAAAAGTGAGACCTAGACAGCTTATGGAACTTGCCCCAAGTCACACTGTTAAGTGGCAGAGAAGGCAGAGAAGTTCAACCTCCTCTCTATTCTCAGCCATAATTAGAGGCAAATGAGAATAGCACAAAGCATTTTTCCTTATACTTGTTTTAACTTACAACAACCCTCCATAAAGCATTATCCATTGGAACCACAATATTCTTCTGAATAACATCATCTGCCTGGAAAATAATGTGATAGGATTATAAATGTTTCAAAAAATGTACCTAAGTATTTTCACAATCTGGAAAATACATGTGGTACTCTGTATTCTCAGAGACGTCTGAAAGGGCAGTGCATCTTCTCTGCACTGTTCACCAGCTCTCTCAGCTGTTCGTGTGGGTTTCACTGGCATGCACCATTGCTCCCCCTTCTCCTACATGCCTGAGGTAGGGCACTTCTACCACCCACTGAAGTTTGGTTCTAAAAAGGTAACAGCTTTAAGGGAATAGCAGAGGGGTTAGTTATTTTTTCACATGAGTGTGGAGAAAAAGCAACTGAGCAGGCTCTTCCCAGATGCCTGATTTCTAGTCAGCAGGCTGCTTGAATCCCCTGGTTGAACACATTTCAGTCATCCTGTGCCTAAGGAGAAAAACACCACTCCTGGCTCTCGTCGCTATGGTAACTGATGCTCAGCAGGCAGTTGCGGTTTCATTTAATGTAACTGGCTTTTAGAACTTGAGGGGTAACTATGCTTTCATAGAAGGGAAAAGGGAAGACAAGTGGTTTAATTAATGTGTCTCAATTTAACATGAAGATACAGGTCACTTCCTCTGTTTGACCATACAGTGTCTAGCTCCACTTTATATCTGTATCAGATTTAAAGCATAAAAGGATGTAATATTTCTCTCATCATATGTGAAGTGTACAAAGTGGGTAGAGGAGGAGAAGCAGGGGTTGTGTTAGACCCTTTGCGAAAGGTTTTTCACTTTATAAAAATCATCTCGGCTTGAGAGCGTATAGAAGAATCGCTTTCTCTTCTCTCATCCACAAAGGAGGCCTGAGAGATGGGTTGCTAGGCAACCTCACACCGAAGACTGGGGCACTGTGGAATTAACATAGCTGACCTCCCCATCAGCTCTGCAGCTCTGCTATTCAAAACGATTTTATGAGGCTGTAGGACTTAAGAAAATAGATATAAAATGTAAATACAAAAATAAAGAATAGATGATATAAATCTAACTTTTTCAAGCAAAGACCAGGATTCACTCAATAAGAAAAGGAAGTAGTTGGAAATGGCAGGTTGAGGGGAAAAAATAGTATTAGTTGCTATAAACCAGAAGCTTGTATTTTGAATAATATAGGAAGAAAATTTTCCTATTTCTTTAGAAATGTTTATGGCTGACAGTTAACCTATCACAGTAAAAGTGCTGAAAATACTTAAGGTCAAACAGAAAAATCAGTTTATAATAATGTAGATCTACAACATATTTTTAACAAAAAGCTCAATTCTCAATCCTTACCATGTGATGGTTTGTTTAAGCTCCAGAGCCCCCTACTCTCCTTCCTGTCACTACATCATCAATATGGTTGGCGTGGGAAGGGATGGCATTTATTTTGCAAGTAGATGAATATTTGGAAGGAAATTGCAAAGCTGGTCCATGAGACAGAGCACACACTCTTATCAGCAATAACTAATTTAGTTTTTTGGGGTTTTTTTTTTTTTTAAGACAAGTTTTGCTCTTGTTGCCCAGTCTGGAGTGCAGTGGCGCGATCTCGGCTCACTGCAACCTCCACCTCCTGGTTTCAAGTAATGATTCTCCTGCCTCAGCCTCCTGAGTAGCTGGGATTACAGGCACCCACCACGATGCCCAGCTAATTTTTGTATTTTTAGTAGAGACGAGTTTTGCCATGTTGGCCAGTCTGGTCTCAAACTCCTGACCTCAGGTGATCCACCTGCCTCGGCCTCCCAAAATGCTAGGATTACAGGTGTGAGCCATTATGCCTGGCCTAGTTTGATTTTTAAAATACATCATACTATTGGGAAATGGTTCTGGTAACATTTTAAGAGAGGTTGTTAAATTTATCAACAATAAATTAAAAATCAACCAAAGTTGGTGGCATTGTGGGAGGTGGGAGACTGAAAACAAACTCTGAACTCGTTTTTGTAGATTTTGTAGACTTGTTTTTGTTATAAATGTTTGGGTGAAGCAATTCTGAAACCATTTTAGGTAGATTATAAGGTTGAAGAAATGGACAAATAGGTTGAGGTTGTTAGGATCCAGGATCACACTCTGGAAAAGGGTCATACAAATAAGAACTAGAGGTCAGTGTGTGTGAGACTGTGTGTATGCACAGTATTCATGCAAACACCTGTGTGTCCATGAGTATATTTCTGTATATGCATATGTATGTATGCATGCATATGTTTTCCATCTGCTGAAAGGATCTAGAAGCAATTACACCCTATCAGCAATGAACAGACTTAGCACTCGGATCTTCATCTCTAACACCATTCTCAATAAAAGGAACCAGGGCTCCTCAGAGAAACGGCTGATTCCAAGATTGAGGCAGCGAAATCAGAAGTTGAGCCTGAGATACTTTGTTAGGATAGAAAGTAAGAAAGTGCTCAAAAAAAGAAAAATGAACAATGAGACCATGTCACAAGGACACAGGAATACGCCTGAAGAGGCTCCTGCCGGACAAATCTGAAACAATTTGAACACCAAAATAATTAAAGACATTAATGGATGATGAAATATTGAAAAAATAGAATTTCACAAGACTGTATGATGTTAAATATTTTTAACAACAACAAAAAGCTCAAATCTGAATCCTTGTCATGTGCTAGTTTGTTTAAGCTCCATAGTCCCCTATTCTCCTTCTATATTAAACAAATAATACAGAATAGAATAGAATAGAACAGAATAGAGTAGAATAGAATAGAATAGAATAATATAGAGTAAAATTATTTTCTCCAGGAGGAAAAAAAAAAAGCTCAACTCTCAGTCCTCACTATATGATAGTTTGTTTAAGCTCCAGAGTCCCCTACTGTCCTTCTATATTAAATAATGGATAAAAATTAAAAGCAAAAACAATAATAAATAAGCAAAGGTGGGGCTCCTGCTTATGGTAAAACACCGAGTACTGACTGCTGGGTACATGTGGAGCCTTTATTACCATCACAGTAAAGATGGGGACTAGGCAAGAATCATGATCAATCTAGTGGAAAGTTTTGAAGAGGAGCAGGATATTTGATTTACAAGTGTCTCCTCACAGATTGCTTATTAGTTGCAAGAAAAAAAATAACTATGTAGTGGAGACGTTTGAAGGAGTAATCAAAATTAATTCACAAGTGAGGGCAGATAAGTATGTGTGTATCCGTATGTGATACCCTGAGGACACATCATTTACATAGCATTGTGGCCAGGGATGTTTAGCTCTAATTGAATCATGATGAAATATCAGACAAACCCTAAATGAAAAACATTCTACTACAAAAAAAGAGGGTGAGGGACATTTTCTTAAAAAAAAAGTCTATATTGTAGAAGACAGAAAGGCTGTGGATATGCTCCAGATTAAGCAACAATAAAGAGACATGACAAGTAAATACAATATCTGATTCCAGAGTGGATCTTTGACTGGAGGAAAAAAAGGACTTTATTGGATCAATTGGTGGTAAATGATGTAGATTAAAGTATGGTATCTGTGTTAAATTTACTGAAGTTGATAACTACAGTTTGATTATATAGGAGTGTACCCATATTCTTCGGAAATATCACTGAAGTACTTAGGGGTACAGGGATGTGTATGATGCTTGCGACTTACTTTCAGAATCTTCAGAAAAAAACATCATATGTATATATGTGTGTATACATCTGTGTGAGTGTAAATGTATACATAAAATTCGTATACTCACACAGCACAAATGATAAAGCAAATGGTCTAAAATATTAGCAATATTGTAATGTTTACCTTAGTATATATGGTCTTTGCAATCTTATTCATGCAATTTTCTGTAAGTTTAAATTTTTCCAAATAAAAAATTTAAAAAGTGTTTCCTTTTTGTAGAAACAAAAACATTTTTATTGAAACTTTAATAGTGAATATTAGGCATTTTTAAAAATCTACAAAAACAACCACCCAGCACATACATTTTATAAGAGGCAGTAGATTTATGTGTTTAACACAAGTAAGTGACATCAGGATCTAGACACATCGTTTGTCCCATTTCCTCACCTTGACTCTTCACATGGTACGTATTCAATCATTTTAACTTTGCACTTGTGATTTCTCAATGTCCTGCACTTGTCCCCACCCAGAGTCCCCCTTAATCTATCCTCTGCAATTTGTAACTTAAGTCAATGTGAAAAATTGGACAAAAAAATTCTTCAGGAAACTATGTAAGGGAGGAGTTTTTTATTTATTTACTAGAGCAACTTCATATATTAAACTTAAACTATATGAAAAGAGCATTTTTGTAACTGCTTACCATTTTAGTGCATTCTTTTTCCTCAAAGTTCTTAAGTGTGTTTTTCAAAGAAAGTTGAATCTGTAACTATTGAAAAGGACCTATTGCCCTGACCCAAAATAAGTAAGGACACTACTGAACACTTTGCAGCTCTGTCCTCTGTGTTGCAAGTGGTTTTTTAAAGTTCTTACATCACTTAACCATTAAAAATAAACCTAGGCTGCTTTTGGTGAAAATGGAAATAGTAATTACCTTCTTAAAATACTCCCTTAAAAAAAAAAAAACAACAACAGGGTTTATTTTACATTGCCAAAATAATTTGTCTGAAGGAAGATAAAAATAACATACAGACTATTTGAAAGCAGCCTGGTTTAAGGATTGCCATCGAGTCTCATGTTATACCACTCAGAAGTAAGACATTTAGAAACTGCTCATTACTCCGCATCGTTCATTTATGGGATCAGATTGCTTTTATGGGCATTGTGCCAGATTCACTGATGTGCACCGTAAGGCAGATTGCAGAGTGAAACATTTTTCTGGAAAACATCTGGTTCTTAAGAAAAGTATTAGAAGGGGGGTAGCACATTTTTGCTCATAACTGGGACTTATCATGTTACAGTAACTCCCCTCTAATCTGGCAGGCTGACTTCCAACAACCACAACCAGGAACCTAGATACAAGTGAAAAATGCCTTAAGAGTTCAAAGAAAGCAGAGGTCCAAGATCCTATGCATGTGAAGGAGTGGTACTGCCCTTAGCTCAAAGACTATTTTATTCATTATAAAACTACTGGAGCCAATTAGCATAAGGGCTCCTGAAGCCACCTTTTTATCAGTGACTCTTTCTGCAGTTCATTTGTTCCCTCACTCCGCTTGCAAAAATTGTGCACCCCCTGGACGCCACCATTTTTCTACTCAGGTTTTCCCCTCCTCTCTTTCTTGTACCTTCAATATTTACTGGCTTTTTTTTTTTTTTTTTTTTCTCCATAGATGCCCAAGTAGCTCTTATCTTAAAAGACAGACTTCTCACACCCTTATGGACACATCACTCTTCACCCTCAGCCTTATTTCTAAAAACTTTTTTATACCGACTGGAGTTCCTCGCCTTCCATTCGCAGGGCTTCCACTAGCCTATGAGAAAGTTGTATTCAAATTAGAAAAGGGAGTCCTCCTGCATGGGGATGCAGTTGCAGAGTGGTAAGACTTGGAGGATTTCTGCCTCCATCTCCTGCGCCCTTAGCTGGGTCACCCTCTGCAGTGCACACACCGCATGACCACACGTGGAGGCTCTGCAGGTTTTCAGATATTTCCACTGGCTTCTAATTTATTATATTTGGTAGAATCATCATTAAAACTCTGTTACTGGAATAATGGACTAAAATTACAGAGTACTGGGTTTGCTCTCAATTCTTTATGTAATTGCAGGACTGTGCTCTTACACATTCCCTCTGGAACTCTTAAGTTCTAGTACCACTTCTGTTACCACTCCTACTACTACTTTCTCGCTGTCTTTTTTTCTATCTTCCACTTTCTGAATCGCTATCGCCGGCCATTGAAGTAATATAGATTACATTTTGCATTAACAATTAATAGTAAAGTGTGGTATCGAGAGTTGAAATGTCAGCTTTTGTTTAGCTTTTTCTCTTCGCCTGTGTTCAGAAAAATAACTTTAAACAGCAAAAAGCAAGTTTGAGAAGGCTGTTCTCTAAAAAACAACAAAAACCTTTTTTTTCAGTGTAGAATATGTTAATTCCAGTTAACTTTTACAATGGTAAATAAATATTTCATCACTCAGATATAATATCTATGTTAACAATTGAGTTAGTTTCATCTAGTTTCATATATTCTTATATGCATCTATATTTTTGGCAAATGGATATATTATTATTTGAATAGTTACATTTTCCTCTTTTTTCTTTTTTTTTTTTTTGAGACAGAGTCTCACTCTGTCACCCAGGCTGGAGAGCAGTGGCCGGATCTCAGCTCACTGCAACCTCTGCCTCCCGGGTTTACACCATTCTCCTGCCTCAGCCTCCCGAGT
>NC_045444.1:51744102-51867190 GCF_002776525.5 Piliocolobus tephrosceles
TTTTTTTTTTTTTTTGTATTTTTTAGTAGAGACAGAGTTTCACCGTGTTAGCCAGGATGGTCTCGATCTCCTGACCTCGTGATCCGCCCGTCTCGGCCTCCCAAAGTGCTGGGATTACAGGCTTAAGCCACCGCGCCCGCCTTTTCACTTATTTTGTGAGCATTTTAGCAGTTAAAATCTTTCAAAAAAAAAATTTTTTTTTTGAGATGGAGTCTTGCTGTTGCTCAGGCTGCAGTGCAGTGGCGCAGTCTCGGTTCACTGCAACCTCCACCTCCCAGGTTCAAGCAATTCTCCTGCCGCAGCCTCCCAAGTAGCTGGTATTACAGGCGCACACCACCATGCCCAGCTAATTTTTTGTATTTTAGTAGAGACGAGGTTTCACCGTGTCGCCCAGGCTGGTTGCAAACTCCTGAGCTCAGGGAAACCACCGCCTTGGCCTCCCAAAGTGTTGGGATTACAGGCATGAGCCAAAAAAATTAAATACATAAATAAACCCTTGAAATAGTTTTCAAAAACTACCTAGTACTATATTATTGGTCAAATCTTACATATTTGACAACCTCATGCTGGATGTTTTGATAACCAAAAGCAGCAAAAAATTCACTGTTACAATGTTTAAAATTGGAAACCTTTGAGAAAACTTCGGAATATTTCCTGTGATAAATTTCTCTACATGGGATCACTTGATTAAACGACAGACTCTTATTTTGTGCTGCCAAATTCCCTTCAGGAAGGCTGTGCTACACTTTGACGAGCAGCGTCCGAATGTGGTGGTTTCCTTGTACCTTTGCCAACCTTGCATTTAAAAAAATCTATCAGCATGAATGCTGTTATATGATCCAATTTTAAAGCTATTCACTTGTCATCTCCAGTCACAAACTAGGATTGCTCCTGTCAGATTCTTAATTGGTCTTTTGGTTTCCATAGTGATTCCATTATCCACTTCTACTCTAGTGCAAAGTTCAACCTGCTTCCTCAGCTGTCCATGCATAAAAGCCTTCCAGATTTGCTCTAGGTTCTTGACTTCTGGGGAAGAAAGCTATTTCCTCTTGGGACCCAGTTCACCATACTAGCTGAATTAAGGTCAAAAGTACATTAAATTTACAACTGCATACTTACCATGAGGGGGGCAGGTGTCCAGATCTCAGATCCACAGAAAATTCTTTCATTTCTGCTGTGTCCCCCTGCTTCCATCCTGAGTGTAAGTCCCCAAACTTCCATTTAACATGTCATGGGCTTTAGTTCCTTGAAATACTAGTTTAGAGGAGTCTGGAATCAAGACTGCCTAGTTTGAGCTCCAACTGTCACAGATCTTGGGCTTGTCACATGAGGCAATCAAATCCTTAAAGAAGACAAACATCAGAGGTAGTAAGTGCTGCACAAAGTTTAAAAAGGATAATATGATACAGAATCACAGGATGGCTACTTGAGATTATGGTCTTGGACATGAACATGGCCTCTTTGAGGAGGTGGTGATAAAGTGATACCTGATGGAAAGAAGGAGCAAACCTGGAGAAGGAAGCTCAGAGTAGGAAGTGGGGGTGAAGGGAGGGACAGGAGGAAGAGAATTCCACAGCGAGAAGAGCAGGGCAAAAGCAAGCTCAAGGTGGATAAAATGACATGCTGCATGTGGAGTCTAGCATAATATTTGGTGGGTAGAGAGAGAGGAAAAGAGGGAAGTAGTTGAAGCAGAAAAATGAGAAGGGAGGGAAGGAGAGAGGGTATGAATGAATGAGAATCTCAAATCCTGTAGGGCTGAGCTCTCTAAGGGACTTTACTCACCTTTTTCATCTTGCTCTGAACAGCATTTTCTCTTCTCAGTTGTAATTACTACTTGGCCCTGTTCTGCTTATAAGAGGAGCTACTATTTATTAAGAGCCTAGTGAGTCAGATTCATTATAGGTTTTATATAAGTTCCCTTTAATCCTTACAACCTGAGGCAGGTTATTATCCTTATATGCTTGTTTATGGGTGAAAAAACTGAGGCTGAGAGTGTGTAACTTGGAGAAAGATGAAACATCTGGGTAATGGTAGAGCCAAAACTTAAATCCAGGCTGGTCTGATTTCAGATCCGTGCTCTTGACTGCTACACTACACTGCTCTTCAATTAGACTGCTCTTTGATAGTTTCTCCATTTGTAACAGCTGTTCATTCCACTCAGTTCATCTTGTTCTTCATTACTTAGCTATCTCTGTGATACACCAGTCAGTTTCTTCTGCTAGCCAGAGGTAGACACGATCACTTTTTCTTATAGACACATTATCTCTTAGTTATAGAAGGCATCTTAATATAATAAATAAGGCAGAGGCTTTGAAGTTGACTGGGCCAGTATGGAATTCAGGTTCTGACACTTTTCTCTGTGACCCTGGGCAAATCATTTAGTCCAGGTCTTATCTTTCTTATCTGAAAAGTGGGAATATTATTTCTCTTAATAGCTGACTGAAAACTAAAAGACATAAAGTAAGGAAAGTTCCTAAAATAGCATCTAACAAATGGCAGGTGCAAAATAAATGGCTGCTTAAAAAACAAACAAAACCTTCCTCTCCTCTTACAGATAGGAAAACTGACTTGGAAATGTCTTGCTGAGAGAACAGATGCTCTATTTCTCTATCCAATTTCCATGATTCTAGCATCCCGTGATGCAAGTTCATTGGAACTACTAAAGGCATTCTGTTATGTGATTTCTGCCCAAGTCAGCTCCGACTGCAATAATATCACAAACCGGTGGGCTTATCAACAAAACAAATCTATTTCTCACAGTTCTGGAGGCTGGAAGTCTGAGATCACGGTTCCAGAACCACCAGGTTCTCGTGAGGACACTCTTTTGGTTGCAAATAGTTGACTTCTTATTATGTCCTCACATGGTAGAAAGATAGCTAGAGTACTCTCTGGGGTCCCCTTTATAAGGGCACCAATCCCGCTCACAAGGGCTTCAGCCTTATAATTATTTCCTAAAGCTTCACCTCCCAATACTATCACATTAAAGATTAGGATGTCAACATATGAAGTTTGGGGGGACACAAACATTCAGTCCATAGCATTGTCCTTAAAAATGTCCACTCACAGGCTGGGCGTGGTGGCTCACGCCTGTAATCCCAGCACTTTGGGAGGCCGAGGTGGGCGGATCACAAGGTCAGGAGATCGAGACCATCCTGGCTAACATGGTGAAACCCCATCTCTACTAAAAATACAAAAATTAGCCAGGTGTGGTGGCGGGCACCTGTAATCCCAGCTACTCGGGGGGCAGAGGCAGGAGAATGGCGTGAACCCGGGAGGCGGAGGTTGCAGTGAGTGCCACTCACTGCATTCCAGGCTGGGGGACAGAGCAAGACTGTCTCAAAAAAAAAAAAAAAAAAAAAAAAAAAAATGTCCACTCAGGCCGAAAGATATTTCTCTACCTGAATTAAAGAAAAAGAGGTAATGTTTCATGATTCCAGATTTATAAAACAGGGATAATAATTCCGGCATTATAGGTTTGTTAAGATCAAATGTAAGAAATATAAAAGCATTTTAACATATATGAAGTGCCTTATAAATGCTCTTATTATTAAACATTTCTATGAAATGCCATAAATAAAAGCTAGGTGACAAGGCAGCCAGATCACTTGAGGCCAGAAGTTCGAGACCAGCCTGGCCAACATAGTGAAACCCCATCTCTACTAAAAATACAAAAATTAGTCAGGTGTGCGCCTGTAGTCCCAGCTACTCAGGAAGCTGAGGCAGGGGAACTGCTTGAATCCAGGAGGTAGAGGTTGCAGTGGGGAAGATCGCACCACTGCACTCTAGCCTGGGTGATAGTGAGACGCTTTCTCAAAAACAAAAACAAAAAAAAAAGCACACACACACACACACACACACGCACATAACTGTTTTGCTAAGTAAAAAGAGGAATATTGGAATTTTATAACATAACTGAAATGAAAAGGATTTTGAAAAATGGGAGAAATGATCAGAAACAAGAGAATGTCGTTCAAAACAAACACAGGACATTTAATAAAAAGCAGCAAATGACTTATAAATACTGTTTATTGTAAATGCAAATAAAATTGAGGACTGTGTTTACTACAATTTTAAGGAAAATTGAAAAAGATGTAGATGAGAAATTAAAAATAATGCTAAGGATTAAGTCTAGATTAGGTTAAATTTAGTGTAAGAGTGAAAGCTTCTCTGCCAGGGTGCTGTTAGACAGAGCTGGGGAAACTGTTGCCTTCACATGGTGTGCTTTGTGACTCCCTGCTGACCAAAAGTATTTGGTCAGCCTTTACCATCAAATGTTACAGTGTCTGAAATTACACCTGCAGAACAAGTTTTCTAGGCTAAGGTTAAATATCCCTAGTAAGGGACCTATTAAAAATTGAGATTTCAGGTCCTGGTTATTTCTTAAGACCACAGCAGCCTTGAAAGCAGGAAGAATGAGCTCAAGAAAGGAAAGGGAAACACACACTCTTTATCCTCTTCCAAAAAAGATTTTTTAATGAAAGTTACATTTTCTGCAATATAGCACCACCTATTAACATTACAGAATGCAGGGAAGCTTACCCTGATTTTGCAAAACTTACCACGTCTTTTGAGTTCCAAGAGGAATATAAACCATACATTTATAAAACTTTTATTAAAATATACATTTAAAATATATATATTGTCTTTTTCATGAGTTATTTGCAGGCAGATTTATTCCAATCTTTGAAACAACACAGAATACAACAAAAACAGGCTGGGAGCATGGGCTCGCGCCTGTAATCCCAGCACTTTGGGAGGCCGAGGCAGGCAGATCACGAGGTCAGGAGATCAAGACCATCCTGGTTAACACAGTGAAATCCTGTCTCTACTAAAAATACAAAAAATTAGCTGGGCGTGATGGCACATGCCTTTAGTCCCAGCTACTCATGAGGCTGAGGCAGGAGAATTGCGTGAACCCAGGAGGCGGAGGTTGCAGTGAGCCAAGATCGTGCCACTGCACTCCAGCCTGGGTGGCAGATCAAGACTCCATCTTAAAAAAAAAAAAAAAGAATATAACAAAACCACTTTAAAAGAGAACAATGCATTTTAAATATATTTCCTAAAATAAACAATATTCCTTAGAAAAGATACAGGGTATTTAATTACCTAGATTTTAACAAAATATTCTTTATAGAAATAATTATAGTTTTTACCACAGAGTCACCAAATCTGTACCTAATCAAAACAGAGTCAAATAGACCAGCTCTCATTCAACTGCATTAGGAAACACCAATTTCACATAGTACCACAGTACTTCTCTTGATGTACAGCAGCAACCTCTGCTGGACAAAAAAGGGGATACTTCTAATAACAAAGCACTGAGCTCAAACCTGTTTTGAACAGGAAGAACTTTAAGTTAGATTTCTTTCATTTCCTGTTAAACCAACACCTAAGTTAAAATTATTTTCAAGGTCTTAAAGATGCACGGGCCTTATCAAGTATATCCTTTCTGATTTTTGGATAAGTTGGATGTGCTTCAAGAACCTGCAAAACAAATAAAGAACCCACAAAAACTTGTAACTAATGATCAAAAACTATGGAGCTACAAAATTTACTAGAAATGAGCATTATAATTAAGATTTCCTTGTACTAATACTACAACGGCTATAACACTTTTTAATGGTGGCATTTTAAATGTAACATGATGATTCCTTTATGTTAACGGTAGTTAGATGAGAACAATAGAATGTGAATATCAAATGTGGAAAATATAACAAATATAATTGCCTAGCTAATAGATGAGTTGTATAAAACAATTATGTATCAATGATTTAGCATAGTTTTGTAATTTAGCTTTTCATTCATAATATTTGATAAACCCTTAGAAAGTGGCTTTTATACAGCAGCCCACATTAGCTTTACCTGAAATAATCTTGAGATATACATATTTCTAGATCTACCGAGTCTAAGAGTGGGGAGATACTTGTTTTTTTTTTTAAATAACTCCAAAAATGATCCTAATATATAGCCTTACATTAGCATACAACCCTAACCTGACTGAAATACTGCTTTACAGAGACTCAGTAACTAACCACAATTACTAAGGCCAAGTATTTACTGTAATGATGCTAACAGATAGCTCTGTGGGATAAGGGGCATTACAAAATTCTTTTCTAAGGAACTTTTCTTGGAGGTCCTCACAATATTTAATAGAATGTCTTATATGGAATATCAATGGGACAATGTATATATAAAGAGACTCTGCAAATTCTAAAACCATAATTTAAATATTTGTCATTTTAGTAGGTGATCATTTCGTAGGGGATGAATTACAGAATGTAATTGAATGACTTCTAATAGAATTCCTTTTTATCTCTAATTGATCAATCTGAATTCTCTAATAACCAGATTCAGACACATTCACAAGAACTACTAATCAGAACAATGATCTGGAGAATCTATACTGTCTTCAAATATCTGCTAACTTAAAGACTAAATTTTATTTAATATGTTTCTCCCACTGGTCCTTTTTATTTATTTATTTTTAAAGTAAAAGTCTCTTTTACTCCACCTCTTTAATCCTACTCCTTTCCATACATGTAAATATTCTATGGTTTATTGTTTAATATGTACCCTTCAGTGGTCCTTGTCTTTAAATTGACATAAACATTTTATTATTTGATCTCAAAGTAAAAACATGTTTTTTATTCAGGTGAACATCATTTTCTAAATTTTGAACATGGATAATCTTCCTAAACATACTTGATAAATTATTTAACTAAAATTATATATCCTCTACTTCTATTCACATACATCTGGAGATTTTAAAAAGTAGGAAATTGTGCATCTGAAAAATTTTAAGGAATCTAAATTTAAGTGTTTACCTGGTGACATATGTCAATTGAATCCACATATCTTTTTGCTTTTAAGTAATTAAATGCCAGTTTGTATCCTGTTAAGACAAAAACCATAAAACAGAATGATGGAGTACACTGCTACTATTACTTTTCCTCGCCTCCTCCTCTCTTTGCTTACTCACTAGAGAATCTGTAAGGGAGGCTGGTGAATGAACAACTAAACTACACTATACAGAGAAGTTGTGTGATAATAGAAGGCAGAGTGACACAAAAGAAGTGTAAGAAGAAAAGAAAGTGGAGTTGGAAAAAAGGATCACGGTGAATCCACTGATTGGTCAGAAAGCTGCTATTCCACAACTGTGGTTTCTATAACTTACTAGAAAAGTCTCATTTATTTCAGGTTATAGTAAAAACTCATCATAAGGCAGTAAATGACAACACAGCCATTCATTTATACAGTACAGATTTATTTAGCACTTACACAGGCAAACCGATGCCTACAGTTATGAGGTTTGCATTCTATTAGGAGAAAAAATACATTTTAAAATAATTTCTTGAGTAAATGAATAATTTCAAAACTGAGATAAATGTTATGAAAGAAAGATCCAGGCCAAGAGTTACCATAAAGAACCTGAATCGGGGAAGAAGAAGGTATCAAGAGATGTCTGAAATCTGAAGAATGAGGCATAAACTAGCCTAAAGTGGGAATCAAGGACACTCTCAGACAGAGGAAACTGCGTGGATTAAGGCCAGTGGTAGGACACATAGGGAGTTGATGAACTTGGAGTATGGCGAAAAGACAAAGCACGTAGGAGGGCGACACAGAGGAAGGCAGATTAGTCATCAATGACTGGTAAGAATTATCACAATCACTGATAGTGAAATGCCACATCTCTACTATCAACAATTAGAAGAATGTTTAAGACATTACTTTTAATGGATGTTGTTCTCCTGTAACATGCTATAAAAATGAGAAAAGAAGACAAGAAAAGTAACAGTAGCTGTGCACTCAGTAAACAAGATATAATGCAATATAAAATAATGTGTAATAATAAATATCTCTACCTCTTAAAAATATGAAATAAGAAATGTGAATAGTGCTCTAGGGCTCTAATAAAAGTACCAAACCAAATGTTTAAAATTTTAAGTGTTTGAAAAGAATTACTGGCTAACATTATCAGATGGTAGTAAAAAGAAAGAAATAGAAATGATCTAAAATTCATACTATTTTATATAGTCAGGCACTGCATGATGATGTTTCATTAACAACAGATCACATACATCATGGTGGTCCCAAAGATTTTAATACTGTATTTTTGCTGTACCTTTTATACGTTTACATACACACACTGCTTATAGCATTCAGGACAGTAACATGCTGTACAGGCGTGCAGCCTAGGAGCAATAGGCTATACCAGATAGCCCGGGTGTGTAGTAGGATCTGCCACCCAGGTTTGTGTAAGTATACTCTTGAGATGTTCACACAATAATGAAATTGTCTAACGATGCATATCTCAGAATATTTCCACTGTTAAGCAACACATGACTGTATATATATATATCTACACACACACACACACACACACAGGCACACGTGCGCAGGGCCTATGACAGAATCTCACAGCTCAGATTTTAGACAAAAATACGACGTTCTAGAGAGGTAAATTTGATGTCATTACCAACAAATTCTAAAATGAACTAAAAGGGTTTGTGACATTCAAAAAGAAAAGCAATTTTTAAGATGGCATGCCAAACATACTTACATGGAAACTAGTCAAGATGTCAGTTCTGGTTTGTGGCTTCCTGACTAGCTTTGGGATCTTATGCAAGTGGTTTGAGCTGTCATTTTCAGGTTTTCTCATTGCTAAACCAGGAATAACAACTCCTCCCTCTAACTCTTAGTATAATTTTAAAAATCACATAAAATACTTGTGAAATGGTTTTTAAAACCTTAGAATACCACAAAATATTAGCATTTTTTTATATGTAAACATTCAATATATTATCATCACAGAATTTTAACACTGGAAGGAACTTGATACACGACCTAGTACAAAAATTTCAGAGGAAATAAAGAGCTCAAAAGGGGAAAGAAAATGTGCACTGCAGCTGTGCTATACCTGCCACACTTACTAGAACTCAACCACATGCAACCAGGAGAGACAGAGAGAACACAAACATTGTACACAGTCTAATGACTGTCATGCAACCTGAGAATGGGTATGAAGGGGGCAACATGAATAGTTTCTTCTCTCATTGGATCTCAGTTGTTCCTAGTGTGTTTCTTTTTTTCCTTGTATATATTTAGGGTGTACAAAATGATGTGGCTGTGTATATATGTATGTGTATATATATTTCTTTATTTATAAATAAATTTTTGCAATTTACTGCAGTCAAGCAAATTATCCATTCATCATTCATCCTGGTGCCTCTCATAATGACAATATTCAATCCTGAAATCTATGGAAAGAGCATGAGCATAATTTTTTTTTTTTTTTTTTTTTTTGAGACAAAGTTTCACTCTGTCAATCAAGCTGCAGTGCAGTGGTGCGATCTCGGTTCACTGCAAACTCCACCTCCCGGGTTCAAGCAATTCTCCTGCCTCAGCCTCCCGAGTTGCTGGGATTACAGGTGGCCGCCACCATGCCCCGCTAATTTTTGTATTTTTAGTAGAGACGGTGTTTCACCATGTTGGCCAGGCTGGTCTCGAACTCCTGACCTCAGGTGATTTGCCCACCTTGACCTCCCAAAGTGTTGGGATTACAGGCGTGAGCCACTGCGCCTGGCCATGAGCACGATTTTAAGGGTTTTCTGACAACTGAAAAAGTGAAATGCATTGTTTATTTGGCAGGCAGGTTGAGGAAGTTAGATGCAATGACAATCTTAAGGATGAAATTGAGGAATTAATAGAGAGCCTTAGAAAGAAATGTTTACCAAAGCAAAGTTGGAGGAACTGATAAAATAATCTACAAAATACAATGATGACACAATGAAAGAACTAGTCATTTGGAATCTCTTTATTTGTTGAGGTCTTCCAAGGAATGGAATATATAAATAATTTAACTTCTATGTTCATTCCTTCTGTGGAATAAAGTGTCAAAATTAATATTTTAAGGATATTTAAGGACTTTTTATTTTATGAGGTGACTTTATTCTAAAAGATATGTCATACCTTAGAATAAAAAATACTATAAAATCATTAGTTCTTGTGCTTTGTACAAGTCTAGTATAGTATAAGAACAGACTCCAGGAAACTAAAAGATGAGGGAAGACCTGAGCTGACAGCAGTTAGTGTGAGGGTGACTCATTTGACTGCAAATCAAAATTGAATTCACACTGTGACATGGCTGCTGAAAAGACTGATGCCATCTTAGGCTGAATTAACGACGACAAAATGCCTAATCAAAAGAAAAAAAATAGCTTAATTATAACTAGCCAAATCATAGTTAAGAGGTTTTTCATTTATGGTACAACAGGTTAGAGGGGCATGGAAAAATAAAGCAGCACTTTCCAAACTTACATGGCCATGGCATCTACCACCTTCATACTTCATTCTGTTTAATTTAAAAAAATAATAATTATTAAAATCTCCCTAAGTGTTCCAAAGCACAGTTTGGGAAACACTATTTTAGAGCTTCCAGGAGACAGCAACAAGGAAGATGAGAGACTCAGACAGAATTCAATCTTAGGAAGAATGGACAAGTAACTGCAGATGGCTTGAAAAGAAGCCCTAGGACACAGAACAGAAGACTGCAATTTAAAGGGTCATGATCTGTAAGAGGGAGGCATTCTGTAGGTTGCTCCGGAAAACAGACTTGGGCAGTTTCAAGGAGACATATTTCAACCCAAAACAAAGAAAGAGTACACAAACATGAGGATGAGCTCCCTGGCATGAGGGGAGAGGTTGGTCATGACATATATTCTGATGCCACCTCTGTTAGGGACACTGTAGATTAGCATTACTCAAACTAACAGCCTATAAAACACTGGGAGTGGATGATGCTCAGGAGAAAAAAAAATGGCCCATGGTCAAATAATTGTGGGAAACACGGCCCCTCTGTGATATCCATCACAATATACATTAGTGTTTAACAGCTTTGAGAAGTAAAGAAACCTGTGTAATTAAATTTAATGCAATATTTTCCTAACTTACTTCGCAATGGAAACATCTTTTTCCATGGCATTCCCAATTTCAAAATAGCACCTCCTTTTAGAAGGAAGAGAAGGGGGCAGAATTAGACTAGATGTACACTGAGGTGACTGAGGACAAGTTTGGAACTCAGGAAATTGAACTATTAGTAGGTAATAATATGTTATAAATATAAAATTTATTCTCCTTTCAGAAAGGTTGACAATGAAAATTGACTCAATGGTTATCGTTTTGAAAAAAATCAAATGCATTTAAATGAAAAGTAATAAATAAAACATAATTTTTCCGTGAAAAATCTAGGTGATTGCCAAACTCACCTACTGCTGGATTTGTCCGATTGCTATATTTCCATGCCATCTCATAGTTCAAGGCAGCATCCGTATATGCTTGCTCTTTTTCCATAATGTATCCCATGTATTCATAAGCTTTGCAGCAAGACTGAAGAAAAATGGGAGACATCAATAGATTAAACCTGATATCACTAAGATTTTATGGGATGTTTGTGACTATAGAGGTCAATCATATTAACCCATTTAAATGACAAATCAAACAATGGTTTTCAACCTTGGCTAGGCAATCAAATTTTTTACTGAACTTAATAAATGATTCTGATGGCAAGTCTCCATTACAAATCTGCAGAATCAGGGTTTTCTTTACAGAATCAGAAATATACAACAGGACATTTGTATTTTACACAAGCACATGTACACTAGTATGAGTAATTTCAACACACACAAAAACAGAGATAAGAGCATAATGAACTCCACAAACCCTTATCTTCAACAATTATTTCGTGACTAATACTGTTTCACCTCTATCTCACAAACCTACCCTTCTGTATTAACAGAAAATATCCTCAGATATTATATCAACTAAGTCTAAATGTGTTAGTGTGCATCTCTAAAGATGTTATTTAAACAGAAACAATTTTATCACACCTAAAATGTTTACGACTCCTTAATAGCACCAAATATCCAGTACTGTCCAAATTTTAATTGTCTCAATATAATTTGTTTTTGTTAGATTGAGGACTGAATAAGGACCAAACATTGTAAGTGGTCAATGTTTTGATCTAGTCTTTTTTGATCTAGAGGTTTCCCTTTAGTATGTCTGTCTGTCTCTGTCTCTTTTCTTGAAAAGAAATGCAATAGAAACGAACATTTATCCCCAAATTTCTCACAACGCAGGTTTAGTTGACTGCATCTTTGTGGTGTTTATATAACATATTCCTATGTCACTGACATTTTCTGGAAATTGTAATTAGAGGTTTGGATTCCATTTTGATTCTGGAGGGGAGGGGTGAATCTACTTCTAACATCAGTGCCATGATAAGCCACACTGGAGCCTGAGGCATAAAAACATGGATGTGTGTTTTTGTATATTTCTTAATTGTATTTTTTTCTGAGAATATGAGTTTAAAAATATTGAAGAATCTGAAAGTATATATTAAAAATCACTACATTTAAGACTGAACATTTTATTTATACCTAAACTTAATTTCTTATCATTTTACTTTTCTCACTTTAATGGAAGAAATCTCACCAGCAATATTTTCATTAAAACTATTACCAATTACCCATTTTTTAAAAAACATAAAAATATGAATATAGGAATGCACATATTCTCTTTTGACTCAGGCTCCAATAAAGTTCAGCACAGCTGCATTAAATTATTATTTATCTTGACTACTGAGTGTTTCACTTGTCTCATCCCAACCCTAGCCCTGCCATTGATGTATGTTCTTCTACTGGGAAGCACAGAATGTCTGATTCTCCATCTTTTTGTGATGTTATATCCATATATAAATTTACCAGGGTTGAAAAATGGGGACAGTCTATCAGTCTTTCTTCATTTGTTAGCTGGAAAATGTCTATGATGAGAAACGTCTCATTGACTATTTGGTTAACCAATTCTGTATAGAAAAGGCAGGATATTTATTTGCAAGCTTTAGAAAGAGCAGTCAGTTCACTAGCATACTGTAGTGGTCACCAATTAGGTTTTTTGTTTGTTTTTTTCTATTTTGGATCTTTGAGAAGTCATGGATTTAAACAGATTTTATGTGTTTCAATATATTGCAGTTATCATTCTTATCGATACTTAAAGTATCCCAACTTCGGCTGCTGGAGGTGTCTTCAAGTTGGCCCCTAGATCTTTGGCACAAACTCTAATCATCATGGATAGCTTCCTTCATCAGCTGGTACAGCAAGACAGTCTAGTGTCGTCTTGTACATTTCCTGCCCCAGATATGGATGGCTTCCATTTTTAAAATTATGTAATTCAAGGTTCCTAAGCTTTAGTTCTTAAATGTCATGCTTTCAATATCAACATATTCAACCAGCAGGGCTGAATGAAGCTTCTAAAGCAGCCATCATGTTCAGCCATGCAATGTATTGTTATCAGCGTTGTGGCAAACTGAAATTCTGTGTGCACTGAAATTCCCATGCAATCTTGGTTAATCCTAGACTAGATATGAAAGGGTAATCTATTAAGCAATTTAGATTTTCAAAACCTATTAATGAGCATTCTGCTTTTCAAAGCCAATTTAATATAAAATTTATGTAACTAATCATCTAGAATAGTTTATACATTGATAAATGCTTGGATCATTCAGGTTCTTAAGTTCCTAGGAAAGAATCTTAATAGTACTAGATAATCACAATTCGTTTTTTAAAAATAAATGGTCCATTTGTAATCTAATTTGCTCAAGGAGAATAAAACAGATTTACTGTGATTAAGATTTTGAAGTAATTGATATGAATACATGAAGATAAATATCATTTCTAAGTTGTGTGCAATTATTTCTCAACAAAAAAATAAATCTTAACTTTAAAGAACTGCTATAATGACATCTTTTGTAATTAAACACCAAAATGTTAGTAAAAAGTCTTAAATTCTAAGGACTTTATAATACTCAATTTTATACCTAAAGATAAGGAATTTTTATTAAACAAATGAAATTAAAAGCTGAAAAGACTTTCTCCCACAAAATATATTATGCATAATAGATTCTAATAATGAGAAAATGACATGCAGCTGCAGTAAATTCATCAAGCGTATTTCTTAATGGGAGGGACAGACGTCCGCAATTAATGTTCTTCTGCAATTTTCATTAGTTCTTGGATGAGATGGATAATCACAGGCAAACGTTTGACATTCCAAAAACATTTTCCGTTAAGTAGGGCATCACTACAGCTGAAACTTGAAATTGCATAAATCTTTTTTTTTTTTTAAACTTTAAAGGACAAACGGCTTTTTTCTTATTATTAATGCTTGTTTCTTGATTGTGGTAAGAATGAACATTTAATTTTCAAAAATCACACAGGAATCCTTGGAAATGGACTAACACTCAATGATATCTATATGGAAAGCTCATGCAGCAAAGGTCAATAATTATTTTCTACTCTTCAATCACCTACTCTATTATGACGTAGGCATCGTTTTAATAGTTCTTCTGCCATGTCATATTTTGCTGATTGAATGTAAATATCAGCAAGTAGCAGCCAACTCTTCTCAAACTCTTCAGCATCAATAGCATTCCAATTCATTTTCGCAATACGTTTCAGCTGGTTTCTGGCTCGTGGAGTCTGTTTCAAGATCATGTAAGCCGTTGCCATTCCCAAGAGTGCTGGGATATGATCCTTCTATAAGAAAATAAACTTTTAGACCACAAGATGCACAAATATAAATGTCTCAAAAACATACAGAAAGCAGAAAATGCTACATGAGAACTAGTTTGTGGATTCTATTTCTAGTTCCATTACAGATAACTGTGATTACAAGTCATTATTTAACACATCAAATACCCTCAAGCTGCCATGAAGAAACTTGGTCAAGTACTGTGTGGTCAAGATAATTCAAGACAATGACAACTATTCAGATGCCATATGCACACAATTACAATAATTAGTGAGATTTTATCTTTAATGGGGTTCAAATAGTCATGTTTTAGTTTTGTATAGAAACAGAAAAAATAAAACTGTTTCAGTAAAATCCTTATTGAGCAGTTTGTATTTCAGATTTAACATTTAGGCTCCTTACTTCTTTCACCTGTCAAAGACGAGTAACAATAATTTACCTGACGATGGTCCTTACCCATTATGACTTCTATTGCTTTATTCCCCTCCCTTCTCCTTTTATCCAAAAACCTCTTCTCCCAATAAAGTTTGAACAAAGAAATGTTAAAAATAAGGCACATAATTAATTCACCACTTGGAAAGTACATGAAATAAACTCATGCCTTAAATTATGCTTTTAGATTTGGAGTCTGCAGCTTCCTAAAACAATCTATATGATATTCTTTTGGATGGAGTTTGAAGTCAGAGAATGTCACTCTATGAAACCAATAGGTTAATGAGAATTCATATAAAATGGAGGCCATTAGTGATCTATCCAGACAACTAACTTTCATAAGCAATAATGTGTATGTTCCTGATTAAGGTAGGATGCTTCTTAAATTTCAGCAGAGGGATTCTGATGCATTAATAAAGAAGCCTCAGCTTAACATACAAATAAAGGGGCCAGGTGGGCAGCTCACGTCTGTAATCGAAGCACTTCAGGAGGCTAAGGCTAGTGCATTACGAGACCTCGCCTCTACTAAAAAATAACAAAGAAAAACTAGCTGAGTGTGGTGGCCAGCCCCTGTAGTCCCAGCTACTCAGAAGGCTGGAGTGGGAGGATCTCTTGAGCCTGGGAGTTCAAGGCCACAGTGAGTTATGATTATGCCAGTGCACTCCAGCATGGAAGACAGAATGAGACCCTGTCTCAAAATAAAAACAAAAACAAAGGGTAAGAAATTGTGACTGAGGACTGGTGATATCATTACTATAATAGAAGTATACTATAAGATAGCAAATTTGGGTAACTGATAAGGAATATTGAAAAAGGAGAGTGGTAAAATGTTCAATGTCCAATTGATCATGGTTGGAAGTAAGAAATAACTCTGGAATAGAGAAGGGCAGTACATCAGGGTTTTATAAAAACAGCTTTTATAAATAAAATCTTCCTTACCTCAAATTCTATGTCTATCAATAAACTTCCAAGATGTAATCTGTTCCTCTAGGTAAGGGGTGGCAAAATGGTTTGAGTGTTAAATCCAACCAATTGGTTGTAGATTACGAAGACGTGTAGGATGTTACCAATAACAGAGCCTCACCCTCTCCCTAACCCAGCCCACCTCAGGTCGGCCAGGAGAGGAGAGAAAATACAGGTCTGCTATGTATTTGTCAGCGAGGTCCTAGGACAGCCTAAGAGGAGGAGGGTCCTATTAAAAGGTCCCACATTCTCCCTACACTACACAAATAAAAATAACCTCTCTGACTTACACTTTGAGTTTGATTAGAATCTATCGGTTCTTCACAACTTGATCACTCCTGCGTGAACTAAAGAACAGTTTCTAAAAGCAAACCTGAGTTCTAATCCCTGCATTAGGTATTTCTTTCTGGTGCAGACATTCTAAGACCTACAGCCAGCTTCTCTCTCTCTGTCTCTCAATAACTCTAAATTGCGGTAACTTTAGATTGCAAAGGACAAGACTCGGATGTGGACAATACAGCTGTATTACAAACATCTCATCTTTGTGGTTCGAGGTGATGCAATGAAAGCAAGTGGAAACACTTTAGCTTGGGTTTAATGTATCTTCCAGCATTTCCTCCATGATTTCCTGTCACATACCTCTTTTACAGTCCCTCTAAATGACACACAGGATTGTGAACATACCCTATGTTTTTCTGCCTCCCTGACTTCGTTCACATTTTCCTCTTCCTCTGGAACACACTGTCTTCACTTCTGCCTGTTAAAATGCAATTTATCCTGGTTCTTCAATCATACCTATTTCTTAAATCCTATTTTTTCTTAAATCATACCTTGTTTACAAAAGGGTCCCCCAACTCTCCTTATATTGTCTCCTACAGCATTTTTATTTGCAATTCTAGTAAGAAATGTAACGTATTTTGCTTTGTATTAAGTCATCATAGTCAGTATGCTTGCCTTGTCTTCCATAGACTATGAGAAACTTGAAAAAAGGGACCATACATTATTTATCTTTGTGTTTCCCACTATGCTTAGCACTTGCTGGCTGCTTAATGAATATTCATTATATTGAATATATGCAGCCTATGAGTCAAAAGAAAAAAAGTGAGATAAAATTTGATGCTTATGAAACTTCAGCTCATATATCATTATCTTTTGAATAATATGGTTAGTAAACAGATCTGAAGATAGTATTTTACTAACCACATACATAAGGATGATTAAAAAAATAATGCAGTCTCATCAACAGAAAGCAGGCATAGTCTTTCTAGGAAATAGCTGTAATATCATTCACTGCTTTTGGCTTTTCTTCCTCTCTTAAACTTCACAGTAGGGATAATGGATTTAGTCAAAATAAACTTTCTCATTGTTATGAGATAGAATAGCACATCACAGCATTCAGTAGCTATGGTACTTGACATGAGACTGCACTTCCTCATGTTCCTAGAGATTCTCTTAGATGTACATGATTGCTCTACTTCTGCTCTGTCTTCATTCAGCAGCTGTCATCCATCTGCTCCACAAAGCCAATTCAACAGAGCATGACCCCTGAGCACATTACTTCAATGTGTGCAGAAGGGCATTGCTTTGGAGGGCTGCTGCTGACATGCTGCCCTGCTCTTTTGTTCCAAGTGTGGTAATAAAGCTGCCATCTAGGATACTTGTACCCAAGCCACAACATGAGTTGCAGGTCTCCCAAACCCCTGACATCTCAATCTCCTCCAGGGCCCTGGAAGGTGAGGGGAAAGAGTTCACCATATAGGGCTTTGGGTAGTTTATTGTTGCCACTGTGACCACTGAACCACAAGAAATCACAGCAAAATTCTGTGTGTCCTCTGAGAGACAAAAAATGAGCTTCCAGTGGCCTACAGCATCACTGAATGGAAGAACAAACATGAAATCCAATGAATATGCTTAAAAGTAACTTACCAACTCCTGATGGGAGGGTATCTAGAATTCCTTTCTTAATATCAAGTAATTGAAGAAATAAAGTGCTGTGTGAGGGAAGCAAAAACAGTATCTACAGAGTAAGAAAAAAAGCGGAGGAGGCCGAGGTAGGTGGATCACCTGAGGTCAGGAGTTCCAGACCAGCCTGGTCAACATGGCGAAACCCCTCTCTACTAAAAATACAAAAAACAGCCAGACATGGTGGCAGGCACCTATAATCCCAGTTACTTGGGAGGCTGAGACAGGAGAATTGCCTGAACCTGGGAGGCGGAGGTTGCAGTGAGCTGAGATCGCGCCATTGCACTCCAGCCTGGGTGACAAGAGCAAAACTCCATTTCAAAGAAAAGGAAAAAAGGTGGATTCGAGCACAGCGAAGAGAAGAAAGCCTCTGATTTTGTAAGAATAATACTATGAAAATAACAAATCTGAAAAGATTGCAGGAGGTTATTTCAGTGCTGCCAAAGAATATCATTATTTGTGGCCGGGAGCGGTGGCTCACGCCTGTAATCCCAGCACTTTGGGAGGCCGAGGCGGGTGGATCACGAGGTCAGGAGATTGAGACCATCCTGGTTAACACGGTGAAACCCCACCTCTACTAAAAATACAAAAAATCAGCCGGATGTGGTGGTGGGTGCGTGTAGTCCCAGCTACTCGGGAGGCTGAGGCAGGAGAATGGCGTGAACCTGGGAGGCGGAGCTTGCAGTGAGCTGAGATTGTGCCACTGCACTCCAGCCTGGGCAACAGAGTGAGACTCTGTGTCAAAAAAATAAAAAAATTAAAAATTATATAATGATTTGTATGACTAAGTTATAAGCTGTCAGTATTGCTCTCATGTAGCTATATAGCTGGAAAAATTCCAAGTTCATGTAAGTGAAGAGGTAAGATACCAGGGCAGCCAGGTGTTTACTTCCACTTAGTAAGTTAATCTTGGCTACATCTACAACACAGAAATTCTCCAGAGGATAAAGCGGCTCCCTTGAGAATTAACTTACGTACTTTTGAAGAATTCCCTTTCTCTGGAATTTAACATTCCAGTAGAGAGAAATACATCAACAACACATGAAAACAGTAACATCGTCTCTTCTGCAAAGAAGGGGACATTGTATATGCCCAACTATATACCTAATTTTTAATAAAAGTTAAGCCGGGCGCGGTGGCTCATGACTGTAATCCCAGCCCTTTGGGAGGCTGAGGTGGGTGGATCATGAGGTCAGGAAATCAAGACCATCCTGGCTAACACAGTGAAACCATGTCTCTACTAAAAAATACAAAAAATTAGCCGGGTGTGGTGGTGGGCCGCCTGTAGTCCCAGCTACTCGGGAGGCTGAGGCAGGAGAATGGTGTGAACCTGGGAGGCGGAGCTTGCAGTGAGCCGAGGTCGCACCACTGCACTCCAGCCTGGGCTACAGAGCAAGACTCTGTCTCAAACAAACAAACAAAACAAAGCAAAACAAAACAAAAAACAAAACAAAACAGGTAATTAAGTCAATCTTTCTTCAGAAAATAAATAACTAATCAAAATACATGTTTCTATACTACCAAATAAAGATAACATATGAAGCTGAAAAAGAAAATCCACTAACCTCAGATGCTGCTATTTCAGTGAAGGTATTTAATGCTTGTTCAACATTAGATTTCTGTTTGGTAGCCATTAAGCAATAGTTTTCCATTATGCGAAGCTGTACGTGACCCTGAACAGTCTGAGGTTTTAGTTCCTTAAGAAGTTTTTCTGCTGTTCTTACTGCCAATTGCACAGATTCTTGCTTCTCAGTTGAATTACTGTATATAATTAAAAATAAATCATTTATGTCTCTTACTCATGATACAATTCATTGAGATTAGAATTGGCTTTTGTACAAAAAAGCTCTGGGCATTCTTTTATACTCTTTTTGTCATTCATTTAAAAGTAATCTTTTGTGAAGAATGTCACTCATTCTCTTCTAATACAAAGTGAAGCACAGTTACAATGCATTTTAAACAAAATTAATAGGGACTCAATAAAACACCATTAAGCATTAATTTCCTCTAGAATGAAGACAAAAGTTGGACAATATCTACATGTTGTAAATGTGTGCATTCCAGCAAATATAAAACTATAAGTAGAATCATAAAATTAACATACATCTATTCAAAAAGTGAAAGGAAAGAAAAGGAGGAGGAAAAAGTGACAAATACTGTATTATTTCATTCTATGTTTAATCCATTTTACACACAGGAAAACTGAGGCTCAAACAGGTAATTTGTTAAAGGTCACGCAGCCAATAAGTGGTAAACCTAGGACCTGAATCTAAGTTTATCAGACATATAAAGTCTACTCTGTTCTCCTCACCACATTGCCTATCCGACTCTCAGAAATTATGTGTGTCAAAAAGCAATTTCAAGTGCAATTTGAATATTTAATAGCAATTTTCTTGTTTTATACACACAAACACACACATATACACAAATCAATTAATAAAAGGAAATCAAACACTCAAAGTCCAATCACTAAAGCCACTGGTCTTCTTCTCAGACCTTAGGCTTATCTTACCTAAAACATGTCACGCTGTTGACTACCATTTTCAAAGTTCTTCTCCCTTGGCTTCTATAACACTACACGGCTTTAGTTCTCTTTCTACCATGTTGATTGCCCTTTTCTGACCTTCCTTCCTCCTCCAGATCCCTTAAATGTTAACAAACTTAACACTGAGTTCTCAGATTTTTGTTACTTCATTCTACCACTTTCAAAGAGGCCATTCATGGAGTTGCAACTATGCACTCTGCAGATGTCTCCTAAATCTCTATCCCTAGCTGTGACCTCTCTTCAGAGTTTTAGTTCTGTATTTTGAATTGCCTGCAGAAGATTTCCACTTGGATAGCTTATAGTTCCATAACAGTAATGTTACTTCAACCTTCCTAAAACAACCATACATACGCCACTTCCTTGCTCTAATTGGTCTCTGTAATCCAAGCATTAAAATCTGTCATTGAAATCTCTTGGCAATCTAGTATTAATTTTCTCCTGCTCCTCCATGCATCTTCCCCTGAATACTATGCACTGCTATGATTCCTATCAACTCTGACAATACTTAATATCCATGTAAATCCATTTATGCTTAGTTGCAGATTGAAAGGTTTCAGATATTGTCTTGCCTCTTAAGTAAATTACACACTCCTGAAGGCAGGAATTACCTCATATTCCCTTTATGTCCTAATACATCCCCCACATGCCTTGCCCGAGTCTAAAGAGAGGACAGGCTACTAATGCAGGTTGATAAATAACCATTGACTAGCAGTATACCACACTAACAGCAGTCAGGACTCAGTCTAAATCTTGTCTCCATCATTACCATCACATTAAACAAGTTGACTCAGCTTATTTTGCAATACTGTTGTAGAAAACAAATGAGATAGTGCATAGAAAGTATACAGGACAGGGTCTGGAAAATACTTATCATTTGTTGTATAGAGGACAGGGTCTGGAAAATACCTATCATTTGTTAATTAGTTACTATTATTGTGTGGATAATTTTTGCCATAGTTGTCAAATTCTACAATTAGGGGAGTGTCTGCATAACATGTCTATTATTATCTAGGAAACCTAAAAATATTTCATGCCTGTTTCAGAGAATAGTTATGTTAGCAATAACTAATCTATTGAATAACTATTCAATTTGCTAAAATAACTATTCTCTGAAACAGGCAATGAAATGCCTATTTATTTTATTCATCTGCCCTTTCATTATTGCTATCCTAGAATTTAGTTCTTCTGTATAGTATCCTGTTTATTATCTCCAACAAGTGTTTTTTAAAAAAGGATAATATGTCAAATAACTCACCCCAGGTCTCCATCCAGGTTTTCAAATACTTCACCTCCAATAGTTTCATTATCTGGATTCAAACAGATTTCTATCATATTATAAAGGGCATTTTGGCCCCAGTCACGATCTTTCCGAGCTTTATTAAAATGTCGAAGGGCATCATTTGGTTCTCCAGTGTACCTTGTTAGATGTTTAAAAGAATTATTTATTTCAATCACTGACTACAAAACTTATATTAGTTTATAATCTGTCTGGTAAATAAAACTGATGAACTATTTTGAAACGTACATTTTTTTTTACTACAAAGAAAAGCTTATTCTACTTGATTTACAATGAGAAAAAAAAATTATGTAGCATTTATTTGTCAATAGATTTACCAAAGATATAGTCCTTTACAATACTGAAATCCTGGCTCCAACTTTGCTCTGGAGTTACGTTTCTCAGCCATTGAGAAAAATCTTGGGACATCCTCGAGTTTTCCACATCTTCTTAGGAGATCAATCAAACGAGATAATGTCATATAATTATCTGGAAACAAATAATACTTCAGATATGGGCAACATTTTATATTGTTTCTTTTGTTGGTTATAATTCTACTTCATTAGTGTATAATTTACTTATATAAAGTACATTTTAAATATAAGTAAAAAATGCCTCAGGGTATAAGTCCCTAAAGACGCTGTATGGCCAACTAGATGATCTACTAAATGATATAGTTTGGGCTGGGGTGGTCACATCTACATAGGCAAATCTGGAAAAATGCATATTTCTTGTAACTTTTCTACTGTTTGGGGGACCACAACCTTAGAGAAACAGCCTCTACCTAGGTAATCTAGACTTTCAACTGTGTAGTTCAGGAATACCGATTTAATTGCACAGGGCAAGTTCACTGTAGGTCTCTGAGAACCGCTCTCCTACTTACTCTTGCTAGGAAGGACGTGGGAACAGTACAATTGACAAAATAATGTATGGGGTGGGCAACAAGAAATTTTTCTCCAGTCTCTCTTTGATATGTACATGTAGCTAACATACCATATGCTAACTTACCATACTAGAACCTTAGCATATTAGTTCCCATATTTTAATCCTGTTTCACCTTCTTCTAAAAAAAATTAATTCATTAATTCATTCCTTTGATCTCAGGTATAATTTCCTGGCAGGTTCCTAGAAAGCCTTCTCCCAATTCTATCTAATTCTCTCTTATCACTAACAAACTAAGTTTGAGAATAATTTAATAAATATTTTTTAGGATTGTAAAAATAATGTATAGACACTATAGAAAATAAGGAAAAAATATAAAAAGTATAAAGAAAAAAATCAACATATTTCCAGCTAGAGATTAGCACATTTTGGTGTGCTTTCTTTCATATATTTGAAAACCAACTGATATATAAATGTAAGCAAAGATACGTTATTTCTTTGTTTACATTCATACAAAATCGACGTTTATTTACATATATACAAAACTGGAGTCACATTTGGGGTTTTGATTTTGATTGGTTTTAATGTTGATTTTGATGAACATTCAACAGTAAACATTTCCCAATTGTCATTAAAGAATCTTCCAAAACATGAATTTTAATGGTTGCATAAGGGCTTACTTACTGATGATTCACATTATTTATTTCTTTATAGTGGTGTCTTTTAGATGTTTGGGTGCTCAAGTTTCAGTTAGCACAGGACTAGGGATTTGTAGGGGACTTGCAAAAACCCTTACATAGGCTATTATCAACATGTTCTTAGGTTGAATTTCTAGAATTAAAACACAAAAACAAAAAAGCTTGTTTTAAAGCTATTTATCCTTGACTCTATTTTGCTATTTGAAAAGAGATGACATCATGTAAATCCAGCAATTTTCCTGAGTATATACCCAAAAGATTAAAAGCAGAGATTCAAACAGGTATTTGTACACCAATGTTCACAGCAACAACCTTCACAATAGACAGAAAAAGTGGAAAGAGCCCAAATGTCCATTGCAGTTGAATAGATAATCAAAATGTAGCATGTACCTATAAAGGAATATTGTATATTGTATGTTAGCCATAAAAAATAAGAAAATTTTGACATACACTACAACATGGATGAATTGTGAAGACATTATACCAAGTGAAATAAGCCAGACACAAAAGGACAAATGCTGTGTGATACAGCTTACATGAGGTGCCTAGAGTAGTTAAATTCATAAACACAGAAAGTAGAATGATGGTTGCTAGGGGCTCCGGGAAAAGGAATGAGGAACTGGTGTACCGACTTACAGTTTGGAACGGTAAAAAAGTTTTGGAGATGGGTAACGGTGATGACTTACAAAACAATGTGAATGCATTTAATGCCACTGAACAATACACTTAAAAATGGTTAAGATGATGAATTTCGTGTTATATATGTTTCACCACAATACAAAATATTCTTTAAAAAAAGAACTGCTGGAAACACTGTATCTACTCAATTACAGGATGTTAAACTAATACAGGTTGATAGTATCGTTTGTCCCCTTGACACACAATCTTGAGTCCAGAGATTCTGTTCATCACACCTTTTAGCATCACTAAAAAGGGCACAATAAGAATATGGTTTCAAAAAAGACAACTCAAATATTGGTCTTGTCGTTTAGCTATGTGAATTCAAACAAATTTCTCAAATTCTTTGAGTCCAATCCACTTATTTTCTTAAAATAGTATTATAATATTGACTGTAGGAGTGCTGCTATATAAATAAAGCCACGAAAAATATTTATAAATTACAAATGTTATTAATAATATTTATACTTCCAAAAATTTTGATAAGAAATAGAATAACTACCCCATAATAAAGCCACAGCATCTGGAAGCTGTACTGGATTAAGCAAGAACTAAAGGTTAAAATTTCTGGTTAAATTTTTTTTGCATGATACTGCTAGTATTGTCAACATTGGGAAGGCAATTTCTAGAATATGTCTTATATACTATTGAAATATATTCATTATTAGTTCAAGTTATAATTACCAGTGACAGATTAAATTACATTCACTTGTCTTTTGGTTAACCATGACATTCGCAAATTTCTGCACTTAAGAAATCCATTAAAAACTAAAATGTGTATTACCCTCTAAAAAACTTAGTTGGTCCATCTTTATTGACGGATAGTAAGAAGATATCAAAATAGTTACAGGGTGACGAGATGTGGCAAGCATACAATGCTATGGTTTGGTATTACAAAGCACAGGATTCCGAACTTTGCCTGGAGGAGTTGGGAAATTTCACATAGGAGTTGACCTTTGAGCAGCCTCAAGGACAGGAGGAAGATCTTACTAGACAAAGGCATTCCAAGTAGCAGAAGGCATGCGCCAAGATCGGGAAGCAGAGAACAGTATGGGGAGTGTTCGTAACTTTGATATTATTAAAGTGGAGGAAGAGGGATAAGAAATATAAATGGTCAAATAATTTGGGGCCATATTATTATTAAAATAATGCTATGATGTTAGACGTTACCCTGAAGCACTATCTTGTATTTTAAGCAGAGGGATACTTTTTGATTTTTAGAAGTGATATGCTAGTCCTTTGATGACCTGGAGCAGCCAAAACCTAGAGGCTGGAAGATGAGTTGGGAATCTGCACTAGTTCAGATGAGAAGTGATAAGGGTCTTCATGAGAGCAGTGGGTTAGGATACGACAGACTGGATGTGTTAGCTAGCTATCAAGCAAACAGAACTAAGGAGACATGTTAACCGATTAGTATGAAGGAAGGGGAAAACTCAGGGCGATCTGGAGATTCTGACAGAGAAAAGGGGCAATCTGTCATGACAGCAATAATTAGATCTAGAAGAGGAATTTTTCAACTACTTAAATTAAGTCAAATTTGTACGGTACATTTCTGAAATAAGCTAAAATAGAGCCTTAATCTAAAGTACAAGATGAGTTACTGAGGATAAACAATAATGTACACATAAAATGAATGTAGATACATATGTTTTAGAGTAATTCCAACAAAATAGATCTGTGGATAAGTATGTAAGGTACTAGTAAGAATAAGGCATACAACACAAGATTAAAAACTCTTAAGATTGAAAATATCACATAGACAATAAAAATTTACTGAAAATTTTGTGGTTGTTTCTGAGACCGAGTCTCATTCTGCCAAGGCTGGAGTGCAGTGGCGTGATCTTGGCTCACTGCAACCTCCGCCTCCCAGGTTTAAGCGATTCTCCTGCTGTATTTTTAATTGACTTGGTGTTCTACAGTCATTCACTGATCCATTCAACCAATAAACATATATGTTGCCACATTCATGTGCGTGGCATTTTGTCTGATATTGGGAATATAAGATTAATATGGTGAGTTCCCTGAACTTGAGGAGTCTGCAGTCTAATAAACAACACAAATATGCACATAAATATTTTTAGTAAAATACTATAAGTAATAAATATGTATGGACAAAGTAACCGAGGATTAGGGTTACCAACTCATCCCAGTTTGCCTGGGACTTTCTGTTAGCATGGGAAGTCCCGCATCCAGGAAAACCCTTCGCTCTGAGGCAAATCTAGGATGGTGGGTCATGTTACCCAGCATCACCTAAGACATTTTTTAATGTAGGTGGTGGTAGTGGGATGCAGATTTACTTTTGTATTTTCCCCCAAGAGGGATATATTTTAGATTATGTGTTTGGAAAGAGAAAAGAGATAAGGAAGCTAAAGTTCATTTTAGGCAAAAGAAAAAAACCCAAGCAAAGACTTGGAAGCATGGTTGTATGTCATTTGGTGTTGCCGGAATACAAGATCCTTATATTGCATTTATAAAAAATTGCTTTTATATTTGTTTACAAACAGTCCAAAGTAGTCAGTCTACTCAGCCAATTTTTTTGGAAAAAGGCTGCTGCCAACTAACAGAAACTTAAGTGAAACAAAACCCACAAGACACATGAAGGCTTCTTCAAATCTTAGAAAACTATAATGTGTGAGATTCTTCAAATCTTAGAAAACTGTAATACTTTTAATGACTTAAGAATATTCACAAAAGAAGAAGTCTGTTTTTTTAAGAAATAAAGTTAGATCATTGTCTCAAAGGGAAAGACTGTGAAATGGGAACCGCTTGAGATAGAATGAAAATATTATGTATATTACTTTCAAATGGTAGTTTAGAGAAGAGGAATAAGAGAAAATAGTGTGGAACACAAGGTAGAAATGGCAGGGAAAAAAACGACACAAGCCTGAAGAAAATAAAAGTAGGTTTGGGCAATGTGGGTGGCAAGATGAGCCCATATTTTGCACCCAGGGTGAGTGGAAGAGGTGAGATGGTCAAGTAATTCACAGCATTCTTTTAAGTAACATCTAAGTGCACTCTGGAAAAGACAGGGCAAAAAACAAATGAAATGGCCTCCGGTAGTCCCAAGGTGGAAAAAAAATTAAATAGTAAAAATAATAAAGAGAAAGTATTGATATTACTGTAAAAAATAGATCATATTTTTTCCTTTCAATTTTTGTGCTAACTGGGGATATTTTATTTCTAAGTATGAACTGATGTTCTCTAAATTCAAACGTCTTTTTATTAAAAGCATTAGTAGAGGTAGCCTGTAGAGCATATCTAGTTCTTTGAGTTGCCCTGCTTGAAGGATTGCCACCTCTGTGTCTCTGTGGCTCTAACCAGGCAGCTCTGACTGGGGTTTAGAAGAACTGAAACACAGCTCTAGGACTTTCTCTGCCATTTCCAACTCTTTTTAGTAACACAGGTAGTAACATACAGTCATCTATTAGTCAAACAGTTCCCACCTCTCTTTCTTCTTTTCCTCTTTCCTCTCTCCCTCCGTCCCTGCTTCCCTTTCTTCCTTTTCTCCCTCACTCTTCTTTCCATCCAGTATTTGTCGAGTACTAACTAGGCCAGGTATCCTTCTCAATTCTGGAAACACAGCAGTGAAGGGCAATGTTTCTGGTCACTTGATGCTTCTGTTCTATGATTTATAGTTTTTTTGGTTTTGTTTCACAAGGGCTACAAAAAACAAAAAAAACCAAAAAAAAAAAAAAAAAAAAAAAGCCAAACCCCAAAAACTCAACTGAACAGAAAACAGGATAAAGGGATGGAGAGCAAGAAGTGGTGCTACTTGATATAGGCCAGTGAGGGAAAGGCATTCTAAGGAAGAAGCAGCACCAAAGCAAAGGCCCAAAAGAAAATGAGGCAGCAGCCAGATGGACCTTTGGGAGGAGCACATTCCGGGAAGCAGAAACAGCAAACAAAAAGGCTCAAGGCTGTAACTGGCTTGGGCTTTTGTCTACCTAGTTTCTGTTATTCCTTTCTTCTTTACTATCAGAATTCTGATTTTATTCTACAGGGTATTAGATGCAGCTAAAAGATAACGTTTCCCACCTTCTTTTGCAGCCACGGAGTTGATACTACTAAGGGCTGGGTTTTATTTTTTTGCTGGTTAAGCCCTTTTGTCCAGCTCTGCATCCACCTTCCCCATCTGGGCCCTGGAACATCAATGCCCAGCACTGCAGTGGTCATCTTGAACCATGAGGTGATGCTCAGGCAAGTCAGAGTAACAATGTAGAACAAAAAGAGAGAAGGCTCTGGTTCCTGAAGATACCATGGAACTGCCATACAAATCCCTACACAGTGTACTTTTAGATTTCTTTTACAGACAGAAAATTAAAAGCCGTGCGTTTTTAGCCTAGAATTTTCAGGGGCATCTCTGCCATTTTCAATGAAAGCATTTCTAAAGTCTTTGTAGGCTAGGGACGGAAACAGAGATGAGTTATGACAATGTTGCAATAATCTATGTGGAAGATGGCAATGGCTTAGACCAGGGTGGCAGTAACAGAGGTGGTAAAAAGTGATGGCATTCTAGGTGTACTTTGAATGTAGCACTAACAAGGATTTGCTGATAGACTGGAGGTGATCTATGAGAGAAAGATGAGACAAAGATTAACTGTGAGGTCTGGGCTGGCATAACAGTGAGCAGTGATGCCACTCACTGAGGTGAGAGGTGGGGGTGGAACAAACTTAGAGGGGAGGGAAAGATCAGGTGTTCTATTGTGGACAAGTTAAGCTTGAGATACTCCTAGACATCTGAGTGGGAATGCAAAGAGGCAGAGGTGTACATGAGTAAGGGCTGCAGATAAATGTTTAGGACACATCAGTACATACATGGGATATAAAGCCATGCAGCTGGACAAAGTCACCTAGGGGGTGAATATATAAAAAGAAAGGAGGTTCAGGAACTGAAGCTAAGAGTGTTCTGATATTTAAAGGTCATACAGAGAGGAGAACTCCAACAAAGGAGACTGAAACAGCGGGCAATGGGGCAAAAGAAGAACCGAGTGAGTTTAGGATCTCAGAGACAAATGAAGAAAGTCTTTCATTGTGGAGGGGGATAAACTATGCCAAATATGATGACAGGTCAAGTCAGCAGAGAACTGAGAACTGAATCTGATCTGGCGGTATGGGGGTCACCGACCACATTGCAGAAGCGACTTCCCTGGAGTGCAGCAGTGGATGAGACAAAGTGAACACAGCATGTTTGAAAATCCTTCAGAGAAAAATTTGTTGTCAAGAACTGAAGAACAGAGAAAAATTTGTTGTCAAGAATTGGGAGGGGATGAGAGTTAAGAGTTGATTTTTATTGACTGATTTATTTAGAGCAGGAAGATGTCACAGCACAGTTATATGTTGATTAGCAAAAATTGAGAATTCAAGAGAGAGAACTGTAAGAGTAAAGCCCTTTGGTAGGTGAGAAGCTGGACAAAGGCGGGATCATAGCCTGGGGAGGACAAAGGCTGAGGAGTGGGTAAATCTAGTGACAAAGAATGGGGAAGTTCTCTTCCAGGTGCAAGTATTCTCTTAGTGAAGTAGGTGGCAAGGCTTTTAACTGTGGGCAAGAAATGGGGCAAGGGTGTTGGAGGTTTGTGTTGCAGGAAGTCAGGGATCCCGAACACAGGGACTGGTTGAAGCTGTGGCAGAAGAACATAAACTGTGAAGATTTCATGGGCTTTTATTAGTTCTCCAAATTAACACTTTTATAATTTCTTATGCCTGTCTTTACTGCAATCTCTGAACATAAATTGTGACGATTTCATGGACATTTATCACTTCCTCAAGCAATACTCTTATAATTTCCTGTGCCTGTCTTTAATCTCTTAATCCCATCATCTTCATAAGCTGAGGATGTATGTCACCTCAGGACCCTGTGATGATTGCATTATCTGTATAAATTGTTTGTAAAACATGTGTGTTTGAACAATATGAAATCTGGGCACCCTGAAAAGGAACAGGATAACAGTGATTTTCAGGGAACAAAGGAGATACCATAAGGTCTGACTGCCTGCAGGGCCGGGCAGAACAGAGTCATATTTCTCTTCTTGCAGAAAGCAAATAGGAGAAATATCGCTGAATTCTTTTCCCAGTAAGGAATAACCCTGGGAAAGGAATGCATTCCCAGGGGTGGGTCTATGGACGGCTGCTCTGGGAGTGTCTGTCTTATGCGACTGAAGATAAGCGATGAAATATGCTCTGGTTTCCAGCAGTGCCCTCAGGCTTGCTAGGATTAGGATATTCCAGACTGGCGAATTCTAGTCAGACTAGTTGTCTGCTCTCGAATGCTGTTTCCTGTTAAGATGTTTATCAACAACAATGTGTGCCCAGCAGGACATGGAACCTCATCAGTAATTCTAATTTCACCCTGGCCTTCTGATCTTGCTCTGCCTCTCTGCCCTTGTGATCTTTTATTGCCTTTTGAAGCATGTGATCTTTGTGACTTACTCCCTGTTCATATCTCTCTCCCCTTTTGAAATCCCTAATAAAAACTTGCTGGTTTTGCGACTCAATGAGCATCATGGAACCTACCAACAGGTGATGTCACCCCTGGAGGCCCAGTTGTAAAATTTCTCTCTTTTGTACTCTTTCTCTTTATTTCCCAGACCAGCTGACATGTAGGGAAAATAGAAAAGAACGTACGTTGAAATATTGGGGGCTGGTTCTCCCAATAGTTTTCAGGAGACAAGAGAAAGTGGGAAAAAATAGTTAGAATCAATGAATTCATTCTTGGAATACAGTAGGATTGCCAGGTTTGTGCTTATAATTTAAAGTGAGACCAGTCAACAGTGTTGCATTTTCCTTATGGCCATTTCAGCTATTCAAGCCCATGTGTGGAATAAGTAGACAGTCTGATTCAACTAGGGACGGAGTTTGCCCAAGGGCAAAACCACTAAACAGAAGAAAAAGGAGTAAGAGAGGGGTGACTGCAGTCAAAAAATACTATCAGTGGGTATTTACCTGGCTTACGTTCTAAAAGCTGCTGTAAATGAAACACCGCTTGTTCATAGTCTTGTTTTCTGAACATAAGATCAGCCATCATCTATAAAGATAAAAGTTGGTTCTAAAAATATTGCCATGTATTTTACACAACACATTCTTCCAATCAAGATTTAACACTAGAAAAACATAGATGATAAACATGAGGAGGGGGCAGCATTTTATAAAAAAACAGGAATTTAAGGTTCAAGCCCACCTTGAGCAGAATAACTTGGAGATCAGTGTAACAGAAGATAATGAAGGATGCGAAACAGATTGCTCTGCTTGCAAAATTGTATTTTTAGCAAAAAATATGTTCCTAGCAGTTGTTTTAAAAACAGAAATTTGAAAGGATTTGCACACTGTATGTGCTATTGTAGAAAAGATAACTCACTGAACCTGACTAAAATAACAATGAGAAGATTCAAAAACAAAACAAAATTTAAATCATAACTATTTTGAAAAATTAAAAATGAGCAAGACCTACTGAGATTTTTCTTATTATGTGCTGTAAAATGCAGATTTCATATATTTCTTTTTAACCACAATAACTTTAAATAAACCTCACAAAATGTCATCCACATAGCTGTCTGCACAGCTAACAAATATTTTAGTCCATGTAAAAATAAGAAAAAAAACAACCAAAATTCTATTCAAAACAGAACATCTCAGACTGATATATGAAGTTTTTTTTTCCCCTGTAACTCCAAAAATTCCACCCAAACTCTTAAATGTGTCCACCATTCCTAAGTACTTAAAAGTTAGTTCTTAGCAAATTAGTGTTACCACATGAACTCCACCTAACCAAGCATCCCCTTAGGCATAAACAAAACAGTAACTAGACCCAAAAGGGCATGTAAAAACCTGACCTAGGTTTATCTTTCTTATAAATAAAACCCTAATGATTCTGGGTCTTTATTGGTAAAATGTAGTCATGTTAGAAAAACGTTACTTCTTCCAAAAGCCAACATGAGCCATGTCTCATCATCTAGTAGTAGTTCCACGGGGTAAAATTTAAAACTTATAAAACACAACTGCTTTTGTTGTACCGAAGTTCCTTGGACTGACCATGGTAGCAGCTTCATTATCCTGGTCACTCTGAAGCAGTAAAGCACACTGCCGCAGGCAGGAATCAGGGTCATCTTGTGCCAGGTATAATCGTGCCAGTTCCAACATAATCTGTAGAGTAAAAGGCTAGATTCATCAGACACTGTATAGAATAAAAAGTGAATGAGGAAAATATGTGGACACAGATTAAACTTTAGTTGACCAAAAGTCATTGCAATAAAAATGCCAAGTATAATAGACAAAAAAAAAAAAACATAAAAAACTGTACGTATACCATCTCTATTTTCTCTTACACTAGAGAAAAGAACAAAGCAAACGAACAAACAAACAAAAAAAACAGAGAAATAGGTAGTAACTCGCTTCAAAAGTAGAGTGACATAATGCATTGTGAAAAGAACACTGGTCTTAAAACCAGATTGGATTCTAGTCCCAGCTCCTCCATGACAGGGCCAAGTCAGGTTCCTTCTATATCTCTTAATCTGCTTTCTCATTTGTAAAATAAAAAGCTTCAAGCAGATAATCTCTAAGGTATGCCTCAGATTTAAAAGAAGGATTTCAACTCTTTTAGCCACCACTGAAAAAGGTATCTGTTTGGTTATGCCTTGCTAAAGGTTGTTTTTGCCATTTATCTGAAAAAATTATATTAATAAAAATGTTCAAATTAGTCATTAAGTTCTAGAGGACAGTGTCTTTTGTACATGATCACCTACTTAAGTGTTTAGCCATTAATTATTTTCAAAAATTAATAATCTCTCCAGATCTTCTCAGATCTTGACAGAGTTAAAACATTTTAGTTTTTATATAACCAATCATGTATGTTAAGTGTGCCACACCAAAATTATCTTTACATTTATTCTCTCACTGTGCCATATGAGGTCATAGATTCAGCCTAGCCATTTTTGTATCCTTAGTACTAAACACCAATTGAAATACAGAGTGTACAACAGCTGTTTAGTAAAAGGAACTGAATTATCTAAATCCAGATATTTGTGATTGAGAAATTATTTAAATTATTTTAAAATTATTTCATTTATTTTGATAAATTAAATTGATAAAATAAATTAATTTGAAAATTATTTGTTATTTTTATAATTAAAAACATAAATATTAAAACAATTTGCAGGTTGCTTTATATTACTTGTTCCATTACAGTTTTTAAATTGTAATGTTCTTTTTTTTTTCTTTTTTTTTTTTTTTGAGACAGGGTATTGGTTTGTTACCCAGGCTATAGTACTGTGGCATCATCATGGTTAACTGCAGTCTTGACCTTCTGGGCTTAGGTGATCCTCCTGCCTCAGCACCCTGAGGAGCTGGGACTACAGGTACATGCCACCATGTCTGGCTAATTTTTGTACTTTTTAGTAGATGAGGGTTTAGCCATGCTGCCTAGCCTGGTCTTGAACTCCTGGACTCAAGTGATCTGCCTGCCTTGGCCTCTCAAAGTGCTGGGATTATAGGCATGAGCCACTGCATCTAGCCTTAAACTCTAATATTCTTAATGTAAGGCATCATGTAAGATTTTGAAAGTTTTCGAGGAATAATATTAATCTTTTAACTTGTATTTTTGTTATATTTCTTTGTAAATCTTTTTTTCTATTTTATTTTATTTTTTGAGATGGAGTCTCGCTCTGTTGCCCAGGCTGGAGTGCGGCAGTGCGATCTTGGGTCACTGCAACCTCCGCCTCCCAGGTTCAAGTGATTCTTCTGCCTCAGCCTCCCAAGTAGCTGGGATTACAGGAGGCGCCCCCGCACCACGCTGGCTAATTTTTGTATTTTCAGTAGAGACAAGGTTTCCCCATGTTGGTCAGGCTGGTCTCAAACTCCTGACCTCAGATGATCCACACGCCTCGGACTCCCAAAGTGCTAGGATTACAGGCATGAGCCACTGCACCCTGCCTACATCTTCTTTTAAAACAAGCTGGTAAAAATTTTACATCTGAGGAAATTAGAGGACATCTGGAATAAAAGGTACTTAAAATTTTATAAAGGTACTGACCTTATTATCTGTTTCACAGTGAACCAGAGCCTCTCTATAAAACTTAATTGCTTTTTCATAGTCTCGCTGAGCGACAGAATGTTTTGCAATCTTTGCACAAATTTCAGCTGCTAAATGTTTCTGTGCAGGAACTGCATCTGGCTGTTCCATCTGAACACGTTTTAGTACCCGAGCTTGTAATTCTCGAGCCTAGAAAAAATCAGGATAAAAGGAATAAAAAAAATAAAGAAAGGAAATTAAATTCTCTATAACTCACACACAGCATAATTTTACAGATTTATTTAAACATTATGAACCCTTGATCTAACAAATCCTGATCCAAAGTAAATGTATTCTTGAGATCTCAAGCATGTACTTGTTTGCAAATGAGCCAGCATGCATATATCTTTCCAACAAAACACTTACGGAATTACTGAATCTTTACCCACTGTTACAAGCATGTGTATAGGAAGTGCACTAAGGAGGAAATACAACCTTGAAACAAATACAAAGAGATGGGGCCTTCCTCAGGGTAAGAATGTAGAGTAGATTGTTAAATTGGAAGAATATCAGCCTTTCCACCCATCCATCTGGTTTCTGGAACATTGAGATGTTCCTTCAATAAATGGTAAGAACTCCCATGTTTTAGGTCTTCAAAAATAAAATTCACTATGTTTCAGCTATACATAATGATTCACTAATGAATGCATTCATTTAACAAATAGTAAATGCCTACCACATGCAACATATTATGCTACACACAGGGCACCCTTCTTGGGAGTCTTGTCAAAATGTTAGCAAACAATTGCTTTGAAACAGGTTTTCTTTTTTTTTCTCTCAAGCCAGAGGTTTAGAGAGTCATAACAGCATTCTCTTGCAAATGAAATAAAAATATAAGTACATATAGCATGTGGTTAACATTAAAACTGTTTCATGAAATTTTTATTTTGGTTATATTAATATGTGTTTAAGTATGTCAGTATATGTACCTTTGTGTGTTTTGGATTATACATATGCATACATCTGTTCATGTTTTTACATAGCTATACACATATACACACACTCATGCATGTGCTCCTAGTAAAAAACCTGAAAACAATTGGTTTAGATAGGACGATCTCTGTCTTGCAGGAAGGCATCCTTGCATCCTTGAATTCTTGTACCTCTACATATCAAGATGTCCTCCTCTGACATCACTTAGCCAACAGGAAAGTACAAAGCAGGGAAAGATCCCGGGGCCCATTCCTAGCACCTCAGGGGTAAGGGTACCATCCCAAGGACACAAGTTTCCAGGTAACAGCCTCCAAGAATTTTGTTAGAGATGTCCCATCACTTATGGCCCTATACTGTTTTACATCTGGACTCTGAATTGCAAGTGTAGGAAAGAAAGTGAAAATTAAAGAGAAAGTGGAACAAATATTGGTGACAGAGGCCCCTGGCAAACTGCCCCCAGAGGACAGTTGTCCCTTTTCGAACAAGATAAGTGGAAAATGCTGTTGCTATGGGAGTACATAATAGAAAACCTAACTCAGTCTTGGAAGTCAGGTGAGAATTAAAAGAATGGCTAGTAGTTACACCCTGGTGAGTTGGGGAAAAAGAGATGGCATGAAGAGATGGAATGGCTCATAGGCATTAGGAATCACATGTGAAGGAAAGATAATAAGGGATATAAGGGATACACTGTTTGATAAAATAATTAAAAGAAAAAATGGCTGGAAAGATACACAGAATATACAACAAGTAAGCCTGTTAAATAATCTACATTTTATCCTAGAGGCCATGGGAAGCTACTATGCCATGTTTATAAGCATTGGCATGACAGGATCAGGTTGTCTTTGGGAATCATCACCCTGGTGGCACTGTGAAGAACTGACTGGAGGGAAACGAGACTGGAAGAGGATGGGATCAATCAGGAGGATACTTCAGGACTGTAAGCAAGAAATAACGATGGAGTTGACTAAAAGATGACAGAGAAGGCTACAGAAATGCAGAGTTATTGGAAAAGTCTGAAATGTTTAGAAAGCAAAATTCTGAAGACTTGAGATTTCCCTAAATTTACCATTTCTGTCACTGCCCAAAATGTTTAGCAACTTTGCAAAAACACTATGACGGACCCCTAAGTTACATAATGTGGAGAATTAAGCTCAATAAACGGTCGCTGAATAAATGAACAGAAAATATCAAAAACTTTGACTCCACTTACAGGTTTCTGTTTAAATTGCATCTTAAGATTTGTCTCTTTGTCATTCAGAATACACAGCATTGTCATCATTGGGAAGAATGTTATAGTTCCTCAAACCTTATTAAAGATGAATAATCCCTGGGCTCTAACATATAAACTCAAAACTGATTACAGTTTGGGGTGCTGGTATTGTCTAGCCATGGCATGCTATTTTTTGATGTTGCTTCATATGTCTGCTTTTATAACACAGGGCCTCATATGACCATGGTGACTGGGACTAATGATATTCATAAAGGAGTGAACTAAGCTAAATTTATTTCTAAAATGTTTTAAAAGTCTACACTTACCAAAGATTACACTTTCCTTCTAGCTTCTGATAGCTAACCTATTGCTGGGTGCAATTCTCTATCATGTGATTCAGAAAATAAGAACTAAAATGTACCAACAATTAAGGACAAGCCATTAATATTGTTTAAGATTACATACTTCAATGATATCATAAACTTAGATGGATATCACAGAATCTAATAATCCAAGCTCAATTCATTCACAACTAGGACAAAAAAATTTTGGGACTTTCTACTGAAACTTGGGTAAGCACCCACACTCATGCACACACACGTGCACACACACATACACATGCCCCTGTCGGTTAAATATCAAAACCAAAACACTATAAATTATTTGCAGAATGCAGAACTCTTCTGGGTACACGGGAATCAAGTCGAAAGGTGACTAGTACAGTATCCCGGAAAGCACAAAGGGTTAGGACTGAGGCATCTGCATTCCACTTTAAACTCTTCTAGTAACCAGCTGTATAATCTTAGACAAATACTCTCTGTGGGAAAATGAGCACAGTAATACATAAACTGCTTGCTTACCTCAGAGACCTGTTGCTTCCAACATATCACAGGAGCTCACAGACACAGGATAAATAGAATGAGACAAAAATAATGGAGGTCTTTTTTTAAAAATATCAAGTATGAGGAAGGCAAGAGATCATTTCACAACTAGACAACTGCAAAACAAACCAATATTATGGATCCTATCTGGGGAACAGTAAAGTGCCTCCAGGGGACTTGGGAAGTAAGATTATCCCTCTCAGAAGTAAGCTGCAAAATCAACACATAATAGATAGAGAAGACAGGCAAAATCGCTTAAATGAGATGGAGAACCTAGAAGATTTACTTAAAAATCTTCCAGTGTCTGATACTGAAATAAAATATATCACATTGTGTTCCCTATAAACAAACTTTCAAACAACTAATTTAAAATGCCTGACAACAATAATGGAAAAGGCAAAAGTAGAATAACAGAATTTGAATAAGAAGAAATGTGTATTGTAATGTAGCTAACACTGAAAAATAATAAAAGGAGGTATAAATAACACAATAATAAAGGGGAAAGTGGAATAAGAATAATTTAACTCATAAAAGTCAAGAAAATTCAGAAAAAAATAAATTGTAAGATGGCAAATCCAAATCCAAATATAATTCATAATTATATTACATGTTAAAAAATTATAATAGATTAAGATTGTCAAGAAAAAAATTATATGCTGTCAGATCTTCAACAAAAGGACACGGAAAATTGAAAGTAAAAGAATGCAGGAGATATACCATGCTAAAAGGAAGCTGGACTTAGCCATATAAACACAAGACAAAGGAGATTTTAAAGCAAGAAGCATTACTAGAAATGAAGAAGGCCATTTTATTATTTTAAAGAACTTAATTCACCAGGAAGATACTGTAATTCTAAATCTAGATCATTCAATAATGTATCTTCTAAATAAATGAAGCAAAAATACATAGAACTAAATGGAAAAAGAGAAATCCACAATCACACTGAAAGACTTTAACATTCCTCTCATACAAACAGACCAAAACCAAGAAAACAAATAACAACCAAACCCTAAGAACAGGGATTATGTAGAGAAATCAATCAACAAATCCGACCTAATTGACATATGGTTGAACTAAGTATTTGTTAGGTTGGTGCAAAAATAATTGTGGTTACAGTAATGCTAGAAACACATTATTTCAAGTTCACATGGAACTTTTACCAAAATTGATTATAACGTGGGATGTAAAGCAAGTTTCAACAAATTGCAAAGGATTGAATCATGCAAAGTATGTCTTGGCCCAGCAGAAGTGTACTAGAAATCAGTATCAAAAAGATAACAAGCAAATCAGAACTCCATAAAAATTGAATGCTACACTTTTAAATAACCCACTGGTCAAAGAACTAATCAAAGTGAAAATGAGGAAATGTTTTACACTAAATAATAACAAACTTGTGGAATGCTGATAAACCAGTGTTGATGGAGAAATTTATTGCTTCAAATGAATAAGAAAAGAACAAAAGCTTGAAATCCATTACCTAACATACTGTTTCAAGAGGCTAAAAAATAAAATAAAATAAAAATTAGTAAACCAAACCCAAAGAGTGTAGAAATTATGAGGTTAAAAGAAAACATTTCATGAAGCCAGAAAAGGCAAACGTTGACCCTTCGAAAATATTAATAAGATAATGAACCCCTAGCATAATTGATTATCAAAGAATAAAAATAAAATTACTAATATCAGGTTTGTAAAAGGGACCTTTTTCACTTCATTTGTAGACATTCAAAAGAAAAGATACAATAAACAAGTTTATGTTAATACATTTAACGATAAACTGACTACTTAAAAAAATCCAAAATGATATAAGAAGCAATTTGAAAATGATCAGTCTGAAATCTATTAAAAACTTTCCTTCAAAGAGTTGGGTCTCAAGGTCTGGAACACTGAATTGTTCCAAACATCAAAGAATTAGCAGCTGGGTGCGGTGGCTCACACCTGTAATACCAGCACTTTGGCAGGCCAAGGCAGGTGGATCACCTGAGGTCAGGAGTTTGAGACCAGCCCGACCAACATGGTGAAACCCTGTCTCTGCTAAAAATACTAAAACTACAAAAATTAGCTGGGCATGGTGGTGAGCGTCTATAATCCCAGCAACTCGGGAGGCTGAGGCAATAGAATAGCTTCAACCAGCCGGGCGCGGTGGCTCAAGCCTGTAATCCCAGCACTTTGGGAGGCCGAGACGGGCGGATCACGAGGTCAGGAGATCGAGACCATCCTGGCTAACACGGTGAAACCCCGTCTCTACTAAAAATACAAAAACTAGCCGGGCGAGGTGGCAGGCGCCTGTAGTCTCAGCTACTCGGGAGGCTGAGGCAGGAGAATGGCGTAAACCCGGGAGGCGGAGCTTGCAGTGAGCTGAGATCCGGCCACTGCACTCCAACAATCCGGGCGACAGAGCGAGACTCCATCTCAAAAAAAAAAAAAAAAAAAAAAAAAAAGAATAGCTTCAACCTGGGAGGCAGAGGTTGCAGTGAGCTGAGATCATGCCATTATACTCCAGCCTGGGCAACAAGAGTGAAATTCCATCTCAAAAAAAAAAAGAAAAAAAGAATTAGCATCAATTTGTTGAACACACAGATGTAGAAATCCTGAACAAAATATTGTAAAACATCTTTACATTCCAGCAAATCTTTTAAAAAATTATATCAAAGTGACATTTATTTCAGTGATATAAGCGTGGTTTAACATTTGAAAATAAATCAATTTAATATACCACATTTGAAAAGAAAAACGGGAGAAAAGACATATGATCATCTTGACAGATGCAGAGAGTATATCTGATAATAATTTAAGTGACTTATAAAGAAGTTGTTAGCAAAACAGAAACTGAATCATCATAAAAAAACACATCAACACATCAACTTGGGAACATACCTAAGGAAATCTGTGTAAAACCTCTATATTGAGAACCACAAAATATTAAGAGAAAAAAGAACATCTAAATAAATGGGAGGAAGAAAGCATTAAGTTCAAATCCTGATTATGACACTAGTCATATGACTTCACACAAGTTATTCAACCAAGTCTCCTTAGCTATAAAACAGGATTAAAAAATTCCAACCTTTCCTAATTGTTATAATAGTAGTAATAATATATTTAAAATGTATAATCCATAAGCATTCAATAAGTATTTCGATTTTGACATATTTTCTGCAGCTGTTTGGCCAAAACAGATTGCTTTCCTCTTATACATGGCATATTTCCTTCTGCATCCATCTCCTACCTCATGACCACACTCACAGACAAATGCACTTACCTGTTGTAATGCAGTGATCGCATCACCAGGTCTTTCCATTTTACTATAAACTTTTGCTAGAAGAACTTGACAATGTCCATCCTCCATGAGAGCGGACAGTTCATTTACTATGAAAGAATGGAATGTAATGGAAAAAATTATTCATCTTAAATAAATATTCACATTTTTCCAGAATTTTAAAAACTGGGCTCTAGAAAAAATGATTTTGAAAAATACTGAATACAGTTAAAATTTTCTCAATTACCTGAAGAATGGCCAAATTAAAAAAAAAAAAAAGGAAAAGATTTAGGATAAACACTGGCTGGATGAAAAGTTAAAGAACTGGTTAACAACTAGAGGCTTTTCTTAGACATATATTGAGAGATAACAATTTAACCCCACAATAATTTCCACTTTTACCCTTAAGTGTATAAAAATTTGTTTACAGAAGTCATTAAAAGAAGATAGGGTAGTTGCTATACGCAGTTAAGAAGATAACTGCTCTTTTAAAAATCAAAGATAGGGCCGGGCGCAGTGGCTCAAGCCTGTAACCCCAGCACTTTGGGAGGCTGAGATGGGCGGATCTGAGATGGGCGGATCACGAGGTCAGGAGATCGAGACCATCCTGGCTAACACAGTGAAACCCCGTCTCTACTAAAAATACAAAAAACTAGCCAGGCGAGGTGGTGGGCGCCTGTAGTCCCAGCTACTCGGGAGGCTGAGACAGGAGAATGGCGTAAACCCGGGAGGCGGAGCTTGCAGTGAGCTGAGATACGGCCACTGCACTCCAGCCTGGGCGACAGAGCGAGACTTTCAAAAAAAAAAAAAAAAAATCAAAGATACTTGATAAGCAATAAAGTACAGTTATTAAGAGCACTGACTTTGATGTTGAACAGTCTGGTTTCAAATCTAGGCTTTACCATTTACTAGCCCTTTAATTTTGAGCAAGGTACTTAACCATTCTGTAATTCCCTCTCATCTGTAAAATAGGAAAAATGATAGCACTTACCTCACAGGGTGGATGTAAGATTTTAAAAGCTAATAAGTTACTAAATAAGTTAAAATATGCAAAGTAATGAAAACAAACTCTGGTACATGGTAAGTGCTTTTTAAATATTTGGTTAATGCCAAATATTTTGTGTCTAAGAACAATAAAAGAACCCTAGATAATTAACAAAAATGTTTCCTCCACCATTTGTCAAGTGCACAGTTCATGACACGCTGTGCCATTTTGCCAACTAGGTAGTTTTGAACGTATCAATAAAACTGAGTTTCAGATTGCTAAATTTAAAATAGGTATGATTATATCTGCCTCAAAGATGAATATGAGTCCTGAGGAGACAATGTATGAAATGTATATGAAGGCATCTGCGTATGTCATGGGCATGCTCAGCAAATATTAAATGAAAGAATTTATGTTACATAAATATAATATACCCACTGTAACTAAAACATATGATACTTGAATCTCTCTCCCCCTACAAACTTTTCAAAATGTATATCCACATTTAGGCCTTTCAAGTGTTTCAAAAGAAGATCTGATAAATCCATGCATATATTTTTATGAAACCAATAATACTTCATACAATAAATACGTTTATAATTAGAAGAATTTCGGCACCAATGTCATCAAAGTTAAACTAAAAGATCGTTTTTAAAATACCAGAAAACTTACAATCGGCTTCTCTTATGTGTTCAAATGTATTTTAAAGCTACACTATACATGTTGTTGGCAAAAGGAACATACACAATACACAATGGAATAAAATAAAGATTCCTATCATCAGAGTAATGTGTATGAAGGAGTTTATTATAAAATAAAGGAGGCAGTTCCATAAATGGCATGAAAATAAAATTGGCTATCCACTTTGGAAACTATATAGTAAAACTTGTATGTGGAATAAAGTACATGGATTAAAGTTCTCAATATAAAAATTAAAACAATATAAATGACAAAATATATGGAAATACTTTCATAATGTTAGGATTAGGGAAGAACGACAGAAATTTTAGAGAATGACAAGAAATTCAGAAACAAAAAAAAGACATGAAAAGCAGATATATGATCATTAAATATTCTACTTGATCAAAGATACAATAAACAAATCTGATAAAGAAAAGACAGTCTGGGAGGAAGTATCTACAACATGAATATTAGGTAAAAGATTAAAGACAAAGAATATAATTAAAAATTCTTAGAAGAAAATAAGATACATAAAATACCTAACCTTATCACTCATCAAAGAAATGCAAATTAAAATAAGTTTATCTTTCATGACTAATACGACATAATGTCAGGAAGTTTTTAGCCTTAAGAAAGAACAATGGGGCCAGATTTAATTCTAGGAAGTACAGAGAGGTATATGTATATAAAGAAGGATTTTATCTCAGTACTGCTTCCAACTATTCCCCAAGCTAAATGTCTATTCCAATATGAGACTCATCAAGTCAATTATGGTATTAACATACAGTGGAATACTCTACATACGCTAAAAAATAAAGAAGAGCTATATTTCTAACAAGGAAAGAAGTTATTAAATGAAAAATGCATACTGCAGAATTATAGGTGCACTATAATCTATTTAGATAGAAAAAAGTGGTAGGTATAATAATTGCGTATATATGAGAGAGGTAAAGATGGGGGCAGGGAGACTGATTATCATGATATACAAGTTGTTAAATATGGTTTTCTCTGGAGAGTGGGAGAGGACACAACTTTTACTCACTTCTGTAATCTTTAAATTCTCGCAATGGGTAATCACTAGATTTTATTGAAAAATAAAGATCTTTAAAAAGCAAATTTTTACAAACTTGAAAGGTAACTTGATAGTATCCAAACAAATTTTAAATGTACAAAATCTTCAACTCAGCACCCTACTCTAAAAAGTACATGCAAATGTACACTAAGGAATGATACAATGATATTCGTTGTAACACAGATTATAATATCAAAATAATGAAAAACTAAAATCCAATAATTTCAAGAAAATTAAGTAATTTATTGGCATTATGGAACACTGTGATGCCTGTAGATAGAATAATATGAATAAAAATTCCTAGAAGAAAATAAGATACATAAACAAAATAATACCTAACTTTATCACTCATCAAAGAAATGCAAATTAAATGCATGATGTACTGACATCAAACTATCTGGGACATGTATGTGGAAAAAATTGCAGAAAAGGAAGAATAACAGTTTTGCACAGGAAAATCACATTACATTTATATATACACAAACATATATAGAATATTAAATTACAAGCTACTAGGGAGGTAATTTGAGAACAAGGCAAATGGAATTCATAGGAGAAACGGATGACTTATGCATTATATTCTTTTATAGAGTTTGAATTTTAAAAAAGAAACATGCTACTTTTTTAAAAAGTAAAGATTACAAAAATGTTAATGTGTTTAAATATAAGGTAGTTGTAATTTAAAGATAACTTACTTTATATTATTTTGGGAAGTAAGCTATATTTCTACAACACAATTAACTGTTTCATAAATCTGCTACTAGGTTTTAAAATAGCACATTTTAGTAGAGTGGCATTCTGATAAAAGAAAAAATATGTACGTATTTATATAACCAACCACATATAAAATATTGAGAACACAAATACATATTTATGCAATATAAAAATAAAACGGATCAGACTTATCAGACTTTTTTCAAACCAGAAAGACTTTCATACCAGGTTCATGAGCCAGAGCATGTTGAAGAACTTTTTCTGCTTTGTCATACCATTTCAATTTTAATAAGAGCTCAGCCAGGTCATAGCAAAGATAATTCTTTTGTCCACTTTTCAGAGCAGTTTCATAGTAAGTGATTGCCTAAACAAAATTCATTTCATTTAAGGGAACAAGACAATGAGAATGGCATTCAAGCACAGCTATTTAACACATTATAGACTTAAAGCATAGGTATAACTAGAAATAACCAGGAAGAATTGTAGGCATATGCCTGCCTGTCAATTAAGTATGCCATTCTTCTCAGAGACTAGAGCATCACATGAAACAACTAACATTTCTTTTTCTTTCTCTTTTCCTTTTCTTTTTGAGACAGAGTCTCACTCTGTCACCCAGGCTAGAGTGCAGTGGTGCAATCTCAGTTCACTGCAATCTCGGCCTCCCAAGTTCAAGCAATTCTCCTGCCTCAGCCTCCCAAGTAGCTGGCATTACAGGAGCCCACCACCATGCCCAGCTAATTTTTTGTATTTTTTTGTTGAGATGGGGTTTCACCACGTTGGCAAGGCTGGTCTCAAATGCCTGAACTCAAGTGATCCAGCCATCTTGGCCTTCCAAAGTGTTAGGATTACAGGCGTGAGCCACCACACCTAGCCAACAACTAACATTTCTTATGATAAGTAACTAAAGAACGGTACTTGGCAAATAATTTTTTTACAGGTTTTATGAGGCCAGTGAACCTTATCAAAGGCATACATTTTGCTAGCTGTTGTACATATGGTCAACAATTACCAGGAATAGGGCAAGAATATAACAGTTAAAGAAAAATCTGTTTCCCCTACTGGAACAAAAAAAAAAAAATGAACTCAAAACACATAGCTTGCAAAATATGGTGCAACAGAAAGAACATTTATCATGTTTTGTTACATAATGAAAGAGATATAAGAATAGCAACTTTACAGTAATTGATTTGATAGCAAGGATTCTAGCTGCAAGATGAAGCAAGCTCTAGGGTCCAAATAATCTTCACAAAATGAAGCAATGAAGAATCTGAGATACTTTAACACAAATCCCAGTTCATAAATACAAATTTGGAGTTTACAACCATTAAAGATGCAAATGGTGCTTGCTGAAGCTTCTCGAGAACAGGGTGTGATAAATTTGATGCAACAGACATATTTCACACAATAAAGTACTTACCACTGAGTAGTTATGAGTTTTGATAAGTGCTTTGCCCATTTTACTTGCCAATGTCCCATCTTTCGGGTTCTGATTTAATGCTTGCTCGTATGCTACTATGGCTTCTTCAGGCTAATATTGCCAGACACAAAAAATAAGCAATAAAAAATAGCATAACTGGGTCCCATTAAAGGGCAACATTTCTATAATTAAGCTCTACAGTTGGAAGATTACATAAGACTAAGCACATATTAAAGCACAGGAACTTTAACAATTTCAAAAAAGTGATAAATGAGAAGAGCAGGTATGGGTAGGTATAATTTATTAGTATAATTCTACCCATATTAATTGTGCTCTTATCTATATAAATAACAGTATGTGAACTAAGAGACACCATCTTGACCGTTCATTTCCAGAAGTCATTATAACTGCCAGTTATAGAGGGCTGGGGGATTGGTTCCCTTTGAAGAAAACACCATCTTAGTCTGTAGCTCCCTTTATCTTTTGGTAAAAAGAAGAAGATTCCTAACATACTTCTGGTATCATCTCTACTTTTTTTTTTTTTTGAGATGGAGTTTTTCTCTGTCGCCCAGGATGGAGTGCATGGCGCAATCTTGGCTCACTGCAACCTCCACTTCCCAGGTTCAAGCAATTCTCCTGCCTCAGCCTTCTCAATAGCTGGGACTACAGGCACGGCTAATTTTTTGTATTTTTAGTAGAGATGGGGTTTCACCATGTTGGCCAGGCCGGTCTGGAACTCCTGACCTCAAGTGATACGCCCGCCTTGGCCTCCCAAAGTGCTGGGATTACAGGCATGAGCCACCGCACCCAGCCTCATTTCTATTTCAAATAACAATAGTGCTGAATTTCTGCATCAACTTAAAAGAGAAAAATCAATTTTTTAAAATTGTAATGGAGATCTCCCTTTTATTGTGATAACTGGATCTTCAAATATTAAACATTATTTTAAAAAACATCCTTTTAATAGGAAGTTGTGCTCATCACAAATAATTTTTTAAAAATTGCAGTTCAGTAACATCAGAAATTTTACCTCTAGAATATTCATGTATGCATCACCGAGGAGAAGAAAAGACCGAGGGTTAGCCATTCGTTCAGCAATTTCTCTGGAAATCAGACCAACACTACTTAGTATATTGAATACAGGTATCTTCTTCCAAAAATAAAATAAAATAAAAAATAAGCTCACTTATTTCAGTTAGCCAGTAGCCTTCAGAGTATCTCTATATATCCAACAGTGTAATATTATAAAAACCTCATGCATACCCACACCCAAATTGCTTATGCTAGATCAGTTATTTCTGTCACTGAATCTTTCCATTTTCTGAAATGCAGGTAACCGAGTACAGATAGATAGTAAATATCTAAGTTCTCCTTGTCTGGACCTATACATTTTGCTATGTTTACTTCTGAAATGATGTGGGAGTGAAGGTACCAAAAAAACGATGGGAGAATAAAATTTTACTGTCCTCCTATGCATCTTGAGCTCTGACACTCATGGCATAAATTATATGCTGAAATAAGTTACCTTAAAAAAACACAAAGTCGGCCGGGCGCGGTGGCTCAAGCCTGTAATCCCAGCACTTTGGGAGGCCGAGACGGGTGGATCACGAGGTCAGGAGATCGAGACCATCCTGGCCTACACGGTGAAACCCCGTCTCTATTAAAAAATACAAAAAACTAGCCGGGCGAGATGGCGGGCGCCTGTAGTCCCAGCTACTCGGGAGGCTGAGGCAGGAGAATGGCGTAAACCCGGGAGGCGGAGCTTGCAGTGAGCCGAGATCGCGCCACTGCACTCCAGCCTGGGCGACAGAGCGAGACTCCGTCTCAAAAAAAAAAAAAAAAAAAAAAAAAAAAAAAACACAAAGTCTTTTATTTCAGTATTTGTTGCTTACATTTGACCTGAAAACGTAGACTACTAAAGGTCATATTACCAAAGTTATTGAAATAACAACGTGGTGTTAAGTCTTTAACTTAGAATATTTCATCTAATTGGTCTAAAAATTCTTGAAAATTATCTCGGTTTTATAGATGATGTTAAGAGTTGCAGCTGATGTGTCAGATCTTCATGAAACAAAATCTATGCTTTTAACTATTACATTATGCTACATCAAAAATAAGTTAACCCTATTTTGAATTATTTTCATATTATTAGAGATGACAGTGATGATCTTTTGGAAATACCTTAGAAAATACAATCTAGGAACTCCAGTCCATCCATCTAAACATGCAGTGCTGCTCAGTTTCTTTGAATCACTCAGCATTTAAAAGAATCTCAGCAACTTTTTGAGTCTGATATAATATAGGTGAACCAATACTGAATTACTTCATCAACAGTTTACTATGATCTCAAGAGCTAAAAATGTTAATTTTCTCTTACATAGAGTGTATGCTTCTATGTTTACCCTTCTGTTTGGGGAGAAGAGGAAGAGCAATCTCTCTCTTTCTCCCTGTGTGTGTGTGTGTGTGTGTGTGTGTGTGTTGTGTATCCCTATAACTCATAAGGGCATCAGTGTGACATACTTTTAAGGTCATGCTCTTTCACCAAGAAATATCTGTAACCCACATCTTAGCATGGTACATACTAAAATAATTTTTTTTCTACAACTACTATGTTAATAAATATGCCTGCCTGTCCCCTGGATTACTGTTACATTACATGATGCTGTTAAGTTATTAGAATACAGGGTACACTTCCCTTCTCAAACAGGAAGATCTAGGGTCTAAAAATAATATTTGATAAGGAGAGCTGAGAAACTACAGTAAGCCAGTTTGAAGGAATCATAATTATGTTTTAGGGAGAGCGAACAACTTGGTTAGAGTGATTGTGGTTGGTGGCAGAAGGAATCAAGACCACATTCAGAAAACGATCTGTAAAGTATTTGCAAAGCAGTTGAAGAAAGTAAAAAAAAAAAAAAAAAAAAAAAAAAAAAAATTGGGAATCAATATTAGTGGCTAAATGTGTCAAAATATAATGGGTTGAGACAATTACTTACCTAAAACAAATGATATATAACATTTTATCTTTTCTATGCTTCAGATAAATATCTGCCATTTTTTCTCTGGCCTCTATAAAATAAGGCTGTTCGGCTGTAACATTTTGAAGGATGTTTAAAGCCCGTTCAATATCTCCTTGGGCTAGAGCTAGGTCTGCATTAGCAATGGTAACCCGCACTTCTTCAGATGTTCCAGAAAATTCATGGATGGCATCTTGTAAGACTTTGGCTGCCTCATGCTGTAAAGATGAAATTAAAATATCATTCTTCCAAAATAGTGAACAAATAACACTAGAAAGAGAGATTTTCTCATAACGCAGAATAAATGCTAGTACATTTATAATATTTATGAAATAAATTAATAGAATTTTCTGAAACCTCAAAAATTTAAAACTAAACCCATGACCAAAATCAGATGAGGCTGTAAATACTGTTAGCTAGATAAATGTTTTCACACCTAGGACAACAGCAGCTGCTACAGAGAGTCACTGCTACTATATTAATGAGCACTTACTTAGCATCCAGCATTGTATAATGAAGAGCTGTACACACTGGGTCTTCATTAAGTGGCAGATTACTTTATTCCCTCCACCAGAACAACATTGTTGCTACACTTTAGGTGAATATTCTACCTTATTTCCCAATGTGTACCTTGATGAATCGAAAATGTCATTTAAGAGTCATCTCAACTTCATAGATTAGAAGAATTCCAGAAATGTTAAAATGTAATTTAAGTGTACCTTAGAATCAACTATATAGGGTATAATTGGTCTTACTTGTTCAATGTACTTTAAGTTAATTAGTGAAACAGAAATTCTTTCACACCTGTAATTCCAGCACTTTGGGGGGTCGAGCTGGGTGGATCCCTTGAGCCCAGGAGTTTGAGACCATCCTGCATAATGTAGGGAGACTCTCTACAAAATATTTTAAAAACTAGCTGGGCATGGCCCAGCTACCTGAGAGGCTGAGATGGGAAAATCCCTTGGGCCAGGAGGTTGCAGTGAGCTATTATCGTACCACTGCATGCCAGCCGAGGAGACAGAGTGAGACCTTATCACTAAAAAACACAATAAATACATGGAAATTCTTTGTGATCTGGCAAATATTTAGAAATACAGCCTTCTTAAGTTTCATTAAAATATGAAAAATAAGTGATTAGCAAGTGCTGCAACCTAAAACAACTGATACAAATGACTTTGAGTTCCTCATTTTCTACAAAGTTTAATTCTCCCAGAATTACTTTCTATCTTATCTGTACATATTATTATTTTTTAAAATATCTGACTTCATAATATTCCTATGAGCATTCATTCAAGTATTTATTTTGTTTCCTCATCTACTAGAATTTCAGGTTGGTACTTTCTTTTTATTTCAGTAGTTCTAGAGTGTGCATAAATGTGTGTTTGTGTATATGGGTGTAAGTCTTTTTAGGGATTCATAGGATTATAACTGCATTATATTATTACATTCACAGTAACCAAGAAGAGTTGTACATCATGTTATTATGTTCCATTGTAGTCAACATGAGCACACTGATACTTTAGGTCACCCAGGAGCAAATTATGTTTAACTTTCAGGGGCTTACGGGAAGTTTATGTTTTAGTACAAGGTAATGAAAAATAAATTGTCTAAAGTTTACCACTTGGTCAAGGGAATACATTTAGCTTTTCATTTCTTTCTTTCTTTCTTTTTTTTTTTTTTTTTGAGACGGAGTCTCGTTCTGTCACCCAGGCTGGAGTGCAGTGGCGTGATCTTGGCTCACTGTAACCTCCGCCTCCTAGGTTCAAGCGATTCTCCTGCCTCACTCAGCCTCCCGAGCAGCTGCAACTACAGGCACATACTACCACGTCCAGCTAATTTTTGTGTATTTTTAGTAGAGACAGGGTTTCACCATATTGGCCAGGCTGGTTCAAACTCCTGACCTCAGATGATTCACCCAACTCAGCCTCCCAAAGTGCTGGGATTACAGGTGTGAGCCACCGTGCCCAGCCAGCTTTTCATTTTCTACCAATATATATGTTAGAATAAGAAAGTTCACATCTGAGCCCTTAAATTAAAACTTGACCTACCTGCTCTCCATTTAAGCGGTGAAGCTCTATCAATTCAAGAAAGATCGATAAACGATGGCTTGTATCAACTTCAGTTTTTCTGTCTTTTGATTTTATGGAAGCTCCAATTCTTTTCATTCCTGGTAAACTCATTGCCATGTGCAGTGTTTTAATTGCATCTGCTACTTCTCCCATTTTCTTTTGTGACTGAGCTTTTATCAAATGATATAAAGGATATTCTCTCACCTGAAAAATAATATTTAATAATATTTCCTTGGAGTGCCTACAACATCAACACATAATTTACAATCCATCAAACATTAAAATAATGAGATCACTGAGAACAGTCCATCTTTGATTGTATGCATGAAGTCTATCTCTGCCCTCTTATTAACTCTCTGATTATTTATCATATTAAATTGGATTCAGGAAAATTGCTTCTCCCTGCATCCTTTGAGATGACAAAGAGGTTGATTACATATTTCTCCTGTGACAGAAGAGAAAGTGTAAACAAGGTTTATAAGGCTAGCAAATACATTCTAAGAGATTACTTGAATTTTCAGGAAAGGAATTTCTTCATCCGGCACTTCTAGGACTGATACAAAGTTATTAGATTTCTAGAAACACTGTTTTTCCCCTTTTTTAAATTTGAAGATTAAAAGTTTCAGGACATTTTAATGAAGCATTGACCTTCCCCTTTGACACTACTCCTAAATATATAGTTCTAAAGCTTCCATCTTTATGTCGGCTATCAACACTATATACAGAAAACATAAGAGAATGATAAAATGAGTTGGGAAAAAGAAGTAAAAGGGAAGGACAGGACCCAGAATGAGGTGACATGGCAGTCACCTAGCAATTAGGAAGTCTATAATCCTTCTGATGCTGAAGTTTTCAACCTTAGGCAGCCTGGACATCTGCTTACAGAGCTTCATGTGAGACTCACACTCGTGCTCCTTCCTCGGAGAATTTGACTCAGTAGAGGTGTGGCACCAGCACTGGGGCTCTGACATACCCCTAGTCTTGAAAACCACTATCCTAAGAAGCAAGTGATATTTTCTGCAAATCTTAATTAGGATTCTCTAATTCACTGAAGGGTTCTCCCTTAACAGGGTTTATGACCCTGTGAAGCAAAGCAAAAGCTATAAGAGCTCCTTCATGACTCGAGGTAATACAGGAAGCAACTGAACCTAGGATTTTCCCTAACCTTGAGGGGATACTGGATGTAACACATAATATCTGGGATAGAAATGTACTGTGTTTATATCCTCAAACCACAAGATTACTTTCAAAATGACAAGATGTTCTTTCACAATGAATCCAAAAAGAAGTTATTAAAAACTAAGGCCCAAGAAATAAACAATTATTATCTTTATACATAAAAATATTTGACATAAGGATCTAGAGTTTATCATCATTTTTGTATACCTTCATTACTGCATTTAATTCTCATTGTAACAGCAGAGTATTAGTAAGTGAGTTTTACAGAAAAGAAAACTGAGGCTCAGAGAGAAGTGAAAGACCAGACATTAACCTCAGGATTTTTGTCACTAAGTCCACACAGTTTTTTATCCATACCTGTGTTGCCTCAATTTTTCCTTCTACTGTTTGTGAGTTCAATTTTTTTTCCATTAAACATGCAACTGTTAGCAAAATACTACAGGCTAAAACACAAAATACTTGAACATGTAAGCTTTCAAGGAGGGTGACATGTCTTATCCACTTCAGTCTGGAATACTTACCTTAAAATCATAGCTCAGACAAAGTTCAAGAGACTGAGAACACAATTTGACTTTTTCTTGAGACAAGTAAACCTGAGCCAGCAGCAGATGAGCATCAGCATAAGAGGGATTGTGTTCTAAGCAATGCTGAAGGTTATTAAAAGATGCTTCAATATCACCTAATAAGAAAAACAATGCATTGTTATAATTCAAATGATTAAGAAATGGAGATCTGAGAGGCAAGAGGAAGAAGACTGTTTAGTTTACGGAGAGCCCTACTGTTTGTAAACTTAAAGTTTGCTGTTCATAGGCCATGCCATGGTTTAATTCCATCTGCACTAGTTAGCTTCCTTCTAGTCCACATGAATGAATACACCTGCAAGTCAGGCAAGCCCTTGATCCTAACGAGCAAGCCAGGGAAAGCAGGAAAGGATGAGAGCCAAGCACTGGCATTACTGAGAGGCCAATAAACCGACCTTTATTTTCCTTGTCAAAAAAAAAAAAGGTTTTATTTATAATTTCATTAAAATAAGTTATGCATAACAAAGACATTTCATTTAAATAGCTAGAATTTTGTAATGTCACTTACATTAACAAAGAGTATATTAGTCTAGTAATCATTCTTGGTCAAAAATTCTATTACTACTACACATAAAATAACAAAAAAGGCCTAAGGATATACTTCAGAGATTCAGAAATATGAGTTATAGATTTAAAATACCTTTAAATACCAACTGAAATAATGCCAGTTATATATCTGGGAGTCTTAAAATAGAAGGAAATAAGATTAAAGTGACAGGAATCGAGGAATTGACCTTGGGCTGACAGACGTGGTAAGAAGAGGCTCTTCAGAGGAAAACATTGCATTGATTCTAAGTCTTAGAAGTTTCTCATGATGTAACCCACACTGATCTGCACTTACTCACCTCATAAATGGGCCTTAAGAAGATGTAAGTAGAACAACTCCCCATTCAATCTTGCTAGGAGAATGGGGGAAGAAGACAGCCTAAATGATTTTCTGTTGAATTATGCCCCTCATCCTCACCTGATGTCAGCAAAATAAGGCTCAACTTACTGGTAATAGAAATGCACTGAGACTGAAAATGTTCTTCTCAGAGACGGAGGATTAACAGAAAACTAACTGGCTGAGAGAGCATAATAACTTACTAAACACAGCATCAAAGTTTAGCAATCAAACGTCAAGCATAATTAACAATGCTAGATTCTTTATTGTGATACAATCCAACGCTCAAAACTGCACAGGTAAAAAAAGGAAAAGTTAGGCATAATAAATTTGTGTGAAAATTATCTTAGGAAGGAGAAGGCTTAAGGTGATAATTTGAAGAAAGAGGTTGTACTAACAGGAGAAAGTGCATAGAGAATCAGGGTTTGCAAGTAAGAGACTGAAGAAAATGAGTACTGTATGAGTAACAGAAATGAGAATCTTGTTTCTTTTAAGGGTGAGGAGATGGATATGTAGGGTAGGAAACTAAATATTTAAAATATTTAAAAATATTTAAAATATTTAGAAGGATACTAAATATTTAAATATGAGAAGTGGGTCATTACTGTTGAGGAAAATAGACCACGTCTCCAGAGATCAACACCAACATCACATTCTTTCTAAGAGCAGTCCAATTTCCCTTGAGTGAAACTGAAGGACATTTCAGTCCTGTGTATCTGTCTTTGTCAGAGTTCTATGTAATAAAGCATTTGGCTGGCATTTGTCTTGGGTTCCTGGAAGGAGTCTCTAACTCTTGGAATTTCCCTCATGTTAGGGATGTCTGCATTTATTACTCTTTATGGACCCTGATAGTTTATCCTAATGAGGAGACTCATGGTACGCCCCTAGATAGTTCATGCTAAAGATAAGACTTGAAATGGGGGCTGGCTGTGCCAGAAAGACCAACCCTGTGATTAGCGGGTTGGGGCTTAGAGCCACATTATCAGTCGGTGGGGACTGGAGATTGAATTCAATCATATGGACAATGATTTAATCCATGTCTACTTAATGAAATCCCAGTAAAAGCTATGGATACCAAACCTTGGTGAGCTTCCCTGGATGCTAATAATCTGATTGTCACACATCGACATGTCAGGAAGTGATATCTCCTGACTCCATGGGGAGAGGACAATGGAAGCTTTACATTTGGGACCCTATCAGACCTCACCCTGTGCATCTTTCTCTGTTGCTGATTTGGGTTAGTATCCTGTTGCTATACTAAAACTGTAATTTTAAGCCTAGTGCTTTCTTGAGTTCTGTAATTCATTCTAGTAAATTAATGAAACTGAGGGACTTCCACATTTGCAACTAGTCAAAAGCACAGGAGGCTCTAGGAATGCCCAAATCTGTGGCTGGTGTCTGAAGTGAGGGCAGTTTTATGGAAGACTGTGCCCTTAACCTGTGATGTTTGGCCCAACTCCAACTAGTTGGTGTCAAAAGTCATTTCAGTTGGCAATTTAGCAAAAATACTACTATTTAGACACATGCTAGCAGTATTTCACATGATTTAAGGGTACTCTTCCTTTTTTTAACTTTTGGTTACTAGAAATTGTATTTTTTATTTCAATAGGTTTTTGGGGAACAGGCGGTATTTGGTTACATGAATAAGTTATTTGGTGGTGATTTCTGAAATTCTGGTGCACTCATCACCCAGTCACTGTATCCAATGTATACAGTCTTTTATCCCTCCCTCACTCTCTTCCTGCCCTTTCCCCTAAGTCCCCAAAGTCCATTGTATCATTCTTATGTAAGACTGTTCTTAAACATGGGATTAATATAAGAAATTTTCATGACTAGAGACTTTAACGAATAAGTATTGCTAGATTGTGACTTATTCATATATATTTTCACAATATAAAATAAACACTTAATACATTATAGGAATCAGAGTCCCAGTCTAATTATATAGTGGGTGATACCCCTTCCAATTAGGAGAAAAGCTGAAATATCCTGTGGTTTAATGGTACAATTCAATCAGAAGGTATTAGTATCACTTCTTACAACTGAAATATTTTAGAGGTAAAACAACCCTCTGACATCATCTAAATGTTTTTAACAGTTAAAACAGAAGTCTGTAATTTCCACAATCTATAAGGAATCCAAACAAATCATCAAGAAAAAAATAATTCCATTAAAAAGTGGGCAAATGACATGAATAGACATTTCCCAAAAGAAGATACACAGATGGCCAAAAAACATTTAAAAAAATGCTCAACATTGCTGATCATCAGGGAAATGTAAATTAAAACTATAGTTAGGGACCACCTTACCACAGCCAGAACAGCCACTATTACAAAGGCAAAAAAAAAAAAAAAAAAAAAAAAAGACGTTGGCATGGCATGGATGTGGTCAAAGGGAGCACTTACACATTGCTGGTGGGAATGTAAATTAGTACAACCTCTTTGGAGAATAGTATGAAGAGTTCTCAAAGAACTAAAAGTAGATTTACCATTCAATCCAGCAATCCCACTACTGGATATCTATCCAAAGGAAAAGAAGTCATCATATCAAAAAGTCACCTGCACATGTATGTTTATTGCAGTACAATTCATAATTGCAAAGATATGGAACCAACATAAGTGCCCATCAACCGACGAGTGGATAAACAAAATGTGGTATGTATACACCATAGAATACTACTTAGCTGCAAAAAAAAAGAGAAAGAAATAATGTGTTTTATAGCAACCTGGATGGAACTGGAGGCCATTACTCTAAATAAAGTAACTGAGGAATGGAAAACCAAATACTGTTATGTTCTCACTTATAAGTAGTAGCTAAGCTATGGGTATAAAGGCAAACAGAGTGATATAGTGGACTTTGGAGACTTAGAAGAGGCAGGATGGGAAGAGGGTGTGAGATAGAAAGCTTCATATTGGGTACAATGTACACTACTCGCATGATGGGTGCACTAAAATTCCAGACTTCAGCACTATACAATTCATCCATGTAAGCAAAAACTATTTGTACCCAACACAAATAAAAAATTGAAATAAAAAATTAAAAAATAAAGAAAACAGAGGTCCAAAGAAGCAGTAAAGGCAATCTCATCACTCCATTATATAACAGGAAATAACTTTATGAAAAAACCTTTTAAGCTGGTTTCTGCTCTTACAGTTTTACAAACTTTATTTACTTTTATAGCATTCAGTTGGCAAAGGTACATATAGACAAGCATGATATGATGGTCTTTTTAAATTTTTATTTAATTTTTATTTTTTTGAGACGGAGTCTTGCTCTGTCGCCCAGGCTGGAGTGCAGTGGCGCGATCTCGGCTCACTGCAAGCTCCGCCTCCTGGGTTCAGGCCATTCTCCTGCCTCAGACCCCCGAGTAGCTGGGACTATAAGCGCCCGCCACTATTCCTCGCTAATTTTTTTGCATTTTCAGTAGAGACGGGGTTTCACCATGTTAGCCAGATGGTCTCAATCTCCTGACCTCGTCCTCGTGATTTGCCCACCTCTGCCTCCCAAAGTGCTGGGATTACAGGTGTGAGCCACCGTGCCAGGGTCGGTCTTTTTTTTTTTTTTTCTTTTTTTGGAGACAGGGTCTCACTCCCCTCACCCACACTGAAGTGCAGTGGCGTGATCCTGGCTCACTGCAGCCTCAACCTCTCTGGGCTCAGGTGATCCTCCCACTTCAGCCTTCTGAGTAGCTGGGACTACAGGCACGTGCCACCAAGCCCAGCTAATTTTTGTATTTTTTTGTAGAGATGAGGTTTCACCATGTTGCCCAGGCTGGTCTTGAACTCCCAGGCTCAAGTAATCTGCTCACTTTGGCCTCCCAAAGTGCTGGGATTACAGGTGTGAGCCACTGTGCCCAGCCATGATGGTCTATTTCTATGTGTAAAGTCATGTATTTGTCTGTGTCTTAGAAAACTAAGGTTATAACTGAGTCATTTTTATTTTAAGCTATCCATAACTATTCACAGAAACTAAACAAGAATTACTTGGTACTTTTCATTAGGGCCTGAAATCTGGCAAATGTTGCATTTGGTTATATCAGTAAGAACACAACCATGGATTAATGACTGTAAAATCTTATTGCTAGTCTCTAGTAATTTCTGACAGACTTTTTTTAAAGTGGTACAACTGCATTTTCCCAGCAATTCACTTAAGCCACACAAGTTTATAGTAATTTTTAAAGGATTAAATAGTAAGTTATGCAATTCTATTTTGGATTAAAATTATTTATCTATGCATATACAAAATGTACATTTTATGTGACTATTCTCTATATATACAGAGTGCTTAATTTATTCACACTTGTTTTTATCAACATCAGAATAAAAAGGTTAAAAGTTTTTAAGGTATACTCTACCTGACAAATATTTCACTTTTGCTATTAGGAAGACAGTTTGCAGAAGACCTGGAACAGTTCTTACTACAGTCTCCAGGACTGAGACACAACGCCTGAGAAGTGGACAAAGAGGTTGCCCAGGACTTGCAGGCTAAACAAAACAAATCAGCAGATCATTTTATAAGTGTAAAATAATGTTTAGCTAAAAATAAACATATATTAATTTTAGTATAACTAACCAAACTATACATATTTTTCTAAACTTTCTTTGATTTCACTTATTTCATAATAATTTTACTATGACTTAACTAATACTAATTTATTTCCCTGGGATCTATGAACAGACAATACAAATAATGGCTCTTATTCAGCAAAATAATTATGAAACTACTATACAATTACTAAATGGATAACATATCAAGTGAGTATATCTGTTCAAAAGTTTTATCAGAGAAATATATCTGTTAAAGGAAAGATAACTGAGAGGTAGAGTTTCTTGCTAGAATTGACACAGTCAAGGCAGTTAAGTGTTCAAATTCTAGATCTGCCTTGTGATTTGCTCAATTCAATTACTCTCATTATCCCCTAGAGTACTGTGAAGCCAGTTTTTAAAGAATTCAGATTTCCCCCACTGGTAAACAGAAGGTAGAACACTCACTATGCTAAACTAAATGTCTCATACCTTTACATTCCCCACTTTTCAGCCCGGCATGTTTTAGACCCTCAAAGTTTTCCTTTCAATTAATAATGAGTATGATAATTAAAGTGATACGAGAACACTGCTTTATTCTTTTCACTGTTTCTTATTCTTATAATGGCTGTCTACCCAACCAACCTTTATCCAATGGTCATCCGATCACAAATTTAGTACTGTGATATCAGAATTTAAATATAAAATGTTCATCCCTCCTGCTTTGCCTTGCTACGGCTGTTTCTTTATATGACGCTGATCCTCTCCACCCCATGCCCCCTGACACATAAAGATCTTTAACTGGACTGTGCCTTCTTATGGAAAATCACTCCTATAATGAGCCATTATTACTAACAAGAAAGTGCTACAACTTACACACACACAATGTATCGCTCAAAAAGATAATCAGAATATGACTACTATTGCCTAGAATACTTCAATTTCTTTAAATTCTTCACATATAATCTATATAATAAAATTTAACACTCTATAATACCTATACAGTTCTACTGGTAGTTTCGTATTTAGTTTTGCTTCTTTTATAGGCCTAAGGGTTTTTATATGTCTTGAATGTAAGATTTTTATGCTTCTTTGCACAATAATAGATACACAGCAAATAGTTTAAAAACATGTATTTTTTTCAGCCTAAGTAAAAATAGTGAAAGTGTAAGTGATGGTGAGGTTCTGATAATGTTCTTTGTCACCTGCTAAGAATGAGTTATTGAGAACCATCATTTTACTGCAAACAATTTCAATGTGCAATCACAGAAAAAATAGTTACGCAGACAATCTTTAAGATATCATTTGTTCAACTAAAATTCTAAACAAAACTATGTCTATAAAAGGGTCAAAGAAGTAGGAACAGAGCTAAAGAGACAATTCTGCCTTTCTTCTATTTCCCTATGAAAACAGAATCATATATGCTGATTACTTTCTATCATGCTGGTAAAGGAAAACAGAATTTCCTGGTAAAGGAAAATAGGATGTCTAGTTGAACTAGAGACCCAACTACCACTTAATGCATTATTTCTTGTTCTATTACAGTTTATTCTCAGCACATTTGATAGAGAAATCCATTAAAACATTGGGTTAAAGTGTTGACTTGGATCATGCTGGAAGCCTTTTGGTGACTCCCCATTGTATCCCATTGTACTCAGAATTAAAGCCAAAGGAGTTATAAGAACTGCTATGGCCCTACCTGGGCTGGTCTCCTGTGGGATAACCTCATCTCTAACTACTCTCCTCCTCCTCACCCTGCCCCAGCCACATTTGTCTCCTCATGTCCCTTTGGGCTTCTGTACCAGCTGCTCCCATTGTCTGAAACACTCTACCATATTTTCACATGTTCTGTGATGGTTAATACTGTCAACTTGATTGTACTGAAGTCTTGATCCTGGGTGTGTCTGTGAGGATATTGCCAAAGGAGATTAACATTTGAGCCAATAGGCTGAGAAAGGCAGACCCACCCTTCATTTGGGTGGGCACTGTCTAATTAGCTGCCAGCATGGCCAGAATATAAAGCAGGGAGAAAAACATGAAAAGACTAGACAGGCTTAACCTCCAAGTCTACATCTTTCTCTCATGCTGGATGCTTCCTGCCCTTGAACATCGGACTCCAAGTTCTTCAGCTTTGGGACTTGGACTGGCTTCTTTGCTCCCCAGCTTACAGACAGCCTACTGTGGGACAATGTGATCGTGTGAGTTAATACTCCTTAATAAACTCCCATATGTATATAAGGAGTATATCTATAAACTCCCATATATATATACACACACATACTATTAGTTATATACACTATTCATTTTATATATATATATATATCCTATTAGTTATATATATATATATACACACACACACACACACACACCCTATTTTTAAGTCTTTGTTCAGATCTTACCCTCTTCATGAGGCCTATCCTGATCACTGTATCTAAAATCACCATCATCCCACCATGCTGTATTATTTTCTCTTGTCATTTTCTAAACATAGTATACAATTGACTTAGTTATATTATCTGCCTCCTCCTGTTGGAATACATGCCTCAGGGGAAAGGAATGTAGTTTGTTTTACATGGGTATTTCCCCAGCTCCAAGTAGAGTGCTAGGTACTCTGTAAACATTTGTAGAATGAATCCTGAATACTAGATTAATACTGAAAAAAACGTATTCCAACTTCTAAGCAAGTGAAATGGATTATGACTGGGGAGTCTAAGGTCAATCCCAGGTACAATTCTATGAGGGTTTAAGTTTAAAAAATAAATAGCAATGAAAGCCTAGAAAAGGACATGATAATCGAAAAGGCTATATGGGTTCCCTAAGGGAAGGTCATTTTCCTTATTTCCCATGTCAACACAGTTACCAAAGCTGTAGATCAGGGAGAATGCTAAGAAGTTTGCTTTCAGCAATGGAATGCTTGATAGTACCTGCCCTGATATCCCTGTGTTGAATGTGAGCTGAATACAGTAAAGTTAGGACGTCTGTATCTGCTTACTATCTGTAATAAGAGTGCTGACTAATAAATCCACATCAATTTGGAAAGAACTCTCTGGTAGTACAACATAGGGTTTTATCTTCAGGTCTACTCAAAACTGTTAATACTTGGAAGAGAACATTATAATAATAGTTATCTCAGAGCTAGATAAAGCAGATGACAGATGACAATAAAGATCCATTTAAAATAGGTGATAATCATGATCCACAAGGAATATAACACGGAATGGATATAATAACATGGAATAGATATGATAACATGGAATGAATCTGAATTCATTTCATGAGATGAATCTGAAAAGATAAAATTTCATAGAATAAATGTAGAGTCCTACATTTGAGTCCAAAGGTACAAGAGACCAAAAGTCTTTAATTAACTGTTAATTCAATAGAGGTAATTAATGTAACGTGATTTATAAAAAGAAAGTTGGATGGACTTCCAGAATAAGAGAAGAAAAGGTCTATTCTAGTTCTTGCAGGTCAACTCCACATCTGGAATAGTGAGCTTAATGAGAGGAACAGACAAAATAAAGAATATCATCAGATTCACAAACAGAATTCTCAAAACTATTTCACGTAAAAAATAAATGGCTGGAAACCTGGAGTTGTTTAGTGGAACATGAAAACTAATTGCCAATATCTGAAGGTCTGTTTAATGAATGAGGAATGATCCTTGCTCTAAGCAACTGGACTTGCTCTATGCCAATCCAGCGAGCAGAAGGAGGACCAGTAAATGGTCCTTTTTTTTTTTTTTTTTTTAACCAAAAGCAGAGTTTGACTTAACATAGGAAATACAGGCTAACAATCATAGTTATATGATTAAGAACTTCATTTCTAAGTGTGTCCAGATGTGGGATAGGCACTTGACAGTGATGTCACAGACTGGATGCAAATATAATGTAGGTGTCTGAATTAGATGACTTTTAACATTTCTTTAAACTGGAGATTTTAAGATTTTATGAAATACAAATGAATATCTGCAAACCAATACTTTCAGTAGTTGACAGCAGTCATTACTAAAAACAGTCTGATTAAAAGCGATTTCAACTAACATAGATACAAATACTACCATTTTAAGATGCCGATATAGTCTAATGCATCAAAGAAAACTTTTAAGTTCTTTCATAAAACATCATGTAAATGCATCCTTGAAAGTAAGTCCCACAATTACTTACCTGCATTGGACAGAAGCTCAGATATTCCATAACAATTTCTAACAAGAAATCAGGATTTAGCTTTTCAAAATATTGTATGCCAAGAGGCAAACCTTCAATTTGTGAAAAATGAGTGTCCAGGACATCATTTAACAAATTAATAACTTCTTCTTGTCGTTTATTTTTCTTCATGGCAAGAACTGCATGTAAATAGATCAATTCCTAGAAAATAAGTAGTTTTCATAAATTATTCCATTTAGCTATAAAGCCATTCATTTCTACTCAGATTTCAAATGCATACAATGTGCTACTGATACGCAATTATTTGTTCAAACTCAAGTATTAGCTTGAATAGACTTTTAGAATCATTCAGAAGAATAAAGTTTCATTTTGCATGGAGGTAAATTAATAAATGCAATTACATATTAAAATTAGTGTACACTAGTGCTTTCCAGCCATTACAAAACAATAAGACTGATTTATAATTTCATATTTTATGAACAGCTAGCATCGACCATCTGATAAAATAAAATACTGTACCGCAGATTTTCCAATGGACTGCTGAATTTCATTTAAAAATTCTAGCTGCTGATCTGCATCCTGTAATTGCCCTTCTATCAGCTGACATTGGATAAATCCTAAAATCAAACAGGAGAAAGACAGTCAAAGTCCACACCAGTTCAGGCATGCACTCTTCAAGCTAACATGACAACATTAATAAAACACGTTTTCCCCCATCACAATACTTTAACATTTTAGATTAAAAATAACAGAAAGAAAGAAAATGAAAAGAGTGAAAAAAAATAAAATGGGTAGCCTTGGACCTTATAAAATAATTTACTGAAGAATTCATAATATATAGGAACCACTTTATATAAATCTGTTCTCTCAAGATATTATTTGTGAATTAAAAATTTTATTTTTAAAGATATGACTTTTTCGAATCTGGGCAGTAGAGAACAATTTAAGTTTAGAAAACCACAAAATACTTGTGTTCTTCTCTAATGGCAAGTTAAAAGCAATTGCTACTTGTATCTGTATTATAAATATTTATGAAAACAGTTGTCATACCAACTAGGGCAGACACACTAGTCTCATCAAGTGTCATGGCGGTCTTATACCACTTCAGTGCCTCTTTAATTCTTCCTTGTAAAATCATTTGGTATCCAAGTTCTGTAGCAAATTCTGACTGCTGAGGGTTTAAACTAAAAGCTCTCTCAAGTAACGTTTGAATTTTTTGAAGAATGAGTTGACTACGTCCACACTAAAAAGAAAAAAAGATTATGTAAGATTTCAAAGTCAAACATTTCTACCAAGACTGAAGGATTATTTTTTCTAAATATATATATTATTTGTACTTCACAGCAGTGATGAAAAAGAAAAAAAAAATAATTAAGGAAAAATAAAACTTTCCTATTATCTACACAATGCATCAAGAGTTTATATTCAATCAGAACTTATATATCCTAATGAACATAATGCTTTAACAAAATAACTAGTATGAAAAGTACACTTCTAATGATGTCACTACACAAACATATTTTTTTGAACTCCTTTTCCAAGCTGTCTCATGACTGTCTTAGAGATTAAACAAGGAAACCATTATTTTATGGTTACGTGTGTATGTGTGTGTGTGCATGTGTGTATAATATACGTATGTTTTTTCTTATTGAATAAAAAACTAGGACTAGGATCTGTTTTCCCCCTAAACACTAGCTATGCCACCAGTGAGAATATTTTAAAAGATCATGCCTTAGAATCTTCTTGAAAAAACTTTCAAGAAATAGCAGTGTTGTTAGAATAAGTACATAACTTTTCAAGACAACAATCTTTAATAGTAAAATACTTATTCAAATGTTTGAGCCAACTTATATAATTTTTATAAGCTTAGTAAAAAAGTAATTGAAATAATGTGTCTAGGACTATGGTAAGCGAAAAAGGTAAATACCTCCTTAATTCAAACTTTCGTTACAGCAGGGAGTTTTCTTCCTCTAAAGTTTACACAATCTGGTATCTTTGTTTTTAAATAAGAAAATTCAGTATAGTCATGTCATTTAACAATTAATATCCTTTATTTTTTTCTTTCAACTTTATGCTTGCTAATTATTTTAACCTTCTTAGTTTAATGAACTTTTCAATATTGTCATTCCTTGTATTGATTTCGAGATTCTACTGTATTTTTCTATTTTATTCTTGATTACCTTCTTTTTACTGGGAGCTTATAATAAAAACATTTCTTTCCTATTGTTTTTAAAAAAATAAGCTACCAACCATTTCCTCCACCAAAATGGTCTTTTATACACTTTAAAAGTTTTTAAAAATAGTTTTAAAAAACAAAAGCTAAGAGCAATCCTGGTCATAAATCTATGCTCTGATGAAAATAAACCACCTTCTACTTCCTTTGCCTGGAAGGCACTTGGCTATGCTTAAAAGATCAATAAGTGGCAGTTCCTCCATGAAGCCTACATCAGGGGTTCTTATAGCTGGAAACCACATCTCCTCTAAACTGCCTTTCTTAGGAGTATGTCATATATTTAAATACATATTTGCACTCTAGGCCATATGCTCTTCCCTGCTTCCACCTTTTCCACTTATTTTATGTCCTCTACCATAGATAACAGAGCTCTGGTACATGGTAGGCACTCTCACAGTTCTGCTGAAGGCGAGTGTAATGTTATAGAAAAGTTGAGCATTCTGTGGTTCCATGGCATCCAATGCATTTCCCAAGTTTTCCAGCTTGGTGGAAGCCTAAAACAAAAGCAACTGGTATTAACTTTAAAATACACTAAGTAAAAACAACATAATACATGCACATATATGCTAAGAAAGCATAACCCGACTAGTATTTTAAAAGACCTTTGCTTTTATAAATTCCTCCTCCTCCAATGGATGATTATATGTTATAAAACATATTTAAGGTTCTAACAAGCTCAGTAATTATAAATGTGTTTTAGAATGTGTTTCTTTAATACTTATTATTGAATGGAAACCTTTGGATAGGCAAAGACACCCATAATATTTCATTAACTGTTCATGCCCAGCTCCCCCTCCAACAGTTAATTCATGACACAAATGAAATACAAATGATAATGTATTTACAAATTATATGAGATCAGCCCTTCAATTGCCTCTATAGACTGGTTTATAATCAAAATATTTTCTAGAATAGAAAAAATTATTACAGTACTTAGTACGAGTAATTTCAATGCCTGGAAAATTTACCCCTACTAAGATACTCCTAGTATTTACTGAAGTATCTATCAGGCACCATCACATTAACCAATCTAACCACACTAAACACAATGCAAATCTACTACATGTTATACTAATACTATTTCCTTCAGATTAGAGTTTGGCACTCCCTGATCTAATCTATAGTCAATGTGTTCACTACTACAGAAACAGATATACTTTATTATAAGGTACAATTGGATTTTATCCTAAGCCCATTTAATTTTTGCAAATTCAGTTAAATTGTAAATATACTATAAATTACATTTTGCATACATATTTTTTCATATCTAGTATCACTGGTTACATTAATCATATATATTACTACACAGGAGTTTCATACAGAAAGCCATATATACTATAATTAATGATTTAAGGGATTTTCAAGGGTAATGTTAATCGTATAATATTTTTGCTTTACTAATAGATTTCAGAAGCTGACTTCTTTGTTAAGGTATAGTCTAATAATCAACTAAAAACTACCATGACATATAGTCTAAAAGAGAACTTCAAGGCTTTAATGTATATGCACATGCACACACGTGTGTGTGCATATGTGGGTGTGTATGTGTAATGAAATATATTTTTTAATATAGGAAACTTAAATAATACAATGCCACTCACCTTCTCTATATCCCCCTCCCTACACACATAGTAGAGTGCCTGCATTCTCAGTGCTTCCACATTTTGGCTATCTTGGAGCAGCAACCTGCAGGAAAACAATTTAGTTAATGTCAAAATAAATTTATATATTTTCTTTAATTTGAGGGCATGAAAAGTTGGTTTGCTTGCCTCACTATTCCACTGATCAAAATAAGTAATTTTCATTAGTAAAATGATATCTGCTTTGTGAAACTTATCAACTTTATTATTTAAACAAATAAAAGTCTCTGGAATTTAATTTTTAATATGTTTTTAAGAGCTATGAATAGATTATACTAGTCTCATTAAATCTTGTGGCAATCCTAAATAAAGTATTAGCTAACTATATACAACAGCATAGTAAAAGAATAATTCACTTTAACCAGGCTGATTTATTACAGGAATTCCAGGAATGCAAAGCTGGGTCAAACATTACAATACCTACTAATGTTATTCACAACAACAGATTCCTATGTGATAAAAACAAATGAGAAAATATTACATTAAAAAATCCTATTACTAAATGGAACAAAAAGCAAAAAGAAAAAAAAAAACAAGCATAAACTTAAGAAACATGCAAAAGCTATAAAATTCCTATGAAACTGTACTCAGGGACATTTTTCAAAAGAATTGAACCAAAAAGGTAATGCCCTAGACTTCTCTTATCATGGATGATGTGGTACACATCGCAATTACTGGTTCCAGTTTTTTAACCCTCCCTGAGTATGTGTCTTCTGCCATGTAACTAACTACAAAAGTTGGAGTGTACCCTACTGCTTCTTGACTAGGGACTTGGACATTTTTCTTATATTGGCCAATGGAATGTGGGCAGGAATAGCAGTGTAGCAGGCTAAATTTTAGAGGCACTGCATATTTCTGTTTGTTCTCTTGCACCTGCTATCAGTATAGGAAGAATTCCCTCTGAGTAGTGGCTGCCACTTGCTGTGAGTCCAGGGAAAAACACTCTTGGAGGTGACAAGAGTTCAAACTGCAATGATGTGCCACACTCACCCAGCTGGATCTGAACTGAAGCAGGGCCCCAGTCAAGCCCTGCCTGAGATCAGCAGACCCTTGATGACCCACAGAAATGTGAGGAAAGAATACTTATTATTATATGTCCTGACATTTGTGGTTGTTTGCTATACACCAATAGCGGCCTGATATAATAATGCTCATTTTTGGTTAAGAAAAATTTTTTTCCCACAAATGACTACAAATGTAATGCAATTCAAACCAAAATCTTCTACGGTTTCTTTTTTATTATTTTGTAAATTGATTATGAGAGTCAAGAGCAAAAAAAAAAGAGACAACAAAACTGTTATAAGAGAAACATGGCGAAACCCTGTCTCTACTAAAAATACAAAAAAATTAGCAGGGTGTGGTGATGGATGGCTGTAATCCCAGATACTCGGGAGGCTGAGGCATGAGAATCGCTTGAACCCAGGAGGACGAGCTTGCAGTGAGCCAAGATCGTGCCATTGAATCTTGCTCTGGGCAACAGAGCAAGATTCTGTCTCAAAAAAAAAAAAAACACACACACACAAAAAACAAAAAACCATGATGGAGAACTTGCGATAAAAATTATCAGAGTCCATAAAAAAGGAGAGAATAGGCTTACTTAAAAAAAAAAAAAGCATATTTAGAACCAGTTATATACCAAAGAAAAGAGCTTTTAGCATATGAAAAGTTGCTCAATCACAACACAATAAAATAAATGAAAATAAAAATAAGACACCTCTGTTTCAGACAGCTTAGAAAACAAAACAAAAACACACACACTGAAAATGGCCAGAATTGGTGAGGATAAGGTAAGGGAACATTCAATAGACTACTGGTAGGAGTGTAAATTAGTACGATTTCCTAGGAGAGCAATGTGGCAGTGCCTATCAAAATTTTAAATTTATATACTTGAGGCAGAGACTACAATTTGTCTCCTCAAATCCATTCTCTCCTTATTTGTTTGGGCATGTGGCTAGTCAACACTTCCTAGACGTCTTTGCATTTAGAGGTGGTCAACGTGAAATAAAATAATACATTCCATTTTTGGGCCTGGGATTTTATAAAAAGTGGAATGACTTCTCTACATTATCTTTCCCTTTCTGCCAGCTGTTATGAGGTCTTAGGAGATGGCAGGATTGCAAGATGGAAGGAGTCTAGGTCTGTTAAAAACAGTATGGAGCAAAGCTGCCGGATCACTTTTAACATTTACCCAAAACAGTTACATATGGGAAAACATTCTTCTATTACACTGAATCATTATATGTTTAGATCTATTTTTGTAGCAGTTTAGCCCACCCTAACAAATACAGTATCTTGGATTCAACAATCTCTCCTTTGGGAAACTTCTCTGCATATATAGTCCTACCTGTGTTCAAAGAGGTATGTGTGTATGCGTGTGTGCACACTGCACTATACTGAACAGTGAAAAATTGGAAACAGTTTAGGTGTATACCAATGGGGAGAGATTAAATAAATTATTTGTGTTTTCAATTCACAGATTGCTACTCAGTTTTAAAATGATTAGGGAAAGGAAGAAATAAATAGATGTTCACAGATGACAGGAACATCTATGTAGAAAATCTAAAAGAATCAATTTAAAAAACTCTTGGAATCAACAAGTGATTATAGCAAGATTGCAGGCTATGAGGTTAATATATAACATCAACTGCTTTCCTATGTGCTAGCAATGAACAAGTGGTATATGAAATTAAAAACACAGTAACATTTACATTAGCACTCCTTAAAGTAAAATACTTAGGCACATATAAATCTAACAAAATATGTGCAAGATGTCTATGAGGAAAATTTTAAAATTCTGACAAAAGAAATCAAAGAAAAACCAAATAAATGGAGAGATACTCCATGTCATGGATGCAAAGACAGTATAAGATGTTAGTTCTTCCCAATTTGATCTATAAACTCATTCAATGCAATCCCAATCAAAATCCCAGCAAGTTATTTTGTGGATATTGACAGACTGATCCTAAAGTTTATACAGAGTGGCAGAAAAAACCAGAACAGCAACATACTATTGAAGGAAAAGAGCAAATTTAGAAGTCTGACATTAGTTGATCTCAAAACTTACTATAAAGCTTCAGTAATCAAGACAGTAGTGTGGTATTGGTGAAAGAACAAACAGGTCAATGGAACAGGGTAGAAATCACAGAAATAGACCCACATAGATAGTAAACTGATCTTTGACAAAAGAGCAAGGACAATGCAATGGAGAAAAGACACTCTTTTCAATAAATGGCACTGGAAAAACTGGACATCCACATGGAAAAAATGAATGTAGATGCAGACCTCACCTTCTTCACAAAAATCAATCTGAAATAGATCACAGAGCTAAATGTAAAACATAAAACTATAAAATTCCTAGAAGATAATACAGGAGAAAATCTGATGGCCTATGGTTTGATGATGACATTTTAGATACAACACAAAAGGCATAGTTCATGAAAGAAAGAGGTGATAAGCTGCACTTCATTAAAATTAAAAATTTCTGCTCTGTGAAAGACAAGCCATAGACTGGGAGAAAATATTTATTAGATAAAGATACACCTGATAAAGGATGGTTTTCCAAAATACACAGATAACTCTTTAATCCAAAGAATAAGAAAACAAATAACCAATTAAAAGATAGGCCAAAGACCTTAATAGACACCTAACCAAACAAGATATACAGACTGCAAATAAGCATATTTAAAAATGTTCCACGTCATATCACCAGAGAAATGCAAATTAAAATTAAAATGACAATGAGATACCTCTAGAAACCTATTAGAATGGCCAAAATCCAGAACACTGGCAACATCAAATGTTGATGAAGATGTTTTAAAGCAAGAGAAACTCATTCATTGCTGGTGGGAATATAATATGGTATAACATCTTTGGAAGATAGTTTGGCAGTTTCTTACAAAACTAAATATGCTCCTACCATATGATTCACCAATTATGTTCCTTGGTATTTGATCCAAAGGAGTTGAAAACTGATGTCCATACAAAAACCCGCACAAGGTTATAGTAGTTTTATTCATAAATGCCACAATTTGGAAGCAATCAGGATGTCCTTCAATGGATAAACTGTGGTACATCCAAACAATGAAATATTATTCAGTACTAAAAAGAAATGAGTTATCAAGTCATGAAAAGACACGGAAGAAAGTTAAATGCATAATACTAAATGAAAGAGGCCAATCTGAAAAGGCTACATATTGCATTATTCTATATTATAGACACTCTGGAAGAGGCAAAACTATAAAGGCAGTACAAAGAGCAGTGATTGCAAGGAGTTGGGGAGACGGAGGGATATACAGTGGATACACAATAAAGATAATTTTTAGGGAAGTAGAAATATTCTGTATTATACTATAATGGTGGATACATGTGATTACACATTTGTCCAAACCACTAGAATGTACAACACCAAAAGTGAACTGTAACATAAATGATGGGACTTTAGGTGACTATGGTGTAAGTTCATCCACTGTAACAAATGTACCACTCTGGTGGGAGATGTTGATAATTAGGCAGATTATCTATGTGTGGAGGCAGGAATGTATGGGAAATCTCTGTACCTTCTGTTTAATTTTGCTGTGAGTCTAAAAGTACCCTAAAAATACTGTTTATTAAAAAACAATTTGGTGTATCTATGTGAATAGGTATAAAACGATATCTATGAAACACTCTCTTAAAGAGAAAAACAAGTTTAAAAGTACACTATGAGTCTATTTCTTATTTTTAAAACACCCTCAAAATATAAACATATTTTTAAAATACATAGAAACCACACACACACACACACACACACACACAGTGCCTAGAAAAAAAAATCTTGACAGATACATACATCAAAAAATTACTAGTGCCCAAATTGTGGCCTTCAAATATCATTTCACACTAAAAGAGATTAGATTGCCCTGGACAAATGACTGATACCTACTTGGGGAAGTAATACACAAAATGAGCCTGGACAGCTTGTCATACCAAATAGCAAAGTAACTATCAAAGACTACTAGGATCATGTCAAAAGGACTTAAGAACAACTTGAAGAAGCTCCTAATAGTCAAAGACTGTACAATTATAATGACTGAAATGTCCAGAAGCACTCATCTAAATCCATGGCATATAAAACAAACAAACCTAAGCCACTAATCAGTTACCAATGAAGGATGCTAAGGAATTCTTGGCATTTTTTTTTAAACCTGGAAATAAAGGAAAAGACTCAAGCATCTTATCCTATTTTTCTTATATGAACTACACCACTCAGTAACTAACCAGGAGAGGAGAAGTTTTTCTTTATAGGTATTCTAGCTAAGAAACAAAGAAAGTATGATAGAATTCAAATGTAATCCTAGTATAATCCCTAAGAATCAAGCACCTAGGTATTGAGCATGAATAACTGCTGATACCACAAAGAGAGACAAGCAGACATTCTGTCACTGTGATGAAACACAACAGTACCACTCGTGAAGTAATTGCCAAAACAACAAAATTGAATGTGAATTTAACCAAACCTCTAGATCCAACTACCAACTACAGAGGATAAAGCAACAAGTTGTACTACACCATGGCAGACAAACAACAAAATCCAGATCATGGAAAATGCTACAGGACAAAATACTGGTTTCTTTAACTTAAAAAAAAGGCAAGAAGAAAAAGAGAAGGGAAACAGGGAAATAGGAAGGCAGGAAGGAGGGAGAGAGAGGGAAGAGGGGAAGAGGAGAGATAGGAAGGGAGAGAGAAAGAGTGAGAAAGAACTTATAGAGACTGGGAGAGAGCCTAGAGACTTTAAAGATATAAACCAATCACAATATGTAGACTTATTTGGATCCTGATTAAAAAGTAATTTATTTAAAAAACACAATATTTGAGACTATTGGTAATTTGAACACTGGATATTTGATATTAAAAAACTATTTTTAATTTTTTATATGTGATAATGACATTGTCATGTTGTAGAGGGAAAAGAATTATCCCATTTTTTCAATGCATCTTGTGATATTTACAAATGAAATGATTCAGAGTTTTGAATTTGCTTCAAACTGAAAATTAAACCCAGGAAGCAAACGGGGGTTTAGTCATGTGGTGATGGTAGCTGGGGGCAGGAAACAGATAAGAGTACCTCATGATGCTATTCTGTCTGCTTTTACATAAATCTGAAATTCTTCATAATAAATGATAGATGATCTTAGCAAAGATGTTACCAAGATGTTCGGTCCTGAGATAGCCATTAATATTTTGTCAGATATGGATGAAAGTTAGACATGCTTGCAAGTCACTTATTCTGAAGATTCTAAGACTATAAACCTTGATCCACACTGAGGTAAAGGTGACTTTCTATGCAATTTATACTTCATTTGTATCTTGAAAGGATCTCGCCTATTGTTTCCATGAGAAGTTCTATTAAGACATTCTGATTTTAAAGGTATATTTGTATTACCTATGAAATGTACTTTTCTGTGATTTCAGTATTAAGTGACATGAATTCATCCATTAGAAAGTATTGATTTGTGACTCAAATACATTTATTCTTGATCTCATGGCTTTAAATCACATCTATGTGTCAGTGACTCCAAAATATTAGCTATAGCCTAGGCCTCTCTCGAGAACTCCAGATTCAGACATACAGCTGCCTGCCCATACATCCATCTCTACCTTGACTTCTCATAGGCATTTCGAAATTACAATGTTGAAGGCTAAACTACTTCCCTGCCCTGAAACCTTCTTTTTCCATAATCATCCTGTCCAGCTGAAGCAAACTCCATCCTCTAGTACAAGTAGTGGGTAAGAGCACAGAGTCTGGGAGTAGAGTGCTCTGGATTTGAATCCTGACTCCACCACTAAGTAACTGTGTGGCTTTGGAGAAACTTCTCAACCTCTTCGTGCCTTAGTCCATTCAGTTGTAAAACAGAAATACTAATCGTACCTTCCTCTTAGGGTTACCCTGGGAATAAACAGATAGCACTTTCTATGAGCCAGGCACTCTGAACACTTTACAACAGTTCATTATCATCGTTGTTGTTGTTATTCTAGTAGTTCAGGCCACAAACCTTGGAATCACCTTAAACTATTCTTTCTCTTACTCCTAAACAAAATTGCTACAGGCCCAGATTCCAATTGCTTCTCAAAGCACTTCCACCACAACTACACTGGGCCAGCCCCCACCATTTCTCAATGATGGCAACAGCTTTCAAAAGGTTCTCCCTGCTTCTGCCTTTGCCTGCTCACCCACAGTCTGTTTTGCACATGGCAGAGTGATTCTTTTAAAACAGAATTTAGCTGATGGCACTCCTCTACTCAAAACCCTCCAGTAACCTCATGCTTCAGAAGAAAACCCCAAATCCTCATATGGCTGACAAGACCCTTCATCATCTAGCACGGGCTCACTCCCACCCTTTGTCTCAGACCTCACACGCTACTCACCTCTCTTACTCCTTCCCACTCCTCAAACATATGACATGTGCCTCATGTCACCTCAGGGACTCCGCATTTGCTTTTCCTTCTTTCTGCAAAGTCTTCCCTCAAGTATCTGCATGGCTTACTCCCTTACCTTTTTTAGAAGATGGCTCAAAGGTCTCAGCCGTCCATGACCATCCCATAAGACCGAACTCCTCAACACTCCCCATCTCTTTCTTGGTTTATCTTTTCCCCGTAGCACTTATACTTTTTAACACATACTACAGAATATACTTATTTGGTGTGCTTAGTATATGGTTCCTCTCACTTGAATATAAGCTTCATGACCACAGAGATATTGGTCTGTTTGCCTAAATAGAGTGTCCGTCTTAAAACAGGAATCAAATGTTTATGTAAATCCATAAATTCTATGTTTAAAAGCAGTGTGACTTTAAGTATTTCCTCGGTTCCATACTGTTTGAAAAAAATCAAATTTTAAAACTCTTATGAAAAAAATTCACATAGATTTCGCTTTTTCTCAAAATTATAACCAAATCCAAAGAGACTTGTGTCAACTTTTATTACTTAACCTTTGTGCTGTCTCAACCGTCTGGTCCCAATCCTGCAAGGCTAGTTGTAATTTCATTTTCTTAACAAAAGCAGGAAGGAAGCTCGGAAAGTTCACGATTATCTGGTTCACAGTCTCCAGGGCACCTGAATAATTCTGGCGCATCTCAAGGCATTGTGCCTAATGGAAGAGAAAAAAAAAAGTGATATCCAAACTGTGATCTTTCATATCAAAGTTCTCATAATGCAGAGCAGGCAGAGTATGAGCATTTAATACTTACTGACTTTTCTGTGAGGAGCAGTTATCACTTTTAATGAGAAAAACAGTAAGTTTTTGTCAAAACAAAATTTTAAAACATCACAGAATAATACAAATACATTATAGCTATTGTGTTTTAAAATTTACTTTTAAATGGCTGAAAAACATGATTAAAGGAGAAAAGTTTTTAAAATGTTCTCAGAAATACCATAAAATAATGTTTCCATTTAGAACAGGAAAATTGTCTTTTTAGATTAAAATGTTTCCAGGAAATGTTCAAGTAGTATCTAAAATTTTAAGAAATTTTAGAAATTTTGCACCTTTTTTAAAAAATTATGTTCAGGTTAAAGAATATACGATTTTAAAGAACAAGCAAAATAAAGTTCAAACAAATCCCTCTACTTCAACATTTTCACTTCTATGAATTATCCAAAGGAAATAATTGGAAGAGACCACAAGGAAGTATATAGATGATATTTATGGCAGAATTGTTTATGTATAAAAAAATCCCAAATGTACCTAGAGGAGAAAATTATAGTATATCTATTTAATAAAATGTTAAGTAATCATTAAAAATGATGACCTAAATTTGTAGATGTATATTTACTGACATGAAGAGATATCATATATAATAGTTTAACTGGTTATTTCCAATGGTGATGTTCATTTTGTCATTCAGATGTTACTGTATTTTCTAAAAAAAGTTTTACTATGTTCATTTATTACTTTCATAGTCAGAAAAAAAAAGCTATAAATATAGTTAGTACATTAAAAAGAGATGATGAGGAAAATTTTTATCAAATAGCTTTTCTTTAAGAGAAGAAAAATGATCAAGACAAGTGTATGGCCAATTTCTACAGCAGTGCCATTAGGTAAAACTTGAGGGTGGTGCTCCTGAACAAGATGTCCAACAGGCTTACTGTCCACACGAAGTGACAGGAAAAGTGATGTGAAGACATTAACAAAAGTCAACACATGAATTCTCTCCCCTTTTTTTTAATCCCTCAAATTACCGCTTATCTAACAGACTGTGTTGTTCCCAACATATAATTTCTTTTTGCTGAGTCAAAAAAAAAAATTAAGGCACTTAGAAAGCATCAATGGGGACTGAAGAAAGGGTCCTAATTAAATATTTCCACCCATCAATGAGTTCTAATGATTCACCCCTCAAAATGTATGTCCAATCGTGTTATTTCTCTGTTCAAAACTTTGTATTGGCTGCCTGTCTCTCTAATTGAAGGTAGAAGCCAAAGGCCTCACAGAACAGGCCCACGACTCCTCCTCATCCCCATCCCACCTTTCTTCCTCAGGCCTTCACTTCTGTTCTCTTTACTCAATTCACTTTGGCCTCCTTGCTAACCCTGAATACGCCTTAAGGTACCTGAACTCATCATCTCCTCTATTTGAAATACTTTCCCCAAGATGCTTGGAGGGCTTTAACCCTCACCTCCTTAAATGTCTTTGCTCAAATGTCACTTTCTCTAACCACTTCATGTAAAATTGGAAGTTCATGCCCCAGCTTTTCCAGCTGTATTTTCCATTGTACTTACCACCTTCTAATATATTATATCACTTACTTACTTATTTTGTTTATTGTCTGCCTCCATCAGTAGAATACAAGCTCTATAAAAACAGGAGGTTTTCTCTTGCTCAGGGTTTCTAGTATCTAGATGGATGCCTCATATACATAAGACACATAATAAATGCTGAGGAAAGAATGTCTGAACCAAAATAACAACAACAATAACAGTTACAGCTGATCCAGGATTCAGGAACTTTGGCAGGGAATACATTTCTCTAGTGTATTGCTCATCCTCTTATACAAATGCCAGTCCACCTTACAGCTGTGAGCTGACAACAGTATCATGAAAATTATCAACTTTTTTGAGCTACTTGGTTTTGTCAGGTTTCAAATATATTATGAATACATTTTGAAACATGATTTATTTACCCTAACTCCAACTCACCTTACCCAGCAGAGCAAAAGTATCATTCCCATCTTGGAGTCCCTCTTCAAAATACTTCAGTGCTTTTCTAGTGTAAGGGTCTTTTCCTCTTGTAATATCAAGCCATGCTTTCAAAATGTGTCCCTGTAAAATGAATAATTCTATTTTTACTTCTTTAGAAATGAAAAGAAATAAATGTTAATGAAAGAGCCTACTGTCATTTTTCTGGCAATTAATAACAAAAAGGACTCTATCAAATATGTTATGAACAATAAAATTCTGTTAGTGAAATCACTTTTGAACCCTTGCCAGCCTAGTGCCTTGGGAACTATATTACAAATTTCAGCCTTTAACATTACTATTGAGCTCAATATTAAAATTAAGAAGCTTATGAAATATTCCATTAGTGTTAAAACCATTATTTTCTCTGAGACTTTGCTAGTAATTGATGAATAATAACACTTAAACATGTAATTCAATATATAGATGAGTATTTGTTGTCTCTTTTTGGGCAAACAGTCTAAATGAACTAAGATGAAATAACAGAAGATGTCTTGCTTCACATATCTTAAAGATTCAGATGATCTGGCAACTATCTTCTTAACCTCTTTGATTAGTCCATTGAATTTCAAATGACAGGTGAACGGCCTGAAAAATTAGAAACTGAAGAACTCATGGATATTTATCTTTACACAAGTCAGTGGGCCAACGGGTTGTAAGACGTATAGGATTGAAAAGAAGACAAAAACTGGTTATTTTTCTGTTTAAGGTCAAATAAAAAACTGTGAATATGCTCTTCTATTTTAAAAATCTAGGTTAACTGACAAATTTATAAACGTTTAACCAAGACTATATTCACCTCCCTGTATTTCACCTGAAAATACAGATCAGAATCTTAACCAATGCTATGCACTAAATCAGTGCCATTATTTCAATGGTTTTAACTATTGTCTCTGTGATGATTCCCAACCTATATTTCTAGCCCAAAACCTCTTCTAAATTTTTATTTTTCCAGAAATTCATCTGCTATCTCCATCTTACTGTTCTGCCAGAACCAGAAATACAGCATGTCTTAAGTCAAACAGATCACTTCCCTTTAAGACCAGTTTCTTACGCCAATGTATTTTCTATTTATGCTAACTGGTCTCTAATTTATTTAGGCTGAAAGCCTCAAAGACATCCTAATACATGACAACTTGTTATCTTTCCCAACCATTTATCATCAGTTCACAGGTCCTGTGGGTATTTAAAAATTCTGAACTTTGTACTCACTGTACAATATTTTAGTGTCATGCCTCAAAACCTTCTGCAAGAAAGTACTTTTTTATTTTTGCTGCATTTCAGTTTATCCTCAAGCCACTTCATCCAAGAAACCATTGCTAAATTAATCTTCTGGATTTGCATTCTAATAAAATCACTACCATAATTAAAAGTCTTCAGTAGCCTCTCATTGCATATCAAATCAGACACAAATATTTCTAACTAGCAGTCAAGATCCTTCAATTTGTCTCAGTCTACTTCTCCAAGCTTTTCTTCCCTTCTCATTACCAACGTATCCTATGTTCCATCAAATATGAGTATCTCAGTGTACACTGAAGTAACATGTCTCATTTCCATCTATTATTTCTCACCTTGGGAATATCTACTTCCCTTTTCCATAATCTTTGCCTGTTGAAATTGTATCCTTCTTTCAGGTTTGACTTCAAATGCTAGTTCCTTCAAAAAAATTCTTTCACATTCTCTTAACACTTATGCATATGATCTCTCCTTAATTTAAAACAGTGCCTAGCACAAAGTAAGCAAGCAATAAATGTTAGCTATTATTTTCTTGCATACTTTAATCACATATCTCTCATATCATCTATCATTTTTCTCACAATATTAGCTGGGGATGTGCTCTATGCCACTACTGGATTATTCATTCATGAAAGTGAAGTTTGTGTACTATTTTCCTTTACATTATTAACACTACAAATAATGGTGCCTTGTATCTACAGCTGTTCAATAAGGAGAGAGGGAGAAAAGGAAAGAATAAAATATGGAAGGAAGGGAAAAAAAAGGGAGAGAAAAAGAAAGAGAAAAACAGAGGGAAGGAACCAGGCAGGGATCGTTGAAGAGTCAGTAGCATAAAACTAACCTTAGAGAATCCCTATTCTACAATACACTATTAACCATACTGATAACCATAAATGGGTTAAAATACAGCTGTCATTTACAAAGTGGCCATAGAGTGAACAATAATAAAGAAATAAACCACAGATACTACTGGATATATCAATAACGTAAGCATTTTTAATGTTATTATTTTAAAATCAGAAAAATAGCTACCTGTTTACTACCATCTGACATTTTGATCATTCTGTCAATATATTCTCTTGCTTTATCATGGCGACCAATGTGCCATAAAAATAAGCCTGCATGGTATAAGGCTTTCTCTCCAGCTCCTTTACGTTGTTCCTTCACTCTGGCATCTGATTCCAGAATAACTTCTCTATCTGGGAGGGGAAAATGATATTAAATAAAAATTAAATTCTAGATCAGGTATTTATAAAAGGTCAGATAATTAACAAGGCAAAAAATTTACTTCTCTCTATAGTGGTACTGTCTAATAGAAATAAAATGCAAGACATATATATAACTTAAAATTTTCTAGTAGCCCTATCAAAGAAATAGAAACAATTAAAATTAATCTTAATGTTTTAACCCAATATATCTAAGATATAATTTCAATGCATCATCGATAGAAAAATTAATGAGATATTTTGCATGCTTTTTTCTTACTGTGAAATGTGGTATTTCATACTAACAGCACAATTAAGATGCTAAATTTTGGCTGGGCACAGTGGCTCATGCCTGTAATCCCAGCACTTTGGGAGGCTGAGGTGGGTGGATCACGAGGTCAGGAGATCGAGACCATCCTGGCTAACACGGTGAAACCCTGTCTCTACTAAAAATGTAAAAAACAAAAATTAGCCAGGTGCGGTGGCATGTACCTGTAGTCCCAGCTGCTGGGGAGGCTGAGGCAGGAGAATAGCATGAACCTGGGAGGCAGAGCTTGCAGTGAGCTGAGACCGTGCCACTGCACTCCAGCCTGGGTGACAGAGCAAGACTCTGACTCAAAAAAAAAAAAAAGCTACATTTTATTCCAAAATACTTGATTTGTAGTTTTCATAAAACTTATGGCTGAAAAGCAGATTTTTAGACTCAAGTTATTGCGAAACAAGTTTTCTAATAACTGAATCAAGTATCATTTTTAAATTTAAAAAGTAAATTAATTAGAATTAAATCAAATTTTAAATTCATTTCCTCAAACTTACTAAAAAAGCTGTATATGGCCAGGCATAGTGGCTCACACCTGTAATCCCAGCACTTTGGGAGGCCGAGGTGGGTGGATCACCTGAGGTCACAAGTTTGAGACCAGCCTGGCCAACATGGTGAAACCCCATCTGGAAAAAAAAAAAAAAATAGGTGGGTGTGGTGGTGGGTGCCTATAATCCCAGCTACTTGGGAGGCTGAGACAAGGAGAATTGCTTGAACCTGGGAGGCGGAGGTTGCAGTGAGCCTAGATCGTACCACTGCACTCCAGTCTGGGCAACAGAGGAGGTATATGGTCAAGGATCACTGCAATGCACAATACAGCTATAGAGTTTACATCATTTCCAAAATAGAAAGGCTATATAGGCTAATATTTTTTAATAATAAGACTTGTAAAAATGTATAATGGTTCTAACCACAATTATTAGGAACAGGTCCACTACTGGTACTCAAAGTATTAATACTTCTTAAATACAATTCTAAAATATATAAACATGCCAGTTACTGTTACGGGTCAGTAAAAAGATGGCGTAATTGCTGATGTAGTTTAATACTGACTGCTCCCTTAAATAGATAACTCTATTCACTTACGTTAAATCTATATACTCTCTCTCTCTCCCACTTTCTTTCTCTCTCTCTCTCTCTCTATCTATCTATCTATATATAAGTATCTGCTTAGGACACAGAAGTCAATTATACCCAAACCCTGGATGGAATCAGAATCAGAATCAGCCATGCAATGAGGAAGAAGAAACATAAGTTGAGGCCCATGATTCCAACAGTTCTATCTTCCTGGAATGGCTACCAAGGAGAAAGGTATGTGACTCTTCCTTTCAACTCTAATAATATAAATTTAAACGTGAAATTAACAAGGTACAATCTAACGAGTTAAGGAAACAAAACTGTTTCTGTAAGTCTACAGATTGCTTAGCAAGAAGACCCTTTTCTCCTCTCCCCAATCCCCACCCCACAACCCCTTCAGAAGTGTTCATTAAACAGTCATGATACAGAAACAGAAAAAGAGAAAAAAAACAAAAACAAAACAAAACAAAAAAACCTCACCAGGCAGGAGCAGGCATTGTACAGGAAATCTTTCCTACTCAGCTTCCCATCACGTCCCTAATGAGGTATCAATAAGCTCTAACACTGTCTGCACAAAGCTGTTGCCAGATCTCAGCCTTTTTATAAGCAGGGTTTATGTCAGCATCCTGGAAGAACGTATACTAACAATCTAGGACTTTCCTACGTGGTATTTACAGACATCTGGGCCCCTACTAGAGCTCGAGTCCATTCAGCATCATCCTTGGTGCAAAGCAGAGTTAGCACTCAGGTTCCTCTAAACAGTAATTCTGATTCCATCATTTCAGTGTCCTGCAAATCAGTTTCCAACAGAATCAACACTGGTAAGAATAACCAATTAAATAAAAACTTGATTCTAAAAAGAATTTTTTTTTTACTAATTTCTTTTATTTATACTGACTGCAGCTCTCTCATGAAAATTCTCTGCTCTAGCTAAACACACTCCCACTGGAGTACAGAGAAAGGGGATCTACAGAAGAGCCTAATCCTGAACCACTTCCATGTATTTGCCCATCCATTTCTCCTCTCTGGCCAATACTCTTTATATTCAAATTCTACCAGTCCTTCAAAGATCAGATTAAGTTGCAAACTTTCAAAAGCCTTCTCAGCCTACTCTTCCAAATTAATAGTGCATATCAACTTCAATTAATTATAAACTCATTTGTTTCATTTTGTATTATTTAATAGAAACACTGGAATTTAATCTTTGTGGTTTTTACATTTTGTTTTCTCCACTACATTACCAATTTGATGGCATGAACCACTTATTACAATTCTTTTGTAGCTTCTCACTGTATTAGGCACAGTTTCTTGAAGAAATTAAGCACATATTTACATGTTTTAAATAACTTCGTATTGATTTGCGTATGTGTGAAGGAGGTATGTCATACTTGGCTTTAGAAAAAAGTCTCGTCTAATATTCAAGGAACCAGTCTACGACCTTTGTTTATTATCTAATTTTTTGAAACACAATCTATATTTACAATCCTATTAGCTGTTACTGGATATATATGGAAGAATATAACACTACTTCTTCTTTATTACATATAATTGGGAAACTCTTCTGCCTTCGCCACTAAGTTAACTATACATTAAGACAGATCACATAACTTTATTTTTTATTTTCTGTTTTTTTAGAGATGGGGGTCTAACTATGTTGCCCAGGCTGGCCTCAAACTCCTGGGCTCAAGTAATCCTTCACCTCAGCCTCCCAAGTTCCTGGGATTACTGGTTTGAGCCACTTAGCCTGCAGTTTACACAACTTTAATTGCTGGTTTATGTATAAATTTCCTTCTATAATCTAGTCATAATCTAGTCAACCTACTATTGCATAAAAATTTGCTGAATATCTCCCAAGATATAGCCCTCATAAAGGTTTTTAAGGCTCTCAAGAAGCTTAATATACAGAAATAAACTGCATTGGCTATATATTTGCACATAAGTTGTAAACTTGGCTGCTGCAGAGCAATTTATGCATATACAGTACCTGTTTTTTTGTATAACAATTACTAATATACATTCCCCTTTAAGTTGTCTAAAAAAAAAATCCCTATGTACTAATGAAATCTCTGCCATAGGATATAAAGAACACGAAAGTAGTATAAGACACATTTCGTGTGCCTGATGAATTTATACCCTTGTCAGGAAGATAAATATATGTATAAATTGTATCTATAGAAAATGCATAATATAGTGTGATCAGACTGAATGACTTGATAACTGAGAAAAATCAAAATAAACTGAATAGGAAAAATTGTCCTAAGCATTGTATTTAAATACCATACCTGGATTAGGGCTCATTTTATGGGCATATATCAGTGCAATTAGAGAACAAAGTGATACATCTTGTTTATTTTTAATAGCCTCAAATTCTCGAAGAGCTTCTTGAGTTTTACCTGAAAATCAAGATTATGATATGAAAAACTGTTCTTAGTACAAAGCAAGAATTTAAAACTGATAGAACATGTTTAATGATTAACACGTACCTTCCATTAATGTGCCATAGGCATGATAAAACCTGAAGACTGGATCACTTCCATACCTCTTAATTCCTTCACTGGCAACCAGTAACACATGATGGAAATATCTCTCTTGACAATAGTAATTAATCAAAGTCTAAATGAAAATAATGGAAAAATGTTATAAAGGAATTCTGGTGCTCTGAAATACTCTTAAGAAGCAGATATTAATCTAACATCTAGAATAATGTAAAATTTAGGCAATATGACTTTTTTCTTCCAAGTTTCTTAAAATACTGTTAATGGCTAGAACTTAATGCTAAGAATTGCAGAACTGAATGATCATAAAATTACTGAAATAATTCAATGTTTTCTAATAATTTAAATCCTTTTTCCTAAAGTTTTTGTTAACAGCACAGAAATGAGGCTGCTTTTGCCATTTTTCCTTTGCCCACATTTTCTTGAACGTTTTAGAAAACAGAAAGGCAGACAATAAACAGGAACTAAAAAAAATTAAAATTAAAATTAAAAAAAGACAAAAGGTTTCCATTGCCAGACCATAGGTTTCTTTAAAAAAACCCTTCTTTTTAAAATATCCAGTATTTTATTACAGCATTACAAAGTAATGACAAATTAAATTCTTCAACGTATCATCAAATGTTATCTTACTCAGCTTTGAGTTCTGTGACAAATAAATTGTCAGTTAAAAATAAATAAACTATTTTTCAATGGAAATGGTTGTCTTTAAGCTTTTTCCAAAATTATATTATTTCCATATACAAGACAAAACTATCAGGACCTACTAACTTCTGAATAAAAATGGGCCTGTGCTGCCTACCATTTTTCTTAGGATTATGTCTAAGGCTTGGTTGCTAACCTAAACAAAGACAAAAACCACACTTTCCCGCCATCACTACGATACACCTGATTCACCAGAAAGCAGTTTGGGCCACCCCATACCTACCTACCTGTACTCTACAGCTTGTTCAGCAGCAGTGAGAAATACAGGTGACTAAGTGACACAACTGAAATCTAAGGGTGTATAGACAGCTCTGTTTTTTTTGTTTGTTTGTTTGTTTTGTTTTGTTTGAGATTGTCACTCAGGCTGGAGTGGTGCAATCTCTGCTCACTGCAATCTCCGCCTCCTAGGTTTAAGCGATTCTCCTGCCTCAGCCTCCTGAGCTGGGACTACAGGCACGCACCACCACATCTGGCTTATTTTTGTTTTTGTTTTTGTTTTTTTTTTTTTTTTGAGATGGAGTCTCGCTCTGCCGCCCAGGCTGGAGTGCAGTGGCCGGATCTCGGCTCACTGCAAGCTCCGCCTCCTGGGTTCACGCCATTCTCCTGCCTCAGCCTCCCGAGTAGCTGGGACTACAGGCGCCTGCCACGTCGTCTGGCTAGTTTTTTGTATTTTTTAGTAGAGACGGGGTTTCACCGTGTTAGCCAGGATGGTCTCGATCTCCTGACCTCGTGATCCGCCCGTCTCGGCCTCCCAAAGTGCTGGGATTACAGGCTTGAGCCACCGCGCCCGGCCTAATTTTTGTATTTTTAAGTAGAGATGGGGCTCCCCATGTTGGCCAGACTGGTCTTGAACTCCTGACCGCAAGTGACCCACCCACCTGGGCCTCCCAAAGTGCTGAGATTACAGGCGTGAGCCACTACGCTGGTCCGACAGCTCTGTTGTATATCGTCTCTTGCTTTTGGAGGGCTATAGTCCATGTGCTTCTCTAGATCAGTTAGGCGACTGTTCTCTGTAATTTTACTCTGCCTCCCTCCTTGTGATCACTGCTCCCTATTTTCCTTTTTAGCCACATTTCTTAAAAGTGTGACCCACACCCCATCTCCAGACCCCCACAACACACTTCAGTGAAGCGCAGTTTTCCTTCAATGCTCCATTCCCTAAAGTTGCAAAATGACCTCTTACTTTTTCACAACTAAGGACACATTTAATACGTTACTTGACTTTTGCACACTATCACTAAGCATCTATAATCCTCCTGAAAGGCAGTGGCATAGAACCATAAAAAGGACAGGAATTTAAAGGCAAAAAGACATGGCTTCAAATCTCTAGTCCTTCTTACAATGTCTCAGTCTGCTCATTTATAAAATGCTGTTGGTAATGCAAATATACAGGTCACTGTGAGAATTAATTAAGATATCATAGTATAAGAGTTCTATTCTGAAAAAACTAAGTTCCTCTGATCCCATATGTTAATAGAATAAAAAAAAAATGTGTCCTGCCAAGACCTCTTGTCTATGTTCCAGATTCATATTTCCATTTTCCACCTGCTACCCAAGTCAGGTACTCTGCTACTCATGAATCCTCCCTTCCTATTTGCCCAGTCTCTCTAAGTCGAACCACTCAGTAGGTTCTTCTATTTCTCTAGTCTACCTCCCACTAAACATACCTAGTGCCACTGCCTTGGTTCAGGTTAGATTGTTCAATCCAAAACATTTACTGACTGCCTACTAGTACCCAGGCACTGGGCTAGGTACTATGAATAGAAAGATGAGTAAGACACGGTTCCTGTCCCACCAAAAAACTTATATTTTTCAGATGAGACTGTAATCTGAAGACTAACTGAAACACAATGTAGTAAATGTAAGAAAAGAGCTTATATACTGCTTTGGGCATGTGGGATAGTAACATTTGGACAGCTTTGAAAACTGAATGTGGCGTGAGGGGAGGATGGATGACTAAAATCAAGGGAAAGATTATTGGGGAGGATTTCAGAGCTGACTCTTGAACTGCAAACCCCTCACTCTCCCTCCACACACATACACACTCTATTTCCTTTTCATGATTCTTGAGGAAGGTATAGGAGTTAGGAAGAGGAACTGCAACAACACAGATAAGAAATCATCAATGGTACATTGGGATGGTAGCGGTGATGAAGATGAGTAAAAGCCACTCCATACTCTAGAGCAGGGTTTGGCAAACCACAGTCTGTGAGCCATATCTGGCTAGCTGTCTGTACAGCCAGTGAACTAAGAATGGTTTTTATCACTTTGGGAGGCCGAGACAGGTGGATCACGAGGTCAGGAGATCGAGACCATCCTGGCTAACACGGTGAAACCCCGTCTCTACTAAAAATACAAAAAAACTAGCCGGGTGAGGTGGCGGGCGCCTGTAGTCCCAGCTACTCGGGAGGCTGAAGCAGGAGAATGGCGTAAACCCGGGAGGCGGAGCTTGCAGTGAGCCGAGATCCGGCCACTGCACTCCAGTCCGGGCGACAGAGCCAGACTCCGCCTCAAAAAAAAAAAAAAAAAAAAAAAAAAAAAAAAAAAAAAAAAAAAAAAAGAATGGTTTTTATATTTTCCAGCTGTCAAGAAAAAAAAAAGAAAAATATTTCATAACGCGAAAATTCATGAAAGTCAAATTTCAGTGTTCATAAATAAAGTTTTATTGAAACACAGCCATGCTCATTTAAGTATTGTCTATGGCTGTTTTGAATGACAATGGCCAAATAGATGTGATAGACCATACGGTACCTAACGTCTAAAATGTGTACAATTTGGCCCTTTGTTGAGAGAGTTTGCCATTCCCTGCTCTGGAGGCTTAAGTAAGACAGAGAGTATTGGATGATGAGGTTGGAGAGGAAGGTGGGGTGAAGAGCCTCATATTAAGTACTTGGGCTTGATCCTCAAGTCTAAGTGATGAGGAACCCCATTTTTACATTAAAGTGTTTTTTATTAGAAAGTTCATTTGGGTGGCAGTGCAAAGAATACATTTAAGGGAATGAAAAAATTTAAGGATATAGGGGGATAGCTAGAACAGAGGATAATGTAAAACTTCAGGCAGAAAAATAAGACATTTCAGCATTCCCTAACCTCCCGCATCGCCAAACTGTCTTCCATCCACTTATCACCATCTCACAGGATACACATCTTATTTACCTATTTGTTGTCTGACTCCTCCTACTCAAATGTAAGCTCCAAGATTGGAAGAGTTTTTCTTGGTTTTATTATTTCAGTGTGTAGAATAGTGCTAGACACATAGGAGGCATTTGATAAATACTTGTTGAGTCAACTGAATTCGGGTTTTCCCCAGCATTAATTAGCCTGTAAAATCTGAGAAGGCAGAAACTGTTCAGTTTTGCTCACTGCCATCTCCAGCTTCTAATGGACATACAGTAAACCCTTCATAAATATTTGCTGAACGAGTGATTCAGTGAACAAATGAATAGGGAAGACCAACATCCGAAAAGTTATTTTATTTTCAAGCCTCGTGTATTTAACTGTTTTATATCAGCCTTAAGTTGACCGTCATTGCTGAATGGATGAGTCAGTGATAAACAAATTAGACCATCACCCTAAAATAACGACTCCTCCACTTTTAAGTCTCACGTCTTTAATGGGTTTCCTATAATCTTTCTGGGCTCTTTTTACTGTTCAGTGTGGGAGCTGACACTAGTTTGCCTTAAGACCTTAAAAATCGCACCTGGAGGCGCAGTGTCATAGGTAACCCAAGCTTTCCTAGTAAACATGATGCAAAAGTAAACACAACCAACAGCAGCAATTCAGAAACAGCGCGCGGGCGGGCTGCCCAGACCTGGGCTTCCCCAGCAGGGCCCGAGGAGACCCGCCGTAGGCAGAGGCTGCAGGCCCACCATGCAACCCGAGCGGCCGGGGCATCGCAGAGAAACAGCGGCCTAGCGAAGCCACCCGAGCTCCCTCCGCGCCCCTGGGCCAACAAGCCGCAAAGGAACTCCGCCCGCCCGCCCGGTCACCTTCAATTCCTGCGAGTCCATGGCTGCCCCGAGGCTGGGCCGCGGGGCTGGGGGGCGTTGTATCGCCGCAGCCCAAAAGAAGATGCAGAATTCAGTGTCCCCAGCCTCCGGGAGCCAGCTAACTCCCCGGAACCCGGCGGGAGGGGCGGGGTCGCGCCGCCATTGGCTGTCGGAGGGAGGGGCGGGCCTGTGTGGCGGGGATCGTGCTGTAGTGGAGAAGGCGGGGCGGGGACCGGGAGGGAGAGCTGCGAGGGCGACCCGGGAGGATTCGGGCTGGGAAAAGGGCCTCCGTTGGATAGTGCAGCTGGAAAAGGAGGTCACACTGACAAACGGCTGTCTGAGGACAGTGGGTGGGCGGGCCGAGAAAATTGAATTAAGGAATAAAGGAAACTAAGTAGGAAGAAGGGGAAGTCTGTTTCCTGTCACTGGTTGTAAAGGAAGACACCATTTTCTGCACGTTTGTCTGGAGGCCGATTCCCGCAGTGCGGCTCTCGGCAGGGCTCTGCCGGCGCGGGAAAAAGCGGTCAACTTTCACGTGGGCAAGTTGTTTTATGGCCACAAGGTGGCGCAGAAAAATCACCCGTTTTTAACAGAAATGCGATAAGCTTGGGCCCGTCTTTGCAGGCGTTGCTGTAATCTTTGTTAGAATGCATGTTCAATTAGCCCGTTTTTACCAGCCCCGATAATAAGAGGGACAAATAAGTTAAACTTCCAGAAAATTAGTGTCTGTGTTTTAAATGATACTGTTGATTTTAAACTGAGAATAAAATGAATCCCAATGCAAATTTTTAGGTTTGCACCCAGTAGGCAACTCAATCAGTTACACATAGATTTCTTAAGTCCAGGAAATTAAATGGAAATATAATAGACTAAGAGATTTTTCTATTTCTGCTTAAATAAATATTTAAAATAGTGCTTAAGGTCTGAGATTTAAGTGATCTTCGCAGAATCTTTCACGTGGATCCCAAATTTTGATCTTAGTGTTAATCATCTTACTTTAGTTGACATGATACGTAGTTGTCTTTTTCAGATTTTAAGTTTCTTAAGGAGTTTATAAACTGACTTTTTCCCCATGCCAATAGGTTATGTAAGGACAGTCTTGAGAAAAAAAGGTAGCTACTATCCTAGGCTTTAAGGTGAAGCAGTATTTCTCACTGGTTTCTTTTTAAAGGAATTCACCACATATTTTCATGAGCATTTTTTTTCCTTTCCAATATTCGTAGTCCAGCTAAATGTCTGTGGTGATGAACAACTGGTGATATCTGTTTGTCTGATTTTCAAAGCTGCGGATTAATCCGCACTTGGTATACAGCAAAGAATGCCACAAGGCCAGGGTGCTCAATGAAGTGTATAATCTTGAACTGTAAAACCTTTGGTTATAAGAGAAAAGTTCATCTGTAAGGAAATATCTCAGGATCATGGTTAACAGAACAGATGATCAACCTACCTTTTGAAGCTCTTTAAAGTCATATTAATTTAGCCTCGTATTCTCTTCACTAAATTTTGTTCTAAGGTTGAATTATTTAGCATGAAACACCAAGCCTGATGTTTCATAAATGTTTGTTGGAATAAAAGTACTCTGAGATTTGTTTTGACACTCACAGTGACTTTGTGTGCCCTGTGCCCTGATTAGATCTCATGTAAGAAATTTATTTTGGATCTCAGGCCAGGAAAAACTCTTGTCTTCCCTGAAAAATCGATGTGTTCCTTAGCAGTAACATTTTTATCGGCTCACTTTTACTAGCTACAAACTTTTGAGTCTGATATCCAAGACCCTTCACCTCATTGTCTTTTCAATCCTTATCCTCTACCTCCCCTTCAAGGAGCCTTTATTCTGGCTCAGTGGGACAAATATTCCTTCTTCTGGGAATGCTTTCCTCTACTTTGTTTTGAGCTTTTTCTTCACCTGAGAAAATCTCCTTCTTCTGAGTTCTTTTCAAATTTCATGAAGTCTTTAAGGATCACCATAACTGGATGGGTATAAAAATATCACAGTGTAGTGGCAAGAATACCCTCTCCTGCATCTGAGGTAGAGGTCCTATTATGCTATCTACTTTTGTGACTTGGGGAAGTAATTTCCCTAAACCTCATTTTCCTTATTTACTAAAGAAACTGAATGCCTTACAGACATATTAAAAGTTCCTGACACGTAATAGGCATTGTATAACCAATAGTTTCCATTAAACATGTAATGCTCTATAGCAGCGGTCCCCAGCCATTTTGGCACCAGGGACCAATTTGGTGAAAGACAATTCACAGAAGATAAATTTTCCATGGATAGGGGTAGGGGGGATGGTTTTGGGATGAAACTACTGCACCTCAGATCATCAGATTCTTATCTAAGAAGCATGCAGCCTAGATCCCTCGCATGCACAGTTTATAATGGGGTTTGCATTCCTACGAGAATCTAATGCCTCGCTCATCTGATGGCAAGTGGAGCTTGGGGTAACGCTTCCTTTCCTGCCCCGCAGCTCACCTCCTGCTGTGTACCCCATCCTGCTGTGTAGTACTGGTTTGCAGCCCTCAGATTGGGGACTACTGCTCTATAAGACTTATTACACTTGCATAGTCCTTGTATTACAGTTATAGCGTGTTTTTGTTCGTTTGTTTAATGTTCTCTACCAGATGATGAGCATTATAAAGCTAGATAATATAATGTAGCAGTTAACAGCTTGGTCTCCAGAAATAGGTCACTGGCGCTCAGACCTTAATATTACTATTCACTAGCTATTCAGTTGGAAAACTTACTTAACTTCTCTGTGTACTTCAGCTGTAATATCAGACTAACACCTCAGAAAATTGTTAAGAAGACTAAATAAGTTAATATTTAAAGCACAGAGCAGTATTAGGGGTATGGGAAGTACTGAATTACTGTTACTTGTAATCACTTATACTCCCAACTACTCCAAACAGAGTACAGTATTGATCACAGAAGTATTTAGAAAGTTTTATAGCAGTGATAGTTTCTTTTAATCACGTCTATGTTTGATTTTCTCCTCCTCCAATTCTTATGCTGATCCACTTGTAGCTGCATTATTTTATATATTCAAATTAAAGAAAAAAAACACTTAGGAAAACTGGGGAGTTTTGGTAACAAACAAAATAAAAGTAAACACACTAAAAATAAAACAGAGGTAAGTATATGTCATCATTAAATTTGGGAGGTGAAAATAACGTTAGCAGCTTGAACAATTTTATTTTACAAAAGAGTAAGATGAAGCCCAAAGCTAAGACCAGTAGTTTTCCACCATCCAATCTAGCCTGCACAACAATTGTGAATAAGAAGAGTGTTTGCCTTTTCTTTCTTTTGAAGGCTTATTAAATTAAATTAAATTTGGCCTAAAGAAACCTTCATACACACTGCACCATAATCAGTTGTAAACAAACTGAAATGTAACTAAAAGTGTATTTTTTAAACAACCAAGTTTTGGCCAATCATATCAGCCAATCACAAGTGGCAAACTGCTCAGACATGTTCTAATAAGGCAAATACCAAACTATAACCAATCAGGCTGTTTCTGTATGTTCCTTCCTTTTTCTGTCTGTAGATACTACCCAAAGAAGCTGCTGGGTAGACCTCTCTGAACCTTGACTGGTTCCAAGTGCTGCCCAATTCATGAATCATTTTTTTGCTCAAATAAACTCTGCTAAATTTGTCTCAAAATGTCTTTTTAACATTATTACTATAAAATTGAAATGATATATAGAAGTTGAAAAGGTATGAAATCCAAACAAACTAGCACATAATTCAGTCTCAGAGGCAACATCATGGAACAGTTAGAAGATTAACTGAAATCAGAATTGCTGAGTTGTTAGAGTTCTGTCCCTCAATAACTTTGCAACTTTGGGTAAGTCATAAACTTTTTTTAAAAAAATTATTTATTTTAGGCTGGATGCGTGACTCATGCCTGTAATCTCAGCACTTTGGGAGAGTGAGGTGGGCAGATCACTTGAGGTCAGGAGTTCAAGACCAGCATGGCCAACATGGTGAAACCTCATCTCTACTAAAAACACAAAATTTGCTGGACATGGTGGCAGGTGCATGTAATCCCAGCTGCTGAGGCGGAGGCAGAAGAATCTCTTGAACCGGGAGGTGGAGGTTGCAGTGAGCTGAAATCACACCACCGCACTTCAGCCTGGGCAACAGAGTGAGACTCTGTCTAAAAAAAAAAAAAATGTATTTTATTGATGCATAATAGATATTTATTATTTCAGTTACATGAGATAATATAGATTCATACTTCATAAAGTTCTAATCAGTGTGCTTGGGATCTCATCACTTTAATTATATGTCCTTTATGCTAGAACCATTCTAATTATTCTAACTATTTTGAAAAGCACAATTGAATATTGTAAACTTTACTCACCCTACTGATCTGTCTCACACTAGGTCTTATTTCTTCTGTCAACTATATATTTGTACACATTAATCAATTTATCTTCTTTCTGCTCCTTCCATACTCTTCATGTCCTCTGGTAACCACCAATCTACTCCTTATTTTCATGAGATTGATTTTTTAGCTCCCACAGGTCAGTGAGAACACACAATATTTGTCTTTCTGTGCTTGACTTATTTCTCTTTAATATACTGACGTCCAAATCCATCCATGTTGCTGTAAATGACAAGACTTCATTGTTGTGGCTGAACAATATCACATTGTGTATATATACTAAATTTTCTTTATCCATTCATTCATTGATGGGCACTTAGGTTGATTCCATATTTTGGCTCTTGTGAATAGTGTTGCAATAAACATGGAAGTGCAGATCTTTTTCAGTATACTGATTTTCTTTCTCTTGAATACATACTCAGTGGAACTGGTGGATCATATGGTAGTTCTATTTTTAGTTTCTTGAGGAAACTCCATCCTGTTATCCATAATGGCTATACTAATTTATATTTCCACCAACAGTGTATGAGTGTTCCCTTCTCCACATCCTCACCAGCATCCGTTATTGCCTGTCTTGTTAATCAGAAGCCATTTTAACTGGTGCGAGATGATATTTCATTGTAGTTTTGATTTTTATTTCTCTGATTATTAGTGATGAGCAATTTTTCATATCCCTGTTAGGCATGTGTATGTCTTCTTTTGAGAAAAGTCTGCTGAGACCTTTTGTTCATTTTTAAATCAGATTTTTTTTTCCTATTGAGTTGTTTGAGCTCCTTAAGTATTCTGGTTTTTAATCTCTTCTCAGATGCAGAGCTTATAAACATTTTCTCCCATTCTATGGGTTATCTCTTCACTGTGATGATTGTTTCCTTTGCTGTCCAGAGGATATTTAGCTTGATGTAATCCCATTTTTCTGTTTTTGCTTTGATTGCCTATGCTGTTGAGGTTTTACACATAGAATTTTTTCCTATATCAATGTCCCGGAGCATTTCCTCAATGTTTTCTTCTAGTAGTTTCAAAGTTTCAGGTCTTAGATTTAAGTCATTAATTTATTTTGATTTGATTTTTGTATATGGTGGGAATTTGGGGCCTAGTTTCATTCTTCTACATTCAGTTACAGAGTTTTCCCAGCACCCTTTATTGAAGAGACTGTCCTTTCCTCATGGTGTTCTTGGAGCCTTGTCAAAAATAGATTGACTGTAAAGGCATGGCTTTACATCTAGGTTCTTTGTTCTGGTCCACTGGTCTATGTGTCTGTCCTGTACTCATTATATGGTCTATGCCCACACAATACTGTTTTGGTACTATAGTTTTGTCATAAATTTTGAAGTGAGATAATATGATGCCTCTAGCTTTGTTCTTTTTGTTCAGGATTGTTTTGGCTATTAGGGGTCTTTTGTGGTTCCAGGTAAATTTTAAGATTATTTTTTCAATTTCTATGAAGAATTTCATTCTTATTTTGATAAGGATTGCGTTGAATCTGTAATTTGCTTTGAATAGTATTGCCATTTTAACAATATTATTCTTCCAGTCTATGGGCATGGAATATCCTTCCATTTATTTTTGTGTCCTCTCCAGTTTCGTTCATCAGTGTTTTACCATTTTCCTTATAAAGATCTTTCACATCTTTGGTTAAATCGACTTCTAGGTATTTTATTTTATTTTTATTTTTTAGCTATTGTAAATGTGATTGCTTCTTGATTTCCTTTTCATATTGTTTGCTGTTGGCATATATAAATGCTACTGATTTTTGTGTATTGATTTTGTATCTTGCAACTTTACTGAATTCATTTGTCAGTTCTAACAGTTTTTTTTATGGAGTCTAGGATTTTCTAAATAAAAGATCATATCATCTGTGTTCAGGGCTAATTTGACTGTTCCTTTCAAATATGGATGTCCTTTATTTCTTTATCTTGCCTAATTGCTCTAGTTCTAGTATTATGTTAAAGTGGTAAAAGCAGGCATCTGGCCGGGCGCAGTGGCTCACGCCTGTAATCCCAGCACTTTGGGAGGGTGAGGTGGGCGGATCAGGAGGTCAGGAGATCAAGAGCATCCTGGCTAACACGGGGAAACACGTCTCTACTGAAAATACAAAAAATTAGCCAGGCGTGTTGGCAGGCGCCTGTAGTCCCAGCTACTGGGGAGGCTGAGGCAGGAGAATGGCGTGAACTCGGGAGGCGGAGCTTGCAGTGAGCTGAGATCGCACCACTGCACTTCAGCCTAGGTGACAGAGCAAGACTCCTTCTCAAAGAAAAGAAAAAAGAAAAAAAATAGGCACCCTTGTGAGAGGTGACAACGTGCTAGCAGCCCTTGCTCCCAGCGCCTCGTCGGCCTCGGTGTCCACTCTGGGGGTGCTTGAGGAGCCCTTCAGCCCTCTACTGCACTGTGGGAGCCTCTCTCTGGGCTGGCCTAGGCCGGAGCCCGCTCCCTGTGCTTGCGGGGAGGTGTGGAATGAGAGGTGTGGGCGGGAACCGCTCGTCCAGGCCGCCGCGGGGCCCCGCACTCGGAGTGGCCCGCAGGAGCCTCTGGCCCAAGGCAGTGAGGGGCTTAGCACCCGCGCCAGCAGCTGCGGTGGGTGTGCAGGATCCCCCAGCAGTGCTGGCCCACCTGCCCTGAGCTCGAGTTCTCCTCCGCGCTAAGCTGCCTCCCCTGGGGCAGGGCTCCGGACCTGCAGCCCGCCATGCCGGAACTCTCCCTCTGCGGTGGGCTCCCGCTCTGCCTGGGCCTCCCCGCTGCCCCCTGCTCTGTGCTCTGGGTCCCATGGACTGCCCAGGGCTGAGGAGTGAGGGTGCAGGGCAGGGAACTGGTGGGTAGCTCCACCCGCAGTCCTGGTGCGGGATCCACTGGGTGAAGCCAGCTGGCCTCCTGAGTCTGGTGGGGACTTGGAGAGCTTTCACGTCTAGCACTGTGTGTCTAGCTAAAGGATTGTAAAGGCACCAGTCAGCACTCTGTGTCTACCTCAGGGTTTGTAAATACACCAATCAGTACTCTGCGTCTAGCTCAAGGTTTATGAATACAGCAATCAGTACCCTGTATCTAGTTAACTTAGTGGCGATTGTAGATACACCAATCAGCACTCTGTGTCTAGCTAACCTAATGCGGACTTGGAGAACTTTCCTTCTGGCACTGTGTGTCTAGCTTAAAGGATTGTAAAGGCACCAGTCAGCACTCTGTGTCTACCTCAGGGTTTGTAAATACACCAATCAGTACTCTGCGTCTAGCTCAAGGTTTATGAATACAGCAATCAGTACTCTGTATCTAGTTAACTTAGTGGCGACTTGGAGAACTTTTATGTCTAGCTAGAGGATTGTAAATGCACCAATCAGCACACTGTCAAAACGGGCCAATCAACTCTCTGTAAAGTAGCCCAATCAGTTCTCTGTAAAATGGACCAATTAGCAGGATGTGGGTGGGGACAGATAAGGGAATAAACACAGGCTGCCAGGAGCCAACCAGCAGCAACCCACTGAGGTCTGTTTTCGCATTGTGGAAGCTTTGTTCTTTTGCTCCTTGTGCTAAATCTTGCTGCTGCTCACTCTTTGGGGCCCCACTGCCTTTATGAGCTGTAACACTCACCACGAAGGTCAGCAGCTTCACTCCTGACAGCAAGACCAGGAACCCACCAGAAGGAAAAAGCTCCAGACACATCTGAACATCTGAAAGAACAAATTCTGGACACAACATCTTTAAGAACTGTAACACTCACTGCGAGGGTCCGAGTCTGCATTCTTGAAGTCAGTGAGACCAAGAACCCACCAATTCCGGACACCCTTGTGTTATTTTACATTTTAGAGGAAAGGCCCTCAATTTTTCCCTTTTCAGAGCAATGTTAGCCATGGATTTGTCGTATGTGGTGAGGAATGTTCCTTCCAAACCCAATTTGTTGAGGGTTTTTATCATCAAGAGAAGTCTTTTTTTTTTGTTTGTTTTTTGTGTTTTGTTTTTCTGAGGCAGAGTCTCACTCTGTCACCCAGGATGGAGTGCACTGGCGTGATCTTGGCTCACTGCAACCTCTGCCTCCCGAGTTCAAGCAATTCTCCTGTCTCAGCCTCCTGAGTAGCTAGGATTACAGGCGCCCACCACCAAGCCCAGATAATTTTTTCTATTTTTAGTGCAATGCCTTTTTTTCCATCTGTTAAAGTGATCATATGGATTTTGTTGTTGATGGAGTTAATGGGAGGTATCATGTTTGCATATATTGAATCATACTTAGATCCCTGGGGCAAATACCAGTTGATTATGGTGAATGGTCCTTTTAATGTGTGGTTAAATTCAGTTTACTAGTATACTGCTGAGGATGTTTGCCTCTTTGTTCATCAGTGATATTATCCTGTGTTTTTCTTCTTTTGTTGTATTCTTCTCTGCTTTTGGTAGCAGTATAATGCTGGCCTTGTAGAATGAGTTCAACAGTATTCCCTCTTACTCAATTTTTTTTGAAGAGTTTGAGTAAAATTGTTATTACATTTTGTTTAAATGTTTGGTAGAATTCAGCAGTGAAGCCATCAGGCCCTAGGTTTTTCTTTGATGAGAGACGTTTTCTTACTAGATACTAGTTTGTTGAAGTTTTGTATTTCTTCATAGTTTAATCTTACTAGGCTGTATGTGTCCAGGAATTTATCTGTTTCTTTTAAATTTTCCAATAGTTTGGCATATAGTTCTTCATGACAATCTGTAATGATTCATTGTATTTCTGTGGTTTCAGTTGTTATGTTCCCTTTTTCATTTTTTATTTATTTAGGCTTTTCTCTTTTTTTCTGGTCTAGCTAAAGGTTTGTTGGATTTTTATCTTAAAAAAAAACAACTTTTCATTTTGTTGATCTTCTTTTCTGTTTTTATAGTCTGAATTGTATTTTTTCCTGCTCTGGTCCTTATTGTTTCTTTGTCAACTAATTTTGGGTTTGATTTGTTCTTGCTTTCCTTGTTTCTTGTGGTGCATCATTAGGTTCTTTATTTGAAGTCTCTCTTCTTTTCTGATGTAGACATTTATTGCTAAATTTCCCTCTTGGAACTGCTTTTGCTGTGTTCTCTAGATTTTGGTATGTTATATTTCCATTTTCATTTATTTCAATAAATTTTCTAATTTTCTTCTTAATTTCTACATTTACCCATTGTTTTTTCTGGAGCATGCTGTTTAATTTCCATGCTGTGTAATTACATTGAAGCTTCTGAGGTTTCTCTAATTGATTTCTACTTTTATTCTACTGTGGTCAGAAAAGATACTTCATAGAATGTCTACATTTTGTTTTATTTTATTTATTTATTTATTTTGGAGACAAGGTCTCACTCTGCCACCCAGGCTGGAGTATAACGATGTACAATGATGGAGTACAATCATAGTTCACTATAACCTCGAATTCCTGGGCTCAACTAGTTCCCTCCTTCTGCTTTGGCCTCCTAAATAGCTAGGACTACAGCCCCAAGATACCACGCGTAGTTGTTTCTACATTTCGAATTGGTTGGAAGCTGTTTTGTGACTTAAGATATCATTTATTCTGGTGAATGTTCCATGTATTAATGAAAAGAAAGAATGTTATTCTGTAGCAGTTGGATGAAATGTTCTGTGAATGTTAGTTAGGCCTATCAGTATGTAGTTTATCTCCATTATTTCCTTTTTTATTTTCTCTCTTAATGATCTCTTCATTTTAATAGTGGGGTGATAAAGTCCCCTACTATTATTGTATTACAATCTATCTCTCCCTTAAGATATATTAATGTTTGCTGAATATACTTGGATGTTCCAGTGTTTGGTGCACAGATATTTATAATTGTTATATTTTCTTTATGAATTGACTCCTTTATTGTTATATAGTGACCTTTTAACTCCTTTTACAGTCTTTGATATGTAGGCTATTTTATCTCATATAAGTGTAGCCACTCCTGCTTTTTTTTGGTTTCCAATTGCATATAATATCTTTTTCCATCTCTTTATTTTCAGGCTGTATATTTATAGGTGAAGTGTTTTTTTTCTATAGGCAGCACACAGTTGGGCTCTTCAGCCACTTTATGCCTTTTAATTAGAGAATTGAGTCCATTTACATTGAATGCTGTTAAGTAAAGACTACTGCCATTTTGTTGCTTGTTTTCTGGTTGTTTCGTAACTCCTTCCTTTCCTTCCTTCTTACTTTCTTCCTTTGTGGTTAAGTAATTTTTCTCTTTTTTAATTTTAATTTTTATTATTATTTAAGTTCTAGGGTACATGTGCATAACGTGCAGGTTTGTTACATATGTATACTTGTGCCATGTTGGTGTGCTGCACCCATCAACTCGTCAGCACCCATCAACTCGTCACTTACATCAGGTATAACTCCCAGTGCAAACCCTCCCCCCTCCCCCCTCCACATGATAGGCCCCGGTGTGTGATGTTCCCTTTCCCGAGTCCAAGTGATCTCATTGTTCAGTTCCCACCTATGAGTGAGAACATGCGGTGTTTGGTTTTCTGTTCTTGCGATAGTTTGGTGAGAATGATGGTTTCCAGCTGCATCCATGTCCCTACAAAGGACACAAACTCATCCTTTTTTTATGGCTGCATAGTATTCCATGATGTATATGTGCCACATTTTCTTGATTTTTCTCTGGTAGAATGCTTTAATTCATTGGTTTTCATATTTAGTTAATTATTGGTTTTTGCACTGTGGTCATCATGAGACTTGCAAAAAACACATAAGTTATTTTAAAGAGATGACAACTTACTTATATCACAAAGAATAGGATAGAAAGAAAGAAAAAAAAACTAAAAAATCTGCATTTTAACCCTATTCTCCCACTTTTTGTCTTTTAATCATCTCAATTGACATATTTTTATATTATCTCTCTCTTAACAAGTAGCTGTAGCTATTACTGCTTTTGATAGATTTTTCTTTTGGGTTTTGTATTAGAGGAATCAGTGAATTGCACCCCATGCAGTATTACAGTAATCTGGGTTTGTCTATTAACTTCATTTTACTGGTAGTTTTTATATCTTCAATTTTTTGTTGTTGTTTTCCTTTCAGATTAAAGAACTCTCTGTAACATTTCTTTAAAAATGGGTCTGGTGGTGGTCAATTCTCTCAGCTCTTGTTTGGGGAAGACTTTATCTCTCCTTCATATTTGAAAGATAACTTTGCTAATTAAAGTGTTCTTGAATGGCAGTTTTTTTCTTTCAACATTCTGAAAATGTTGATACACTCTTTCCTTTCCTGTGTAATTTCCATTGAAAAAAAAATTTGTGGCCAAAGGAATTGGGGATTCTTTATATGTTATTTACTTCTTTTCTCTTGCTGCTTTTAGAATTCTCACTTTGTCCTTGACCTTTCAGAATCTGATTATTATATTCCTTGGGGTAGTGTTATTTGGGTCAGATCTGTTTGGTGTTCTCTGACATTCCTATAACCGAATGTTTCTTTTTGAAGTTTTGGAAAGTTAACTGTTATTTCTTTAAATAAGCTTTCTATTTCTTGCTCTTGCTCCATTCGCTCTTGAACACCAATAATTCTTAGATTTTGTTTTTTAAGGTAATATTCTATAGCTTGTAAGTGTTCTTCATTGCTTTTCATTCTTTTTTCTTTTTATTCTTCTGACTGTGCATTATCCAGCAGACTGTCTTCAAGATTACAGATTCTTTCCCCTGCTTGATTCTGCTGTGGACAGCCTCTAATGAATTTTGATATTCAGCAAATATATTTCACAGTTTCAATATTTCTGTTTTTTTTTTAATTATTCTAATCTCTGTGTTTATATGATAAATTTCTGAGCTCCTTTTCTGTGTTAACTGGGAGAGCATTGAACTTCCTTAAAGCTGCTATTTTAAACTGCTGGTCAGAGAGCTCACATATCACTATGTTGTTAGGGTCCTTGCTTTGGGGAAATCAGGTTCCCTCTTTGCTGTTGCTTTTTGTGGATGTACATCTACTTCTTTGCATTGAGTGATTTATTATTTATTTCAGTCTTCTTTGTCTGGCCTAATTTGGTTTTTATTGGATATATTTACTTAAAGGTTCTTTACCACTAGGCTGCTGCCTCCTTTTCAGCTGCCTTTGGCATATTAAGCCCAGGTTTGCCTTAACTCAACTAAACAAGCTCAGTGCTTTCCTTTCCAAATAGAGGAGGCACCAAAGAGGATATCCTGGCAGTATGGGTAGGCTGGATGGGGCTTTGTGCCCAGGAGATCTGTGGAACAAACCTCCTATACTGTGGTCCTGCTGAGGGGCTACTTTGATTTGGTGTTTCCTTTGCATTACAGAGCAGCGTTTCCCAGGCTGAGATGGTAGTCCTGCCTCCCCTTTGTCTCTACCCATCCTCGGGGATATTTCTCCCTTCAGGCACTTGGGATGCTTCCCACTGGTTAAGGCAGGGACAAGTCTCTTGCCTGGGAACCCAATATGGTGGCAAACTGGTTGTGTATCTCAATCTCACTTTTTCTAGTGTAGAAACTGCATTGGGGAAAATATTTCTGTTTGGTACTGGGCAGAATGGAGGGAGGAGCATCACAGATGTGGAAGTCTGATTTTGTTACCTTCTATATTTTTTTCACTTCTTGGTGGCTCCAGGAACTGTCTCATCTTCATATTTGAGTTCTGGGCACTGTATGTTTGTTTTTTATTTTCTGTGGTAGAAGGGTGACTAAAGCCAGCTTGCTTCTGTGCCACCATTTTATTACTGGAAGTCGAGTCATTAACTTTTCTCTGCTTTAGTTTATATATGTGTAATGGATAATTGGACATAGGAATTTTAATATGTGCTTTGTCAATGTTTAGACTAAATGATATTATATGAAAGTATTTCAAACATTGAAAAGCCCTGTGTTCACAGCATATTTACAGGAAAGCTTCATAGCACAGATACAGGAAAGCTTCTTAACCAGCTGTTTAAGTATGGGACAAGCCATCTGACCGCTCTGAGGTTGGGATCCTAGTATATACCGTTTATGGCTCTTTTCTTTTCCAAATAAAATAGTATACATGTATTACACTTTTGAATAGTGTTATGAAGTATAGTAGCTGCTAATGCAAAAAAAAAGATACTTGTCATAATCTATCACTTTAAAATTCTTTTAATTTGTTCGTTTAGACTATGAAGAAGATAATGGTGAGTCATTTGCTGTTTATAGTTCCTTTGATAAATGGCACTCACTATGATGAAAGTTGAGGATGTAGTCTGAGTTCTAACAATGTATTGTTAAATCATTTGTTCATTTATTCAGTAAACAATTAATGAGTTCCTGTGGCAGAGAACAAATTTTTTGTACCTACCCTCCTGGAGCTTAAAGTCTAATAAAGGAAAATAAGCATTAAACAGATCTTCACAAAAGGGAATGAGTAAATTACAATAAATTACAAGTTATGACAGCCTTAATAACTGTTTTCAGAGCTACAATCAAGAGCCTAAAGTGTGTGGTCTCTGCCAAGCTTTAGGGTTTAAGTGACATTCATATCACTTGTTATAGTCCAGGAAATTCTTTGACTGAATTTCTTCAATTGACTTCTTTTAGACTATTGTATGATACTTTGTCTATCTTTAAAAATACTCCAGCAGCTCACATACCTGATGACTAAGAACTTCTGATAGCCATACATTTATTTCCCGCTTACCTGAATTTTCAGATGTTGGGAATGTTTCTACTCAAATATCATGACAGTAGCTTACCAGGAGAGTTATTTTTTTTCTTGATTTTCTTAGCTAGATCTTGACATTTTATCTATGCAAAAGTAGGAGAGAGAAAACACGGAAAGATACATTTAAGAGTCTGTTCTTTTGAAATAGAAATAATGAATTATTTAAGTGTTTACAACTGTGATATACAAGATGTCCTCAGACAAGATGCCATCTATTTTTCCTTCTACTTCTTTAAATAATCATTTTTTCTAATTGATAGAATAAGAATAAGAAATAGTGATAACTCCTCCTCTGCCTGGTGTGACATTCAGATAAACAGTACAGTATTTTAGATTTTACTGTCTTAAGTCCAAGTTCACATATGAAAAATCTTACCCAATGTCAAATTCACAACATATTCCTTTTGACTGTGAGAAAACCAATGTTCCATTCTCATTTTTGTCTTAAGTTTGAGAAAAAAATGCGGTATTGATATCTGATTCTTGGTAACTTTGTTTATAGCAGTGTTTCCAAGTAGTCATCAAACTCTTTAGAGGAAACATATGCTGATACCAAATGTTTCCTCTGAAAAAATAAAGGAGTAGATAGAGACTTCAGTAGAACTGAGGTTGTGAATTCTGTTATGCTCTAATGTGATCTTCTTTGGGTACATTGTATCTGATTTTTCTCACTGATCTTCCTTTCCCTGACTTTCTCTTTGGTTTCTCTCTTCCCTGCATCCATCCATTTCAGCATGTGTGTTAGTAGCCAATATAAAATGCTGCTGCTTCACTGAATTAACTGTAGGAGAGTAAAAACTTTACCTCTACCCTCTTAGGTTCTTTGGCTGATCCTGAGAATGAAGTTAGTGTAAAACATTAACAAGAGAGAAGCATGCAAACTGTTTAATATAAGTTTTATGTGACATGGGAACCTTCATAAGCAAATGAAGACCCCAAGAAGTAGCAAAAGCTAAATGCTTTTATACGAGGTTTAACAAAGAGAGACAATTACAGAAGAGTAATTAACTTATGTAGAGAGGCTAAATGGAAGACAAGAACTATTTTTCAAAGGTCTGTTTATACTGAATTCTCTTGGCTATCACTCCCTGCTTCTTTTCTCTGGGTACAAGGAGGACATCGTTCACATGAAAGTTTTTAATCTCCTGTTTTCAGGAAGAAAAGGGGAGACTACCATGCCCTTTTGCATCTACTGCTTTTCAAATGTCTTTAGCTCAGTAATAATACTATGCCAAAGTGGCATATTTTGGGGTGGCACAGTGTGCCACCCTTCCTGCCTCTGATCAGCTTGTTGTTTCAACTCGCTTGCCCTAGATACTTCTTCTTCTGCCAGTTAGACATCTATCTGCATAAGAGGCCAGAAGCTCATCCACGTATCACTTCACACTGACGCAGCATTCCTCCGACCTCATGATAGCATCCAGATTCCATCTCCCTCAGGAAGAGAATCCCTTCCATTCAGAGTAATGCTTGGAAGCAGAGGTTATGCTTCCCCCTACCAGCCAGGTTTTTTGTTGCCCCCTGCCCACCTCCATGGTGTCCAGGCTCTTGCCTTTTTTTTTTTTTTTTTTTTGGTAAGACAGAGTCTCGCTTTGTCACCCAGGCTGGAGTGCAGTGGTAGGATCTGGGCTCACTGCAAGCTCCGCCTCCCGGTTTCACGCCATTCTCCTGCCTCAGCCTCCCAAGTAGCTGGGACTACAGGTGCCTGCCACCACGCCCGGGTAATTTTTTGTATTTTTAGTAGAGACGGAGTTTCACCGTGTTAGCCATGATGGTCTGGATCTCCTGACCTCGTGATATGCCCGCCTCGGCCTCCCAGAGGGCTGGGATTACAGGCGTGAGCCGCCGTGCCTGGCCCAGGCTCTTGCTTTTTATCCAACTCTTGCTTTCTCATGCACTGGGTCTTCCTAATCAGTCCATCCACTTGTCGGAATTAGCAAAATGAAAACAGCTGGAGCTCAGGCCGCAGGATCCCTCTTCAGAAATTTATTTATAACTGTGCTTTAATTTGTGGCAGGATGTTTCTTTCCCCAAATGTTTATTTTGAGAGTATTCAAACATACAGAAAAATTGAAGCAGAGTATAATGAATGCCTGAAGCTCATCACTGGAGAACATTTTAGAAGCGCTATTTTGTATTGCTTTCTATATTTTTCATTCTGTTTCAAGTAGATAGCGAGGCTATTTGTGTTTTTACAGCAGGATAAAAGAAAAAGCCTGCTGTGCTTTAAAACTGTGCTGCCTCATAAGGTAGCCACTGGCCACAAGAGGCTGTTTAAATTTTCATTAAAATTAGATGTAATTAAAAACTGATTTGTTGTACTACCCACATTTTAAATGCTCAGTGGGTACATGTGGCTAGTGGCTCCTGAATTGGACAATATAGGTATGGAGCATTTTTATCCTCTTAGGCAGTTCTACTGGATACCACTTTAAAAGACATTTAGGTCTTTTGTAAAAGACTCAATTCGTTAAATAAATAAATCTGTGTTTCTTGAAGGGCAGGAAGAGATAGAGAAGTACCTCTGAAGCAAGAGAGGGAGGAGCAGTTTCCAGGAACTGGGAAAGGGAGAAAAGCCAATAGGTCCTGTAATTTTTAGGGATCCAGCTGTTGATCTGTAGCAGTGCACCCAGAGGAGACAAAATCTCAGATAAAATGGTTGCATGGTATGCCCAGGAGAGCTGAATCTAGGACACAAACCTCAAGGGTCCGCTTTAATTTGGCAGTGGGGAGTCCACCAGAGGCTCTAATAGATGGAAAGGTCAAGAAATGTATCCCATTTTCTGAGCACCGAGTGATATGGTTTAGCTGTGTCCCCACTCAAATCTCAACTTAAATTGTATCTCCCAGAATTCCCCTATATTGTGAGAGGGACCCAGGGTGAGATAATTGAATCACGGAGGCCAGTCTTTCCCATGCTTTTCTCGTGATAGTGAATAAGTCTCAGAAGATCTGATGGATTCATCAGGGATTTCTGCTTCTGCTTCTTCCTCATTTTTCTCTTGCTGCCACCATGGAAGAAGTACCTTTCACCTCCTGCCATGATTCTGAGGCCTCCCCAGCCATGTGGAACTGTAAGTCCAATTAAATCTCTTTTTATTTCCAGTTTTGGGTATGTCTTTATCAGCGGTGTGAAAATGGACTAAGACAGTAAACTGGTACCAGTAGAGTGAGGTGCTGCTGAAAAGATACGGAAAAATGTGGAAGTGACTTTGGAACTGGGTAACAGGCAGAAGTTGGAACAGTTTGCAGGGCTCAGAAAAAGACAGGAAAATGTGGGAAAGTTTGGAACTCCCTAGACACTTGTTGAATGACATTGACCAAAAGCCTGGTGGCAACATGGACAATAAGGTCCAGGGGTAGTCTCAGATGGAGCTGAGAAACTTCTTGGGAACTGAATCAAAGGTGACTCTTGTTATGTTTCAGCAAAGACATTGGTGGCATTTTGCCCCTATCCTAGAGATTTGTGGAACTTTGAACTTGAGAGAGATGATTTCAGGTATCTGGCAGAAGAAACTTCTAAGCAGCAAAGCATTCAAAAGATGACGTGAGTGCTGTTAAAAGCATTTCATTTTGATTTTGATTTGCATTTCTCTGATGGCAAGTGATGATGAGCATTTTTTCATGTGTCTGTTGGCTGTGTGAATGTCTTCTTTTGAGAAATGTCTGTTCATATCCTTTCCCCACTTTTTGATGGGGTTGTTTGTTTTTTTCTTGTATATTTGTTTGAGTTCTTTGTAGATTCTGGAAATTAGCCCTTTGTCAGATGAGTAGATTGCAAAAATTTTCTCCCATTCTGTAGGTTGCCTGTTCACTCTGATGGTAGTTTCTTTTGCTGTGCAGAAGCCAGATACCATCTCACACCAGTTAGAATGGCAATCATTAAAAAATCAGGAAACAACAGGTGTTGGAGAGGATGTGGAGAAATAGGAACACTTTTACACTGTTGGTGGGATTGTAAACTAGTTCAACCATTATGGAAAACAGTATGGCAATTCCTCAAGGATCTAGAACTAGATGTACCATATGACCCAGCCATCCCACTACTGGGTATATACCCAAAGGATTATAAATTATTCTACTACAACGACACATGCACACGTATGTTTATTGCGGCACTATTCACAATAGCAAAGGCTTGGAATCAACCCAAATGTCCATCTGTGACAGACTGGATTAAGAAAATGTGGCACATATACACCATGGAATACTATGCAGCCATAAAAAAGGATGAATTTGCGTCCTTTGTAGGGACATGGATGCAGCTGGAAACCATCATTCTTAGCAAACTATCACAAGAAGAGAAAACCAAACACCGCATGTTCTCACTCATAGGTGGGAACTGAACAATGAGATCACTTGGACTCGGGAAGGGGAACATCACACACTGGGGCCTATCATGGGGAGGGGACAGGGGGGAGGGATTGCATTGGGGAGTTATACCTGATATAAATGATGAATTGATGGGTGCTGACGAGTTGATGGATGCAGCACACCAACATGGCACAGGTATACATATGTAACAAACCTGCACGTTATGCACATGTACCCTAGAACTTAAAGTATAATAAAAAAAAAAAAAAAGAAAAGAAAAAAAAAAAGCATTTCATTTTCAAAGGGAAACAGAGCATAAAAGTTGCAGCCTGATGAATGCAATAGAAAAGAAAAACCCATTTTCTGAGGAGAAATTCAAGCCAGCTGCAGAAATTTGCATAAGTAGCCAGGAGCCTAATGTTAATCCCCAAGACCATGGGGAACATATCTCCAGGCCATAGCAGAGACCTTCACAGCAGCCCCTCCCATCAGAGGCCTGGAGGCCCAGGAGGTTTTGTGTGCCGGGCCCAGGGTCCCCATAAGTGTGCAGCCTAGGGACTTGGAGCCCTGTGTCCCAACCATTCCAGCCATGTCTGAAAGGGGCCATTGTAGAGCTCAGGCTGTGGCTACAGCTTCCATGTGGTGTTGAGTCTGTGGGTACACAGAAGTCAAAAATTGAGATTTGGGAACCTCTGCTGGATTTCAGAAGATGTATGGAAATGCCTGGATGCCCAGGCAAAAATTTGCTGTAGGGGCGGGGCTCTCATGGAGAACCTCTGCCAGAGCAATGCAGAAGGGAAATGTGGGGTCGTAGGCCCCACACAGAGTCCCTACTGGGGCACTGCCTAGTGAAGGTGTGAGAAGAGGGCCACTGTCCTCCAGACCCTGAAGTGTTAGATCTACCGACAGCTTGCACCAAGCACCTGGAAAAGCCACAAACACTCAACACCAGCCCATGAAAGCAGTCGGGAGGGAGGCTGTACCCTGCAAAGCCACAGGGACAGAGCTACCCAAGGCCATGGGAACCCACCTCTTGCATCAGTGTGACCTGGATGTGAGACCTGAAGTCAAAGGACATCATTTTGGAGTTTTAAAATTTGACGCCCTGTTGGATTTCAGACTTGCTTGGGCCCTGTAACCCCCTTCTTTTGACCAATCTCTCCCATTTGGAATGGCTGTATTTACCCAATACCTGTACTCCCATCATATCTAGGAGGTAACTAACTTGCTTTTGATTTTATAGGCTCATAGGCGGAAGGGATTTGCCTTGTCTCAGATGAGACTTTTCGATTGTAGACTTTTGAGTTAATGCTGAAATGAGTTAAGACTTTGGGGGATTGTTGGGAAGGCATAATTGGTTTTGAAATGTGAGGACATGAGATTTAGAGGGGGGAGGGGTGGAAGGATATGGTTTGGCTGTGTCCCCACCCAAATCTCAACTTGAATTGCATCTTTCAGAATTCTCTCATGTTTTGGGAGGGACCCATGGGGAGGTAATTGAATCATGGGGGCCAGTATTTCCTGTGCTATTCTCATGACAGTGAATAAGTCTCACAAGATCTGATGAGTTTATCGGGGGCTTTGCTTTTGCTGCTTCCTCATTTTTCTCTTTCTGCCATCATGTAAGATGTGCCTTTCACTTCCCACTGTGATTCTGAGGCCTCAACCATGTGAAACTATAAGACCAATCAAACCTCTTTTTGTTCCCAGTTTCAGGTACAGGTATTTCTTTATCAGCTGTGTGAAAATGAACTAATACACCAAGTAAGCCTGTGGATATGGTTGATTAGAGAGAAAGATATCATGATACTGAGTAAGAATTAGTTTCTAGCCAGTCTAGTGTCAGTTTGGGATTTAATTATGAATAAAGAGAAGAAATTTGACAACTGTGTTTTAATCCCACTTAAAAACATAATAAAAAATTATCTTTGGAAATTATTTTAAACGCAGTGTACAAATATATTTACATAAAAAGATAATGTACATATTTGTCGCCACTGGGGGACATTGTTCCCTCATAAAAAAGACAGAGAAGATTTTGAAGCAGTGGTTCTCAAACTTGAGCATACATCTGAGGACATTTCATCTGCTTTCTTAGCATTTTTCAAGACTATGATATATTGTTAACTGCAGTCACCTTTTTGTACAATAAATTGTTCTCACCACAAAATGAAAAGTATGTGAGGTAATGCATATGTTAATAACTAGATTTATGAATTCCACAATGTATATATACTTGAAAACAATATGTCATATATGGCAAATACACATAATTTTATATGTCAAGTTAAAAATTAAATAAAATAAAAAAGATAATGGACATTTAAAAAAATCACCTGAAAGGCTTGTTAAAACACAGACTGCTGGACCTCTACCTCTAGAGGTTCTAATTCAGTGGAGATGCTGGGAAGGAGACAAAAATATAAATTTTTAACATGTTCCCATGTGATGCTGTTGCTGTTGGTCTGGGGACCACACTTGAAAGCCACTACTTTACTAAAAATTTTAAAATATAGTATTAAGACTATGTATTGATCAAACTTACTTCACCATGAGAATATTATAATGAACACAAAGAACAATCTGGATGTACTGATAGGTGGCCTTTATCTGGCATAAGAAAAATGTGTACAATTATACTATTTTTAGATGGCAATAGTACTATAGAGCCCTATAGAAGGTTATAGTTTCCATATAGTTAAAGAGAAGGTGTACAGTGGATGGGGCACAGCAATGATGTGCAAGATCAAAAAACAGAACCGCTTCTGAGACTAAATTAGCTTAGGTTTAGACAGAGCCTGGTCCCCAATATACTGGTATAGGAAAACATCTCAAGGGAGACTTCCTGTTCCAAAATGTTTGTGTAGACACAGGTTTCCTTCACTCTTCATTCCCCCTCTGCAACAAACCAAAACAAATATACAGCCCTGAAATTTCACCAGCAAATTCCAAAAATTCAAATATGAGGATAAATCAGTTCCTGGGAACACAAAGAAGTTAAAAAAATTCTGAGCAGATGGTAAGAGAATCAAATTCTCATATGTGAAATGCCCCTTCCTAATATCTGCTCAGCGCCAATTTGGAGAAAATGTCCCCTGATTCACAATTTCTGCACTGGATAAGGTGAGATCAAGATGAACAACAGCTTTCCTACCATCTTGGGTTCCCTGGCAGGAGACATATTCATGCCTCAATCCACAGTAAGTATTGTGAGTGTCTGGAAGGAGAGAACAGCCAGAGACAAGGGGAGAAGGTGGAACTACCATTCTTAGTGCTTGAAACCCTACTCTGTACTTAGGCCAAAGGAGATGCCAAATTACAGTGGCTGTTCACCAGCACCATGCTGTAGGAGGTAAATGTCACAGGTCCCCTGAGCACACATCCCCAGCCATCCTTTTTATATGACCAGGATATCCCCTTTCAAATTTCCCAGTGTAGATGGGCAGTGCTCTGATTGTTTGCTAGTGCTCTGATTGTTTGCAAAGGCAAACCTGAGTTTAAGGTGCCAGCTAGTCCTGAAAGGAGGAAGTGACTGAGAAAAAGTATAAGATACTGAACAGGTAATTTAAGAAGAATCTCTAACATCCCATCCCCAATTAAAACCAAAACAAGCCAGACAGAGAAGACTGAAATAATTCTTTAATGCAAAGACATAAATATACATCCACAAGACACAACAGGAAATGGGAAACCATGAAAAACACAAATGGACAATGTAAAGAACCAATGATTGACCCTAATGAGATGGCAATACATCAAATACCTGACCCAGACTTCAAAATAATAGTTTTAAGGAAACTCACTGATATCTAAGATAACACAGAAAAGGAACTCAGAAATTTATCAGAGAAATTAAACACGGAGGTTGAAATTAAAAAAAAAAAATAAGCTAACAGAAATCTTAGAACTGAGAAATATATCTGTGAGTTGAAAAATTCATTGGAGGCTCTCAACAACTGAATGGATTAAGCAGAGAAAAGAATCAGTGAACTAAAAGACAGGCTATATGAAATCACAGAGGAAAAAAAGAATGAAAAGCAAGATAGAGAATACTACACAGGGGAGCTGGCATGATGGCTGAATAGGAACAGCTCCAGTCTGCAGCTCCCGATGAGACCAACACAGAAGGAGGGTGATTTCTGCATTTACAACCGAGGTACCCAGTTCATCTCACTGGGACTGGTTAGACAGTGGGTGCAGCCCACGGAGGGTGAGCAGAAGCAGGGTGGGGCATCGCCTCACCTGGGAAATGCAAGGGGCTGGGGAACTCCTTCCAGTAGCCAAGGGAAGCCCTGAGGGACTGTGCCATCCAGCCCAGATACTATGCTTTTCCCATAGTTTTTGCAACCCACAGACCAGGACATTCCTTTGTGTGCCTATACCACCAGGGCCTGGGGTTTCAAGCACAAAACTGGACAGCTGTTTGGGCAGACACCAAGCTAGCTGTAGGAGTTTGTTTTTTTTTTTTTTTTTTCCATTCCCCAGTGGCACCTGGAACCCCAGCCAGACAGGACTGTTCACTCCCCTGGAAAGGGAACTGAAGCTAGGGAGCCACGTGGTCTCACTCAGCAGGTCCCACTCCCATGGACCCCAGCTTTCACTGCCAGCACAGCAGTCTGTAGTTGACCTGGGATGATAGACCTCGGTGGGGGCAGGGGCATCTGTCATTCCTGAGGCTTGAGTAGGCAGTTTTCCCCTCACAGTGTTAAGGAAGCCACTGGGAAGTTCAGACTGTGGGAAGTTCAGATTGTATGAAACAGCACAGCATGGCAAAGTGCCTGGGGCCAGATTGCCTCTCTAGATTCCTCCTCACTGGGCAGGGCATCTCTGAAAGAAAGGCAGCAGCCTCAGTCAGGAGCTTATAGGTACAACCCCTATCTCCCTGGGGTAGGGCACCCAGGGGAAGGAGTGGCTGTGGGCACAGCTTCAGCGGACTTAAACGTTCCTGCCTGCTGGCTCTGAAGAGAACAGTGGAACTCTCAGCACAGTGCTCGAGCTCTGCTAAGGGACAGACTGCCTCCTCAAGTGGGTCCCTGACCCCTGTGGCTCCTGACTGGGAGAGACCTCCCAGGAGGGGTTGACAGACACTTTATACAGGAGAGCTCCTATTGGCATCAGGCAGGCACCCCTCTGGGATGAAGCTTCCAGAGGAAGGAGCAGGCAGCAATCTTTGCTGTTCTGCAGCCTCTGCTGGTGATACCCAGGTAAACAGGGTCTGGAGTGGACCTCCAGCAAACTCTAGCAGACTTGTAGAAGACGGGCCTGACTGTTAAGAGGAAAACTAACAATTCAAAAGCAATAACATCAACATCAAAAAAAAAAAAAAAAAAAAAAGGACGCTCACACAAAAACTCCATCCAAAGGCCATCAGCATGAAAGATCAAAGGTAGATAAATCCACAAAGTTGAGGAAAAACCAGTCCCCAAATGCTGGAAATTCCAAAAACCAGAACACGTCTTCTCCTCCAAATGATCGCACCTCTTCTCCAGCAAGGACACAAAACTGGATGGAGAATGAATTTGACAAATTGACAGAAGTAGGCTTCAGAAGATGGGTAATAAGAAACTACTCAGAGCTAAAGGAGCATGTTCTAACCCAATGCAAGGAAGCTAAGAACCTTGATAAAAGGTTACAGGAACTGCTAACTAGAATAACCAGTTTAGAGAAGAACATAACTGACCTGATGGAGTTGAAAAACACAGCACAAGAACTTCATGAAGCATTCACAAGTATCAATAGCCAAATTGATCAAGTGGGAGAAAGGATATCAGAGATGGAAGATCAACTTTATGAAATAAAGCGTGAAGACAAGATTAGAGAAAAAACAATGAAAAGAAATGAACGAAGCCTCCAAGGAATATGGGACTATGTGAAAAGACCAAACCTATGATTGATTAGCGTACCTGAAAGTGACTGGAGAATGGAACCAAGTTGGAAAACACACTTCAAGATATTCAGGAGAATGTCCCCAACCCAACAAGACAGGCCAACATTCAAATTCAGGAAATACAGAGAACACCACTAAGATACTCCTCAAGAAGAGAAACCCCAAGATGCATAATTGTCAGATTCTCTAAGATTGAAATAAAGGAAATAATGTTAAGGGCAGCCAGAGAAAAAGGTCCGGTTACCTCCAAAGGGAAGCCCATCAGACTAACAGTGAATCTCTCTGCAGAAACCCTACAAGCCAGAAGAGAGTGGGGGGCAATATTCAACATTCTTAAAGAAAATAATTTTAAACCCATAATTTTATATCCAGCCAAACTAAGCTTCATAAGTGAAGGAGAAATAATATCACTGACAGACAAGCAAATGCTGAGAGATTTTGTCACCGTCAGGCCTGCCTTACAAGAACTCCTGAAGGAAGCACTAAATATGGAAAGGGAAAACCGGTACCAGCCACAGCAAAAACATACCAAAATATAAAGACCAATGACACTATGAAGAAACCGCATGAAAAATATATGCAAAATAAACAGATAGCATCATGATGACAGGATTAAATTACACATAACAGTATTAACCTTAAATATAAATGGGCTAAATGGCACAATTAAATGACACAGATGGGCAATTTGGATAAAGAGTCAAGACCCATCTGTCTTGACCCATCTCACGTGCATCAGGAGACCCATCTCACGTACAAAGACGCACATAGGCTCAAAATAAACGGATGGAGGAATATTTACCAAACAAATGGAAAGAAAAAAAAAAAAGCAGGGGTTGCAATCCTAGGCTCTGACAAAACAGACTTTACATCAGCAAAGGTCAAAAAAGACAAAGAAGGGCATTACATAATGGTAAAGAGATCAATGCAACAAAAAGAGCTAACTATCCTAAATGTATATTCACCCAATACAGAAGCACCCAGGTTCATAAAACAAGTTCTTAGAGACCTACAAAGAGACTTAGACCCCAAACAATAATAGTGAGAGACTTTAACAGCCCACTATCAATATTAGACAGATCAACGAGACAGGAAATTAACAACTGTATTCAGGACTTCAACTCAGCTCTGGACCAAGTGGACCTAATAGACACCTACAGAACTTTCCACCACAAATCAATGGATTATACATTCCTTCCAGCACCACATGGCACTTATTCTAAAATAGACTACATAATTGGAAGCAAAACACTCCCCAGCAAACGCAAAAAACAGAAATCATAACAAACTGTCTCTCAGACCACAGTGCAATAAATTAGACGTCAGGATTAAGAAACTCACTCAAAACTGCACAACTACATGGAAACTGAACAACTTGCTACTGAATGACTACTGGGTAAATCACAAAATTAAAGCAGAAATAAATAAATTCTTTGTAATCAATGAAAACAAAGACAAAATGTACCAGAATCTCTGGGACACAACTAAAACAGTGTTAAGAGTGAAATTTATAGCACATTAAATACATAAGTGTATATATATATAATATTATAGAGAGAGCACTAAATTTACAGCATATCAGAAAGTGGGAAAGATCTAAAATTGACACCGTAACATCACAATTAAAATAACTAGAGAAGCAAGACCAAACAAATCAAAAAGCTAGCAGAAGACAAGGAATAACTAAGATCAGAGCATAACTGAAGGAGATAGAGACACAAAAAACCTTTCAAAAAATCAATGAATCCAGGAGGTGGGTTTTTGAAAAGATTACCAAAATAGGCCACTAGTCAGACTAATAAAGAATAAAAGAGAGAAGGATCGAATAGACACAATAAAAAATGATAAAGGGGATATCACCACTGATTCCACAGAAACACAAACTACCATCAGAGTATACTATAAACACCTCTACGCAAATAAACTAGAAAATCTAGAAGAAATGGATAAGTTCCTGGACACATACACCCTCCCAAGACTAAACCAGGAAGATGTCGAATCCCTGAAGGGACCAAATAACAAGTTCTGAAACTGAGGCAGTAATTAACAGCCTACCAACCAAAAAAAAAAAAAAAAAAAAAAAAAATATATATATATATATATATATATATATATAAACCCAAAGCCGAGGACCAGATGGATTCCCAGCCAAATTCTACTAGAGGTACAAAGAGAAGCTGGTTACCATTCCTTCTGAAAGTATTCCAAACAATAGAAAAAGCCCTAACTTATTTTATGAGGCCAGCATCATCCTGATACCAACCTGGCAAAGACACAACAAAAAAAGAAAATTTCAGGCCAATATCCCTGAGGAACATCAATGTGAAAATCCTTGATAGAATACTGGCAAACCGAATCCAACAGCACATCAAAAAGCTTATCTGCCACAATCAAGTTGGCTTCATCTCTGGAGTACAACGCTGGTTCAACATAGGCAAATCAATAGACGTAATCCATCACATAAACAGAACCAATGACAGAAAACACATGATTATCTCAATAGATGCAGAGAAGGTATTTGATAAAATTCAACACCACTTCATGCTAAAAACACTCAATAAACTAGGTATTGATGGAATGTATCTCAAAATAATAAGAGCTATTTATGAAAAACCTTCATAGCCAATATCATACTGAATGGGCAAAAGCTGAAAGCATCCCTTTGAAAACCAGCACAAGACACGGATGCCCTCTCTTACCACTCCTATTCACCATAGTATTGAATTTCTGGCCAGGGCAATCAGGCAAGAGAAAGAAATAAAGGATATTCAAATAGGAAGAGAGGAAGTCAAATTGTCTCTGTTTGCAGATGACATGATTGTATATTTAGAAAACCCCATCTTCTCAGCTGAAGGACTCCTTAAGCTGATAAACAACTTCAGCAAAGTCTCGGGATACAAAATCAATGTGCAGAAATCACAAGCATTCCTATACGTCAATAACAGACAGACAGCCAAATCATGAGTGGACTCCCATTCACAATTGCTACAAAGAAAATAAAATACCTAGGAATACAACTTACAAGGGACATGAAGAACCTCAAGGAGAACTACAAACCACTGCTCAAGGAAATAAGAAAGGACACCAAAAAGTTGGAAACACATTCTATACTCATGGATGGGAAGAATCAATATGAAGTGACCATACTGCCCCAAGTAATTTGTAGATTCAATGCTATTCCCATCAAGCTACCACTGACTTTCTTCACAGAACTAGAAAAAACTACTTTAAATTTCACGTGGAACCAAAAAAGAGCCTGTATAGCCAAGACAATCCTAGGCAAAAAGAACAAAGCTGGAGGCATCATGCTACCTGACTTCAAACTCTACTACAAGGTTACAGTAACCAAAACAGCATGGTACTGGTACCAAAACAGATGTACAGACCAATGGAACAGAACAGAAGCCTCAGAAATAACACCACACATCTACAACCATGTGATCTTTGACACACCTGACAAAAACCAGCAATGGGGAAAGGATTCCCTATATAATAAATGATGCTGGGAAAACTGGCTAGCCATATGCAGAAAACTGAAACTGGACCCCTTCCTTCCACCTTGTACAAAAATTAACTAGAGATGGATTAGAGACTTCAACATAAAACCTAAAACCGTAAAAACCCAAGAAGAAAACCTAGGCAATACCATTCAGGACATGAGCATGGGCAAAGACTTCATTACTAAAACACCAAAAGCAATGGCAACAAAAGCCAAAATTGACAAATGGGATCTAATTAAACTAAAGAGCTTCTGCACGGCAAAAGAAACTGTCATCGGAGTGAACAAGCAACCTACAGAATGGGAGAAAATTTTTGCAATCTATACATCTGACAAAGGTCTGATATCCAGAATCTACTAAGAACTTAAACAAATTTACAAGAAAAAAATAAACAACCCCATCAAAAAGTGGGCGAAGTATATGAATAGACACATCTCAAAAGAAGACATTTATGCAGCCAACAAACATAAAAAAAAGCTCGTCCTCACTGGTCATTAGAGAAATGCAAATCAAAACCACAATGAGATACCATCTCATACCAATTAGAATGGCGATCATTAAAAAGTCAGGAAATAACAGTTGCTGGAGAGGATATGGAGAAATAGGAATGTTTTTACACTGTCGGTGGGAGTGTAAATTGGTTCAATCATCGTGGAAGACAGTGTGGTGTTTTCTCAAGGATCTAGAACCAGAAATAGCATTTGACCCAGAAATCCCATTACTGGGTGTATACCCAAAGGATTATAAATCATTCTACTATAAAGAGACATGCACACACATGTTTTGCAGCACTATTCACAATAGCAAATACTTGGAACCAACCCAAATGTCCTTCGATGATAGACTGGATAAAGAAAATATGGCACATATACTCCATGAAATACTATGCAGCCATAAAAAAGAATGAGTTCATGTCCTTTGCAGGGACATGGATGAAGCTGGAAACCATCATTCTCAGCAAACCAACACCGGAACAGAAGACCAAACACTACATGTTCTCACTGATAAGTGGGAGTTGAACAATGAGAACATGTGAACACAGGGAGGGGAACGTCACACCCTGGGCCTGTTGGGAGGTTGGGGACAAGGGGAGGGAGAGCATTAGGACAAATACCTAGGGCATGCAGGACTTAAAACCTAGATGACAGATTGATGGGTGCAGCAAACCACCACGGCACATGCCTGTTAGAATGGCTTTTATAAAAAAGGGAATAATAGATGCTGATGAGATGTGGAGAAAGAACCTTTTATACCATTGGTGGGAATGTAAATCAGTGTACCCATTATGGAAAACAGGATGGAAGTTCTTGAAGAAACTACAAATGGAACTACCATATGATTCAGTGATACCACCATTGAGTATATATCCAAAAGAAAGGAAATAAATATATCAAAAAATATCTCCCATCCTGTTTATTTCAACACTATTTACAAGAGCCAAAATATGGAATCAACCTAATTGTCTATCAACAGATGAATGGATAAAGAAAATGGATCTGGAGATCATCATATTAAGTGAAATAAGTAAAGAACAGAAAGAAATATTGCATGTTCTTAAATGTGGGAGCTGAAAAAGTGGGTCTCATGGGGGTTGAGAGTAGATTGGTAGTTACCAGATGCTAGAAGGGTAGGGGGAAGTAGGGCATGAAGAGAGGTTGATTCATGAGTACATATGTACAATTAGATAGAAGAAATAAGACCTGGTGTTCGATAGATCAGTAGGTTGACTATAGTTAACATTAATAGAATGCATATTTCAAAATAGCTAAAAAGAAATAATTTGAATGCCCTAGAATAAAGAAAGGTAAACATTTAAGATGATAGATATCTCAGTTATCCTGATTTGGTTATATAAGTGTAGCAAATTGTTACATATATGACTACAATAGTTACAGCTATTATGTATAAAGAAAAAAGATGTGTATCTGAATATGGCAGGCCTTAAAATTCAGTAATTTATTTCCAAATTGTTATTCAGACAGTATCAAAGAGTCTATATTTGTCAGGATAATCTAGAGTTAGGTTCTATTTTAGAGTTTAATTAGAGGCTGAAACATGAGCTTCCTGATGACAAACGCACAGCCTTGAAGGGCAGAGTAGAGGAAAATCACCTTTCGCAGATTCCTACCATCTTCCACAAATTCCTAAGAATTGGATCTCTTCTATAATATTGGTATCCTTTTTCCTCTCATAGATAGTGTACCAAAATCACTGTGTAAACGGAAGTTATACCTTGTCAGGAGAAACCCTTTGTATATTGTCTTAAAAATCTATAAAATTAATATGAAGTTTACTTGATTCACTAGGTTAATTATGATAATTGTTTTATGCTACTAGAAATCATTTTTGCTCTCTGAAAAATAATGTTTTGAAACGAAAATGAACCTTAAAAGATTTTATCTTTCAAATCCTTCATTTTGTAAATGAGAATTCAGTGTTCAGCAAACTTAAATAATTAGCTCAAGGTGTTAGCGATTTTACTAGATGAACAGTATTTCTGATTTTCTGAAAGAGTGATTGAGAAACAGTAGCTTAGGAAGTTTGAAAAGGTAAGTAAATTTTTTTTTTTTTTTTTTTTTTATTGAAACGGAGTCTTGCTCAGTTGCCCAGGCTGGAGTGCAGTCACGTGATTTCAGCTCACTGCAAGCTCCGCCTCCTGGGTTCACGCCATTCTCCTGCCTCAGCCTCCCGAGTAGCTGGGACTACAGGTGTCCGCCGCCACGCCCGGCTAATTTTTTTTTTTTTTGTATTTTTAGTAGAGACAGGGTTTCACCATGTTAGCCAGTATGGTCTTGATCTCCTGACCTCGTGATCCACCCACCTTGGCCTCCCAAAGTGCTGGGATTACAGGCATGAGCCACCGCGCCTGGCCAGTAAATGTTTTTGATCTAGTTTTACATATACTTACAACTCATGAAAAAATATGAACTAAGTTTTACTAGTGTTTATGTTTTGGCTTCTCATTTCCTACTATGTAAATGTCATAGTCTTGTTTTGTCACAACAATCAAGACTAATTTCTATTTCAGAAATATCTTTTGCAATCTCTTTGAATGTTTTAAAATAAAACCTCTACTGCTTAGATTAACTTATTGTGACTATAATTGTTCACAGATAATTAACGTTTTTTATTAATTCAAATGATAAGAAAGAATTGAGTAACATCAAATGTGCTAATAGTATTTGCCATATGCTATAGGCTGAATGTTTATTGCTAATAGCATTTGCCATATTCTATAGACTGAATGTTTATATCTCCCCTGAACTCATATGTTGAAATCCTAACCTCCCAAGTGATGGTATCTGAGGGTGGATCTTAGGGAGGTGTTTAGGTATGATAGCAGAGCCCTCATGAGTAAGATTAGTGTCCTTATAAAAGTGCCCAAACATCTCCCTCTCTCCTTCTGTCATGTGCGGACTCAGTAAGAAGACCATTGTCTACGAACAAGGAAATAGTCCTTCACGAGACATCAAATCTTCTGTGGCCTTGATCACATACTTCCAGCCTCCAGAACTTTGAGAAATAAATTTCCGTTGTTTTTAAGCCACCCAGTCTATGGTATTTATCATAGCAATCTGCATGAACTAAGGCAGAAATTGATACCAAAAAGTGAGAGTGCTGGTATAATAAATACCTGAAAATGTGGAAGCGGTGTTGGAACTGGGTAATGGGTGGAGGAGACTGAAAGAGTTTTAAGGTGCATGCTACAAAAAAGTCTACATTACTGTGAAAGGGGAATGCCATAAAATTCTAAGATGTAGCTGACTAGTTTCATACTAAATTTAATACTATTAATGTCTAATGAATTTTATTTTAGAAAATCATAACATATAATAAATAGAAGAAGTTCTGCTGTAATAATGTCATTCCTCATTCTCTTCTTTGAGAGGAATATTCGTAGATACTTTAACCATTCCCCATAAATGCTGTTATCCACCTTCTTACATATTTATACATTCACAATCTTATGGTTCCTACATTTTGCTCTAGCATTTCACCTCCCTCAGGTTATCAATCAGTATAACTCAATAGACGTTTCCCTTAGGTAGGGCAAATGGCTGCACTTATGACTAAGGCTGATCAAAGGCACAATTTGTTTGCCTTTAGAAATTTTTGTTTTCCATGACTGCAAGAAATACTGCTGAACAAGACATTTCTTCACCATCCTTGATGAAAGATGAACATTAATAATGCAGACAGAAATCAGGCCAAGTAATGTTGAAGAGAAAACAAGGTCCAGTAGCACTACTTTTAGAAGATAAGAATAAACAAATTTAAAATGGCAAGCTCAATAATTTTACCCTAACAAAAAATGAGGTGAGTACTATATAACCCTTAAATTCTAAAGAGTTTAAAATCAATTTATGTACTCATATCTTGAAAATATTTATGTATAAACATATCTATACTTATCTATATCTATGTCTCTTTCTTTATAGATAATAGGTATGGTATGCACTCCTATGCATGTAACACATGCTCTTTTAAATATGAGTCATATATATCCAATATTACTGTAATATACCAAGGTCAATTTTCATTTGTAAGTTTTGTGATATCTTATTATTTTATACATCTTATATATAACAGAAGCCCTCTGACATTCTGCATAAGAAAAAAGATTTCAGAGGGGTAAAAAATTTTTTAAATAACCATTTAAAGCAATACTAAAATTTAATTCAGTTGCTCATTTACTAAATACTTACTAATCATTTTATGTATGCCAAGCACTGTAGAAGTTCATTTCTGCCTATCAGGCAGATGGTATGTATTTTCTTGTGACAGAGTAGAAGTAAGGGTGATAAAAGGGAGAAATTTACATTCCAAAATACACATAATGGTGGATTAGTAACCCTCTGTCCTGATGTGCCTGTAAGAGTCCTGGATTGTGCCTGTTTTAGCTCAGTTATTAATATTGTCCTCTTTCACTCTCGAAAGTTTTTGGGTTTGAGTATTTGGGTACATGTCCAAATCCTGACACTTTTGAATGAATCCCACAGAGATTCATAGGAGAAAACATTATTTTCCGGTAATAAGAAACAAAGAAGCTGTCTCCGAATCCTGAAGAATGGACTTGCTTTCACTGGGTAGAAAGAAAGAAGATATTCAAGGCTTATGTCTCATCATTGCTTGTGTTTTCCCAGTAGCTTCCTAAACTTTGTCCCTGATTTCTGTTTCTTTTGTCTTCTTGTTTTCAGCAATTGCTTCTTATTTATTTATTTAATTTATTTATTATTTCCATTGCTTTAGTGGTACAAGTTTTTTTGTTGTTGTTGATGTGTGGGTGAATTGTATAGTGATGAAATCTGAGCTTTTAGTGTAGTGATGTAGTGATGAATAGTGTACATTGTACCCAATAGGTGATGTTTTATTCCTCATCTCCCTCTCCCCCTCCCTACTTCTGAATCTCCAGTGTCCATTATAGCACTCTTTATGCCTTTGCATACCCATGGCTTAGCTCCCACTTGTAAGGGAGAACATGTGGTATTTGGTTTTCTATTCCTGAGTTACTTCACTTAGGATAATGACCTCCAGTTCCATCCTACTGGCTGCAAAAGATGTTTCATTCATTTTTATGGCTGAGTAGTATCCTGCCATAAATACTACTATTTAGTCTTCAAGCTTGTCCTGCCTAACTTTATTGTTCTTGTTCTGTTTTGTTTTGTTTTAAACTTTAGAAGCCTGAAGCCATGACTTTTAGTTTCTGTCCCTAGTGATAAGTAGAAAAGGGAGAGGAGGAAGGGGCTTTACTGGCCCAAGCAGAAATAGAAACTAAGAACCTATGACTGTATTGTCTACCTTGAACACCCCTGATTTTCTTTATCTACTCTCCAGTTGATGGACACTTATGTAGATTCCATATCTTTGCAATTGTGAACTGGGCTGTGATAAACCTACAAATGCAGGTGTCTTTCGGATATAATAACTTATTTTCCTTTAAGTAGATACCCAGTAGGGGGATTGCTAGATAGAATGTTAGATCTCTTTTAGTTCTTTGAGAAATCTCCCATACTGTTTTCCATAGAGGAAACATAGATTGTATATAAATAGTACATAAATTGTACTAATTTATGTTCCCACAATGTATAAGCCTTTCCTTTTCGCTGTACCTCACCAACATTTATTGTTTCTTTACCAATGTCATTTTTTCACAGAATTAGAAAAAACAATTATAAAATTCACATTGAATATTTCCTTTGTCTTGAAGTCAAAATCTGCTCTCACTGACTTTCACTTCTTTTACAAATTTCTAAATGGGTCTTCATCACCAAGACCCCCACCCTGCATTTAAAGCCCTTTTTGAACTGAATCTTGCTTGTCTCTCAGTCACTGTCATTGCTCACTTTTCACATTAGCAATAGTGAACTCTTGAAAATGCTCTGAACTGTCCATTTTAGTGTCCAAGGTAGACAATACAGTCATGGGTTCTTAGTTTCTATTTCTGCTTGGGCCAGTAAAGTCCCTTCCTCATTTCCCTTTTCTGCTTATCACTAGGGACAGAAACTGTAAGTCATTTTCTCATTTTCATATGTGTCTTTGATTGTTATCATTAGAACAAAGACTTACTTAGTAATTATATGCCTGGAACTGTTGATCTGAAAGCTTTACTTCCGTTAACTCATTTAGTCCTCATAAGAATTATTGTTACCATTTTTACAGATGATGAAATTGAGACAATGAGAGGCTAAGAAACTTTCGTAATGTCAGTATAGCTGATATTTGAATCCAGGCAATCTGACTCTAGAGCCTGTGGTTTTGGCCATTGGTCTGATATTTTTGCTCTCCTGGCTGTCCTACCCCCTTTATTCTTCAAAACCCAGATCAGAAGTTATCCCATTATAGGCTCGGCGTGGTGGCTCACACCTGTAATCCCAGCATTTTGGGGGCCGAGGCAGGCGGATTACTTGAGGTCAGGAGTTCGAGACCAGCATGGCCAACATGGTGAAACCCCATCTCCACCAAAAACACAAAAATTAACCAGGTGCAGTCATGGGCGCCTGTAATCTCAACTACTTGGGAGGCAGGAGAATCACTTGAACCCGGGGAGTGGAAGCTGCAGCGAGTCGAGATCACGCCACTGCACTCCAGCCTGGGTGACAGAGGGAAACTCTGTTTAAAAAGAAAAAAAAAAAAAAAGAAAGAAGTTTTCCTATTATATAACCTTCCCTTGTATCTTCACATAGCATTACTCATTTGTTCTTCAATATATCCTGTAATTGTACTTATTTATTTTGCTAAATTAGAAAGATAACTTGAACAATAACAGATATGGGGAAAGCAGGTTGACTTCTGGCTAGTTTTGTTGATGGCTGATAGGGATAGACTATAAAGGGACTAGTTTTGGACATATTAAGTTTAAGGTGATAGCTGAATATGCAAGTACAAAAGACCAACAAACAGGTGAAGATGGAGCACCAACTCAGCAAAAAAGCTGTTGCTGCACTACAAATCTAAAAGGAGAAAAAAAATTAAATGCAAAGAATCAAAGATATAGGCCGGGCGCAGTGACTTAACACCTGTAATCCCAGTACTTTGGGAGGCGGGGTGGGTGGATCACGAGGTCAGGAGATCGAGACCATCCTGGCCAAAACGGTGAAACCCCGTTTCTGTTAAAAAATACAAAAAAATTAGCTGGGTGTGATGGTGTGCGCCTGTAGTCCCAGCTACTCGGGAGGCTGAGGCCGGGGTATTGCTTGAAACAGGGAGGTGGAGGTTGCAGTGAGAGGAGGTTGTGCCACTGGACTCCAACCTGGCAACAGAGTGAGACTCCATCTCAACAACAACAACAACAACAACAACAACAAAAATCAAAGATGCAGTAAGAGGCCTAGGGTGCTCTAGTTTTATGGAAGACACAGTAAGATGCAATTTAAAGAGGCAGTTGATGATCATCATCACCATGGAATTCTAAAAAATCTGCCAGATATGATGAAGACTGAATAAAGATCAAATGTAGCTAATTTAGAGTGGTAAAAGTAGGAGCCACGATTGAGACCATGAAGAAGAGAGAGAAGGTGCTCTGGAAGAGTAAGATTCAGCATTGGGCTGGTATTTGAATTTGAGTCACAATTTATTTCAAACAGTTTGAAGAAGGAAAATAAGACTTGCATCTCAATGCTTTCCAACAAAATATACACATGCATAATGGCAAATTTAATTAACACAGGGGTAGTCAGTTCATAACAACTTAGAGGAAAAATTAAATTTTCTATAACAATGTATTTTTTTCATGATGAATTTATCCTTAAATTTTTTTTTGCAAATTTATTTTAGGGACTTTCTAGTCTCCATATCCCCATAAATAAAGTTGCATTCTGTGGGGAGAAAACAAACAAAAAACCCATCACAGTGAACAATTGAATTGCTCTGTGAACATCATGCCTTTCTAAGCAAGCATTGAACATAGGAGGTGTATTTATGACAACCAGAGACAGAGTATGTATAGCTTGGCTCCATAAGGATAATGTTCTTGGTTCCTATATCTACCTTTTGTACTTTCCAGCCCTTCCCTCATAATGTTATTGGGAAAGTTAACAGCTAGCATAACATTTTGAAAATCCAAAGTGTTTATACCAACAAGATTATTCACAGTCAAATTTTCTCATGAATATCGCTGAGACCTATATTTATTTTAATTTTAACCAAGAGTCAAGGTAATGA